>NC_138372.1:123039873-123107431 GCF_054177405.1 Leptonychotes weddellii
TTCCAGTTCCATCTAATGCCTCATCCCTTTATAGCAAAACCTCCTAAAAGAGTTGTCTAAAAAAGTCGCTCACATAATTTTTCTCTTCCTATTCTCTCTCTCAATCCATTTCAGACAAGTTTCTGCCTCTGACACTCCAAGGACACCAATATCCACTTGTGTAACCAACAGGACGGTCAATCCTCAGCCCTCACTTTCTGATCCATCGCTGTATTTGCCATAGTGGCCACTCCTCTGTCCCTGAACCTTCTTTACTTGGCTTCCAGGACACCGAACTTTCCTGTTTTTCTTTCCTATTTTGGTGTCCTCTGCTGGTTCCTTTTCTTTCCCAGACCTGTGCCCTGGGAACTCTTCTAGATGCCATTTCCACTCATCCAATGACCTCATCTAGTGTCATAGCTTTAAGAAAAACTTTCTGCTGAGGACCTCCAAGTGTACAAAAGTAGCCCAGGCCCTTTCTTATAAGGCTGCTCATTTATCAAGCTACTCTCTGCTGCGTCTACTCAGATACCCAGCATGTGTCTCCAACAAAACACGTCTAGCACTGAATACCCGGTCTTCTCCAAAAACTTGCCTGCCTGCAGTCCTCTCCATTTCAGTTAAGGGTGATGCCATCTTTCCGGTGGCTCAGGCCAAACCTGAGACTCATCATTATCTTTTCTTTCTTTCATTACACATCTGGTCCACCGACAAAACTCCTGGCTCTAGTTTAGCATCTCCCATTACTTCCACCTTGTTCCAAGCCACCATCCATCCTCTCTTGTCTGGTTTGTGAGAATGGCCACCTGATTGGTCTCCTTGCTCCTACCCTGGACAGTTGAATTTTACACTATAGTCAGAGCGATCTTTTCCAAACCTAGAGTAATCCATTCTTCTGCTCAAGATTTTCTAATGACCCCTTTTTAATTCAGATTATGAGTAGAGGCCACACAGGATTGGGCCCCTGGTTACCTTTCTACTACTCTTATCCTGCTCTTCCCTCTCCAGCTACACCTGTCCCCTCCTCTTCCCTGGATAGGCCGGGCAAGCTCCAGCCTCAGCACCTTCACACTGCCCCTTCCCCCGCTCCATCTGCTCTTCCCCAACTTTCTCATCTCCTTGAACATGTCATTCCGATGCCGTCTTCACAGTAGGCATACCCTGACCACTGATTCACAATTGTACTCCCACTCTACTTTCCTAATCATTATTCTGTTCTGATTTTTCCCTATAAACCTTAAAACCTTCGAAAATACCATATACTTATGTGCATATTTATGTCTCTCTCCCCCCACTAAAATGTAAGCTCCACGGGGGGCAGGAATTTTTGTTCACTTATATGTTTTGGTCACCAGTGTATTCTCAGCCCCTAGAAGGCTGTGTGGCATATAGGTGGAGCTCACTAAAATCTTCTTGTGAATGAATGAAAAAATGAATGAATATTAAATGTTTCAAGTTCTCTGAATTGCTTAAAATTTAATTAGGATTATTTATAACGGATGTGATGGGTTATCATTCTTGTATTACTACAGAAAGGTAATCTGATTCCCAGATGGGTATTTCCAGACTCTGATGTGGTATCTAGAGATATCACTGGTAGTGGTTAGACAACTGGCCTTCTTATCTTTCAAGTCCTTTTAAGTAAAAAAGCCTTAACTGCTTTAGGCACAATGAACTTTACATTAATTATCTTTGGTTATATGCAGGGCAAAACGTTAGACTGCACTTTTGCATTTTATGACTCGGTTCATGAACACCTGTATGGAGGCTCTCAATAGCTGATTTCATGGGTAATATGAAAAGTCGAAATGCATTCAGAGAATACCACAAAGAATGACTTACTTGGTATACCCTATATAGCCATAGCCAGGATGCACATTTTGATCATGAACTCCAGATCCTTTTTAAGGCTACTATTGACTGACCTACTTATCCTTCCTACCAAAACCTGAGATGAGAACCTTGCTTTTTCCCGTGTAGAGAAGAGAAATCAGATAGTAGTTGCATAAGAAGACTGGGCCTAGTTAAATACCAAGGAGATCCTGACTACAGGAGATGTGAATTTCAGGCTATTGTGGCTCCCATGTCAGGCTGCCAGAAACAGAAGGCTCAGGCATTGTTAATACATTTTAGAGCTTTGTTGATTATCTAAACTTAAGAGTTACAGGCTATTGTTTTGAAATTGTCACAAAATAAAATCTTTTACTTGATTTATATAAAAGTCTGCATAGAATCAGATAGACTCACAGTGGCACCTGTGAGTCTGTTCTCTCCGTGTGTATTCCTGTGCTCTGATTTCTGGGATCCCGGAAGGGTAAACATCACGCTGCTGCTTGAGCAGCAATGAGCAGAAGAGGCTAAATGTGTGGCAAAGAGTCAGTCTCCATTTAAGTCCTGATCTTCAAAATGAAGAAAATAATACTTGGCCCCAATTAGACATGATGTAAAAACTGGAAAATATCCAAGTTAGGTGCCAACAGAGAAATATTTTACAAGCATGCATTTTCTGTATTTTATTATCTGGAGGGGGGAAAAAGTCAAACACAGCTTATGCTAAAACAGCTTTCATCATTCAACGAACCTGAAAGTGTTTGCATGTATTTCCCAGAACAATGTGCCAGTAAAAGCCCCAGGAGGAGCTAGATTCCCAATCATGACAAAAGCACATGAAAGACAACCACGAGAGCCCACCTTGTTGGTTTCGCTGGTCCCCTCTGTGGCTCCTTCCTCTGCTCTCTTGCTCTCTTCCTTCTCCTGAAGGTTTTCATTTTCATCCAGAAGTTTAACGGGGACAGGTGGTGGGGCTTCCTCTTCCAGATCGCAAGAATTTCCAAGAACAGTCTCTGCGTTAACGCTCTGTCGACACTTTTTGTTTCTGTCCACTGATGCATATTCAGCGAAGTCCGCTTCGGGGGCTTGGGGCCCAGGAAGCTCTTTCAGAGCGGAAGTCGACTTTGACCTGCTGCTGTGGCCCTTCCCTGGGTTCACGGCTGCTGCCACCTCCCTAATTTCTTTCACAGTTTCATACAAGCAGTCCTCCACCATATTTTCTTGGGAGGAACTATCCTTGAGCACTTCATACGGCCCTTCCGTCCCTAGGCCCTGGACCCCGTCCACGCTCCTCGCATTGAGCATCGTGTCCACTGCGCTGTCAGGGGGAATTCTGGGCAGTTCCCGGCTCTGATGACATTTTGGCTTCCCCGTGCTGTCCTGGGAGTCCAGCAGATCCGAAGCTGAGGTCTGGACCTCCTCATAATGTTGCATGGAGGTCAGAGTACTGTCTTCTGAAAGAACTAAAGCAGCAGAAGTATGAAAAATGGAGAAAGACAATTCCTTAAATAATTATTACAGTGAATGGATAATGCAAAGTTAAGTTAAATCAAGGTGCTTGCTTTTTATTTGACTCTAAACTGCACATTACAGACGATATGACTGTTGATATTTCAACCACAGCTGAAACTATGTAATAGCCAGCTATTACATCTTTCCAATACACACATTTAATAAACTGACTTGGCTATAAATTTGGTTCACAGTTACTTTCATTGCTTATTAATGGGATTGCTTATTGATGAGTTGCTTAAGAAGCAGTGTGTCTAATGTGACCAGAGGTCTGACTCCGTGAGAGGCTGGGCACCAAAAGGGGGGTGGAGACACGCAGGTGGCCACCCTCCCCGGCCTTACTGGCCGCCTCCCGTTTGGAGGGAATAACTGTAACCATCCCCCTTTCAATGGTCACTTTTGTTTGGCAGACATGATGGAAACACTGGGGCAAAAGTGTACCCTCAACCGCAAGTACAAAGGGACAGTATGCCCGTGCCTCTTCAAAGGTCTTCCTTCCATCTCGCCGCCCCTTCCCCTTACCATTTCTACCTCAAATCAGAAAATCAAATGTGAAATTCTTAGATTTCCACTGAAATGCACTGTGGGAAACCATTCAGTCATCCCTTTATCAAATGCTTACTGAGGGCCTACTATGTGCCAGAGACCATTAAAGTGCTGGAGATACATCAACAAAGCCTAGCCCTGCCCTTCTGATACTTAACATTGTAGCCAACAGTTATTAAATGACTGCTGCTCCATTTTATAGTCTTTATATATAAGTATGAAAAGTATAAGTACATACGTATAAATGTGTACTTAAATATATATCTACGTTCATGCATATATTTATCTTATATACTTTCTATATAATATATAGTCCTTACATATTATATATAGTCCTGCTATGTGTATGTATGTGTGTGTTTATAACAAGGTTTTTAATCTTTTTTTTTACTGACTAGACTGGGATTCTGTAAGACCCCTGGAGCCCAGGCCCGTGTCTAACCCAGTGGTAGGCACCACTATGTGTGTACTTAGTCATCCCAGAGGTGCAGATGAATGATCAGCTGACCCTGAGATGGGAGAGCAGCCTGAGTTACCCAGGGGGGCCCGATGTAATCATGAGGGTCCTTTTAAGTGACAGAGGAGGCGGGAGAGTTGGGGAGAGAGGGGGAGATGGAGGGAAAGGCTAGCAGTCAAGAAATGCAGGTGGCCTCAAGAAGCTGAAACGGGAAGGAAATGGATTCCCCCTAGAGCCTTGAGGAGGAAATGGAGCGCTGCTGGTACTCTTGACTTTAGGGCTGTGAGTGAATACATTTCTGTTGCTCTGCGGCACCACCGAGTTTGTGGTAACTGGCTGAAGCAGCAATGTGCCGCTGTTTCTTCACCGGTAAGTTGTAACAGGAGCTATCCTACAGGGAGTAATACTGCTACTAACAACAGTGATCTTACTGGGTAGTTGTAAGGATGAGTTAGGATACAAATCTTAGAGCAATGGCACAGAGAAACCAATTAATAAATACTAGCTTTTCATCCAAATGAGCTGTTCTGTGCTAAAACTGGTAGGAATACTAAGAGTGAGCAGGAACGCATTGCCTAGGTTTTGAGCTACGGATTTTGAAATGACTTCTGTCTCAGGTGACGAGGCCTGCGTGGAAAGCTGGTCCCTTCGCGGAACCTACCGTCGCCATTGGTGAGGATCCCGTTGTGCTCGCTGCCGGCAGGCGCGTCTGTGGCCAGGCTAGTTACCGAATGGCTGAACATCTCCTTGTCGGAAGGCTGCGAAGCAAACACACATGAGGCATCAATCAGGCTGTAGGCAGAGGACAGCAGCCCTGGCTTTGTCTAAAAATTAAAACAGCAACAACAGAAACCCAAATCCGCTTAAACTCAGTGATACCAAGCAACCGTGAGTTGCTCTGCCGTACTGGTCACATCTGGAGTGCCCAGCAGCAATCAGCGCCTGGTGGTCAGTGCATCGGATCACGTACAGAAACACGTCCGTCATGCTGCACCGCTCTACTGGACAGAGTTGTCCCGGACTCTCAGGACCCTGGGAATCTTCCAAGACCGTCTGCAGGGCTTTCTACCTGGTGCTCTGCAAGTGGGCTACAGGTAGGGCACGAGGGATCAGTCCCCTTAGCTCAAGGTGAAAAGGGGACCAAGAGCCCCGGTGCTGGTCAGAATTGACTCCAGCAGACAGCAGGTTCATTGTTTGTACCACAGGTGCTATAAGATGCTGTTCTTAAAGGCATGCCAGGCCAGGAAAAACATGCCACCTGAAGGGAAGATGAGAAGGTCATTGTTTTCTGAGACTGTTTCATAAGCAGCCAGGTCTCTGCTTCAGGATTCACAAGAACAGCCATATGTTAACTAGCAGGTTTGCAAACTTATTGTCACAAAGTCAGGATGCCTGGAGGGAAGAAGAGCAGTGAAGGTTTTCCTCTTGGGCTCGAATGTGGAGATAGGACATGGAATAGGGCGCCAGGCTGAGCTACAGCTACACGTAGTCACGAAGGAAGTTGGTAGCTCACGGGTTTCTTTAAATGCCCAGCTGGTTCCCTGTGGCGGTCTGAATCACTGCTGATGCGACCTGTTCCCACATCCTTCTCACAGGAGACACAGCGTGCGTGACCCGGGACGCTGCACCTGGACCATGTGCCAGGAGTCCACATGGAAAGTTCTGATTTAAACAGCTCCAGAAGCTTGGCCAGTTGGCTTCCTAAATTCTCTAACTTCTTACTGGGAACCAAATAATCATAGCAAATAGCTCACGCTGTGTCATGAACCCTTCCTGCGAGTCTGCTGTGTCAGCGTAATGCTGCTCCTGACTGAAGAGTGCCAGGAGGTGGGTCATCACGTTAGGGTGCCAGGAATGTATGGCGCAGAGGCTCATAGCACAGAAGGGTCCCACCCGGACAGGAGTCAGGGGTGAAGGGGGAAGGCCTCAGGCAGGCTTATGACAGCATCACAACCTGCTGAAGTAGCATAATCGGTCTTGGCCACTACGTCTACTCTCAGCTTCCAGGACAGAGGGCCCGCAGGGGAGCCCGGAGTGAGCCTCCCTCTCTCTCTGAAGCCCCAGGTGCAGACTCCCGGACCCCCCGTGCCTCGGGATTGTTTTAGGCTAGAATTTAGTGGTGGCTCCTCTGGGGCTTAGGAGGGAGCTGGAATGTAGAAGAGCTGGGATTGGGGGGTGGGGGGCAGGGAAGCGAGGCTGACCGCAGTGGCTTCTTTGGCCTAAATGGCGAGTCTGCAAGTTGAACAAGATTTAGGAGCTGCGAGGGAAGCTCTTAAAGAGAGCCGGGTGGACAGGCTGTGTGCGTGAGCTCGCAACCAGTGCCCATGTGAACATGTGCGCTCTCGCGCTCTCGCGCGCACACCTGCATGAGAGAGGCTGTGGGGTTCTGAAGGATATGGTACATGAGAGTCTCCGTCTTCCGTTCACCCGCCTGCCACTCTCTTCTGTCTCACCCAGGGCTGCTGCTGACCCGGGGTGGACAAGCAGGCGCTCGAGGTCTACCACGGGGCTCTCCAACGTGAGCCTCCAGCAGAATCACACAGCAGGGGGCTTGCCAGCAGTGCAGGCCACCCTTGAGAACTGCGGCTCTCGGGAAGGCCGCGGGATGGAGCGCAGAGATGGAAGCCCTTCCTCCTGCCCTAACCTCACCTTCCATCTGGCGCGGAGGAGCACGGGGGGCGGTGAAGAAAGCCGGCGCCTGGGACCTACATGTGGGAGGAGCGACAGTAGAGCGGCCCCCCCCGCCGGCCCCCGATGCCACCACAGCAGTAGTCTGTGCCAACAGAGAGGCGCGGGGTGCAGCTGAGAAGTGGGGTTGACGACCAGAGGCGGTGCTGAGAACCCAGGACAGCAGTGGGTGAGGTGTGTGTGCGCGCGCACAGAAGAGGCGGCTAGGGAGCCCCGACAACTTCCTGTCTGCTGCTGGGGATCCACGAGTCCCGCCCATCCGTAGGGCGGGAGACTGGGAGTGGAGACCCCTCCTGGGGCTCTGCCTCTGTCTGCTGGCTGCATGTTTCACACCCGCTCCCCCAAAGCAGTTTTTCCCTGATCTTGAGAAACTCCGTCAGGGACTGGAAACACTTCTCTGTTTTCACACTGCCATGGGGCTCAAGCAAGACGGATGCCGTCTGCCCTGCCACTATGGGGTGGCCCCGTCGCCCCACTGCTAGAATTGCTCAGCCAGGTGAGGGCATGACCTGAGTGGAGAGAACAAGGCAGGACTGGGACGCTCAGGCTGCTCCTCACCAGGGGGGATCTGAGGGGCTTGACCAGCCGGTAAGAAAGGAGGGCCGGGGAAACCTAGCTGGGCCATATCTCCATAAGATGAGGTCACGTCGGAGTCCTTCTAAAACAGGGAAGCTTGCACAGAAACACGCAGAGAGGAGAGACCACGTGGAGAGACACAGGGAGAACAGCAGGTGACAGTGAAGGCACCCAGGAGCAGCAAAGATCGCAGGCAAGCCACCAGGAGCGAGAAGGGCCTGGAGCAGACTCGCCCTCCAAGCTCTCGGAAGAACCAGCCCTGCGGACACCTTGATCTCCATTTCTAGCCTCCAGAACTCCAAGACAATACATGTGTTGCTTAAGCCCCACAGTTTGTGGTCCTCTGTTACGCAGCCCTAGCAAACAGCTACAGGGCTGGAGCTGGGCAGAGGCGTCCCTGCGTCCCTGCAGTAGTAGGTAGGCTGGAGCTCTCGAAGGATCTCTCTGGCGGCAGCATGATTGTATCCATTTCAGAAACCCTCCCAACCAAGCCGGCTAATTGCACAGGCCTCTAGGCATGCTGAATAAGAATCCTACAGAGAGAGGGCACAGCCTCGGCGGCCAGCTAACTCTGCTGGGTTCTTTCCCTCTGTTTCCTTCAGCTCGGCAGCTTGTGGGCATAGTGCTTAGATAAGCGGCTGATGTTTTAAAACACACACAGACATGTGCACACGGGCTCACCACGGTCATCAGGTTCTCATGGTCCCCACTCTGCTGCCTTGGCTTCTTCTCTCTGAAATGGAAAAATAAAACATTGCTGTAATATGAAACATGCCATCTAAAATCAAACATACACTCCCCTTTCTATCCTAATATTTATCAACTTTTAAGTCTCTCTTTTAAGATCCTGGTTTATTTTGCCAAGGAAGCAAAAGCTGGACAGTGATTCTGTCACTCCTTTGCAGGCGTCGGGGTCTGAGGGGGTCAAGTCACAGCATGAGACCCGTCACCTCTCTGGCTCTCCCCTTTCTCCCAGAGTAGAAAATATAAGTTTACAACAAGAGGACTGAGGCACGTTCCTGAGTAGAAACTGTTCATATCTAGAATACTAGAAAGGATTTTGCCTTTTTTTTTTTTTAAAGAAAATGCAGACAATTCTCTACTGTTCATTTGTCTTAACTCAATCTTTGCTAAGTTGACTGCACACTGCCATGGGACTGGGAAAATAATGAAAGAAAATACAAATTTTGGCACGTCGGGAAGGATACATGCTCTCAGGATGAGTCATATGTACTTCCAGTCTATGGAAAAGTCCATCGAATAAAAATAGAATTTATTTTTACTCAGGACGGTCTAAAGAAAGCCATCAGTACTAGAGACTGCATTTCCCATGTATGTACGAGGCAACAGTGACACCTAGTGGGAGTGTAAATAATTACAGGCAGGCCCTCCCAAGGGCAGGGCAGCCAACTCTTCTGCCCGCCATCTTCCTGATCAGACTCAGACCCAGCTGCAGAGCCCAGGTCCACACTGGGCAGGGATGAGAAGGCTACTTGGTCCAGAGAATGTGACTTTACCCCTTTTGATAGAGACCTCAGGGTCTCTGCTGAAGTTACAGAGGAGGGTTTGGAAGAGGGCTGGCTGGTCTGCACCAACCCACCCGGAGCCTGCCGGTACCCTAACAGTGTTGGAGCACCTGGGAAATTACTTCCTGTTAGGAAGAATGTTGCTCCTGAGCAAAGATCTCTTTTGGGGGAGTACAGACACTTTATATGAGGGAGACATGGAGGGGTAGAGGAGAAGTGTAACTTTAAAAAAACACAAGATTATTTCTTATACAACTCATCTCTCTCATAGGAAAATTCATCTGTTTCTTAAGAAACAGTAGGTCCAGATTACCAATCTTTAATAAAATGATCCTTTCAAACCATGTAACAGCAATACTTAGCAGTAACTCTCAAAGGGCAGCAAAAAGAGTACCTTTAATACACATCAGACTTAGATTTCCCCATGTCCATAGATGTGAAAAGACAACATTCATTTCAACAAGGATGTGCTCAAAAGAATGGCAAGAATTTCGTTCTGGGAAGTTTTGTACGTGAGGCTTCTTCCAGTTGCACCTCAGCAGAATCAGATATGGATTTTCATTCAGCCTCAAAAAAGTGTCCTGGGATGCTAGCTGAGAAGTTAATTTTAACACAGGGGTTTCTGTGAATGTTTATGTAGTGGGATTCCTACATGCTTTTCACGTGAAGAATCTTCTGGGTACAGGGAACGGGTTATTTTAGGGTTCCAGTGGATACACCTTGGCTCTCACCTGTCACAACTGGAGCACAGAAAAACGAGGAAGCTGATGAGGAAGAAAGTGGCGACAGCGGCCAAACTGCCCCACAGGACCACCTGCACTTGCCCGCTGCTCAGCATGCTCCCCGGGGGTCCCATGGTGGGAGCAGGAAGTGGCACGAGCTGATGGAGTCCGTCAGTCCTGCAGACGGGGGAGCATGGGCGCGGGGTGCTTCGTCCTGCAGAGAGACCAGTGTGTTTTGAAACAACTTCTCACGTGAAGTGACAGAGTCTTGTAACGAGTGCGTGTCAGGAGGAAGGCTCTGAGCAGAGTCAGGGAGGTGTGTGCGGGACGTGCTGGGCTCGCCTGGACACCTGCCTCTGGCCAAGTCCCCTCTGTTGTCTAGGCCTTTGTTTTCCTCACCTAGAAATGTATAGAGTGGGAATGCTCAGTGTTTGAGGCAATGGGAAGCTTATTTTGATATGTTTGGGGATAGATTCTTAAGGTCTTCAAATAAAATAAGATCCCATGTATTCTATGGCAAATAAATGCTTATTTGGATTTTTTTTTCCAGAGCAGTGTAAAGTATTTATTACAGCTTTCAAAAAATGCAGTTCACATCTTCCCCACCTATCTTCCTAGCTCCCAAACCTACCTCTCTTTGAGAAGATTGAAGGCTGGTCCAATTAATGAAAGAGAATGTCTTTATATTCACCTTCAGAAGTGATCTATTGTGACTTTGTGACTATTTTCAGGGCCAGCTTTCACTGAGCTTCTGTGAGCACTCCATAAGTACATTTTCAAATGAACAGATGAAAGTATGTGCTAAGAATACATCACCAGAAGCAAATAAGACCTATTTATTAAAAAGTACAAATTAAGCATAACAGCTGTACCTAGTACATTTTAGTACCTGGCATGTCCTGGGACTCTTGCTAAATGCTTTCCTCATTTAATTACTGCTACCAGCCTGTGAAGAAGGCCCGGCTCGTCCCCATTTTTCAGACAAGAAAGTTGAATGGCAGAGACATTAATAATGTTCTCCCAAGATGTCACAGATGCTAAGTGGCAGGGTAAAGATGTGAGTCCAGTCATTTCTGACTCCAAAACTGTCGTCTTAGCCCTTAGAGGAAACTCCCTCTCTGTGGGGGCTACTGCGTGCTCCCTGTTCCAGCGACAAATCTTCTAAATGAAAATGGTCACCTCGGTTCTGTGAAATATCTTAAGAGTTACAGATTTTGAAAAATTGAGCAGTATATTAAAAATTAATGATTATCCTGGGAGATACAGGCTTCCAGTTATGGGATGAATAAGTCACAGGAATAAAAGGCAGAGCATAGGGAATACAGTCAGTGGTACTGTAATAACGTCTGGTGACGGATGGTAGCCACATTTCTGTGAGCAGAGCATAACCTATGGAGAAGCTGAATCACTGCGTTGTACACCTGAAACTAATGTAACATTGTGTGTCAACTAGATTGAAAAAAATTTTTTTTAAATTAACAATTATCTCTTGTCAGAGGCCTTGTTTAAAGAACATTTACTCTGCTCCATTCTAGAATATTCTAACTTAAAAGGAACAGCCTTTAACTTAATCTCAAGTTTCATGAATAAAGTAAATTATTATCTTAATTAGAACTCAAAAAATTTTTTTCCTTGTAGGAGACTGTCCATATCTACATTGTCATTTGCTTCCCCTGAAGAGCTGTGAGTACGTTTCGGGAGCACCGCCCTGTGTGCATCAGGCCAGCACCTGGACGGCTTAGTGCCACACGGGAGCGGCCCTTGAAAGCACTTGGAAAATAAAAGCCATTTTGGCAAAGGCGGTTCAACTGGACCAAATTTTCTCCAAGGGAAATACATACATTTATTTGAATATTTAAGATCGAAGAATAATCAAAAGCTGGAGAAAAGAAACTTTTATCCACAATGTATGCAGAGAGTATTCTAGATGAAGTCCATGTTTTCCTTAGGTCCCTGAATCAACACGAACACTCCCTAATGCTCTGTAAATATATAAACGTACAACTTCCTGTGTAATACAGAACGTCTTTCTGCCGGTGCTGGTTATATATTATGCCTGTAAACAATACACGCATACAGTAATGGATGGTCAAATTGCTTCTGTGTGTTTGCCCCTGGACAGCTGTAACTGAATGAAAATAACCACCGCTTCTCTTGTGGTTTGTTGAAGCAATGAATAATTCACTTTAAATTTAGACTACAAATTGGCACCACAATCAGTTACTAAAATATATTCAAGCAAGCACATAAACCATGGCGACCTATGAATATATATGAAATAAATTTTTACATACAGGCCCAAAGCATAACACATTTTAGGAAACACAAACAAAAGAGATCTGTTGTGCAGGCATTTGCGTGTTCCCTCCTTCGTTCACTCATTCACTCATGCAACAGATTTAATCAATGTCTATTTATAAAGTGTCAGATTCCTAGAAAATAGTTTGCTGTGTGAATTATTCAAAAGCCAGATATCCATCCAGCAAGCTAGTGTGGAATCTGTAGGACCTTCCTCCATTTCTGTACATGCTTCTCGTCTCGTCTCTCTCTCTCAACGGGGAAGGCGGGTAGAATACAATGAAGTATGTGGGGTGCCCAGCCTATCGCAACAGTGTAGGGAGAGAGAGGATGAAGGTGGATTATTACGAGCTATTGAATAAAAGATCTAACTCAAGGGAAAATGTGTCAAAGCTCCTGGCTCACTCCCCTTCAACTAAAATTTGTTGAAAAGCTACCAAAAGAACTACTTTTTTCCTGGACAAGGAAGAGCATGATCATCATCGTGTTTCTGAGACAGCTACGTTGTAATCCCGAAGGACAAGGGCTCCTGTGGTCTGGGCAGCTTCCACCCGTCAGAAGCCTCAGAGTGACGCTCCACAGGAAGCCCAGGTCCCAGCAGTGGGCAGTGCAGCAAAAGCGGTGCCCGCTTTACGGGCCTGGCTGAGATCGGGGGGTTTGCACACACTCACAGCAGATCTGGGGCGGGGCCATTCCTATTGTCGAGAAAGTCTGCGCCAGTTGTTATCCTCTCTTGGTCTCTTCCTTTGTCTGGACTTCTGCTTCTGAATTCTCTTGCCCATTCCTTCTCTGATCCTCTCCTTCCATTTTGGGGTCTTATCTACAATTAAGTAGGACTCTGTGTCCAGATGGACCACTCCCTACCCCCCCATGTGTGCAGATGCACATATGACTTCTATGCTCTTTTTTCTTGCTGGGGATGAAAGTACAGGCCTAGTGTGGATGGTCCGGGGTTGGCCTTTCCCTCCAAGACTAGACTTCATGTGTTGGTTTCACTGAGGTTAAACGCAGTGCTCAGGGGCCAAGTTAATGTGTTCTGAGCAGTAGGGGATCGGTGTCTTTCCCTCTGGCTGGAAGGCTTCTATCAGGACTAGCAATAGCAGGATAGAATAAGAGGACAAGAGGCACAGTGTTTGGGAAGTAAAAAGTCACCCCGAAAAGGAAGGGCTCCTGCCACAATGATGACATTTGCCGGACCATACACTGTGCCCCTTTACCAACCACGTTCCATGTGGAAAAGAGAATCGAAGGCTCCAAAGTCTGTGATACTGTTCCTGAGGACCATCTTATTTTCTGGTTATGTGTGTATCAAGTACGGTATTTTCTGAGTATCCAGAATTAATCTGTAGCAGCAGGACAATTTGGACACCATGAACAATTTGGAGCCGTCTCTCATTGTTTTTATATGGAGACATTTAAGCCTCTTTCTTTCAATCCTGTTCTTACCTGACTCAATAAAATTGCGTTCAACTGTGGAATATTAGTTCTTTGAAGTTTGAAAAATATTTCATTGTCAGACCACATGTGTAAATATTCTAGGAGTTACTCAACATAGGGAAAAGGAACACCATTCATTGTACCTCAGCTAACACTTATTAGGGCACCCAAATGCCCTACTAAGTTGAGTTGAAGATCATCATATTCATGAAAGATTAATAGTTGCATATCAATTATTTTTGTTTTAGAATAGACCTCATTATTGGCTGCACTGATGTACATTCACAGCTGAGACTGTCACTTAATACAATGTGTGATATTGTAAAATAGACAATCCCCGCACCCCAATTTTATATGATTCAGACTATTGTGGGGACTTGTCATTTCGCCGTGAGAAAGGTCAGGACTTGAGGTTACAGAACTTCTGTTGGGGATTCTCTGATAGGATCTGAAAAGCTGGTCTGAATAATTACTTTGGACAAAATTATTTTGCTCCATAGTCTCTTATATACATTCATGTTCTTAATACGTGATTTCAATGTTAGAAAAAACGACGGCCTTTCACTTTAAAAGCAGGTGCCACTATTAACCACAAGGTGTCAGTATAACACTAGTCTCAGCCCCAGTCATCAGCCTCTTCAGGGAGAGACAGTTCTGCTGTTTGTGCTTTGTGCTAGGTATTTTGTCTTCATTAGCTAGTAGACTATCAGCCACCTAAATCAATTCCAACAGGAAAGAAAACAGAAAACAAAAACCAGATGAAATTAATGAAAGGTGACGACCAAATGACAGCTCCTTGGTTTTTTAACTCTCTTAACTGGTAGGCGCTCTGATCACAGCAAACTGTGTAAGTAACAATTTGGTAGGGTTGGGATGGCCAGAGAGATTAGCAATAGAAGCAGACACTTTAATTCCTCTGAAGCAGGCTTCGGTTGGTAATGACAGTCATTACCATTTTATAGCTGTTCTAGTCAACTCATAATTAAACATGATAGAAACCACACCGCTCATGACCCCTCACTGAAAGACATAATGAGGAGGTCAGGACACAACCCCATGGGAATTCCTCCTTCCTGGTCATTACCAGGTGTGGGAACCATGAGGTAAAATGACGCTTTATGAGCTACAGATCAGCCAAACAAATTTAACGATAGCTGAGGAGCCAAATTCTCTGCTGGGCTCCTGTCCTGTGAGGCACAAGGGCAGATGCACAGGCTAAGGCTAAATTAACCTCTCCATACAATTCTCATCCCCTGAAAGAGTTTTAAGCTCAAGTATTTAAATTCAGGTAGATTTCTCTTCAGATTAAAGAGACTCTGATACAGGCAAGCTGCTAAGCTGTACTCTGGATGAATGTTAACCGGGTCTGCTCTAAGCATGGGGAGCCACCTAAACCAATGTTGGTCATCCATCTTGCTAAGGCACAAAGGTTCTCTGCCACATAAGCTCATCACAAAGATGTCCCCATTTCTTTTTTTTTTTCCCTGAGTTGGAGAAAATACACCCAAAGAGCAGAAGGTGGTGAAGGACTCCAAGGTAAGATTTTTCTTGATGGTAGTTTCTTGAACTATAAATTTTAAAGCATCACTATGGAACAATGACTTGACATTTCTTCCTCCGCAGCTTAAGAGAAGCGCAGCACCTGTGAGCATGTGAGAAAGGGACCTGGAAATCTTGAACATCACTAACTGACCCTGTTATCAAGGGTTGCTGCTGAAGGCAGAACGAGCCAGGCATTCATTCTAAGAGCAAGTTATAAATCCTGGAGGCCATCTGTCAGTGTAACCTGATTACTTTTCATACGTACCAAATGTATTGATCCACGCAGGAAATGTGAAAGCTGACCCTTTCAGGGGGAGGGGTCTGTGTGGCTCTTGCTTGTCTTCAAAAATACGTTAAACTTACTTTACATCAGTAATATAGTTTATTGCTTATAAAAGCCCCATTGCCATTTCGGTTTTTTTGTCTTTAGAAAAGCCAAGAGGTAAGAGACTTTGATGGGTAAGGAATAACTTCTAAGGTTGCTTTTGTTCATATCCTGACTTGAAGACCAATTCGCAAGGTTCATTTTTTATTTTTTTAAAGATTTTATTTATTTATTTATTTATTTATTTATTTATTTATTTAGAGCAGGTGGGGGGGAGGGGCAGAGGGAGAGAGAATCTCAAGCGGACTCCACACTGAGTGCAAAGCCCAATGAGGGGCTCAGTCTCATGGCCCAAGATCATGACCTGCACTGAAATCAAGAGTTGGATACTCAACAGACTGAGCCACCCAGGCGCCCCTCATTTTTTGTTCTTAATGGTAAATCTTGAGAAGGAGAGAGAGGGAAAGCAGGAGCTACTGATGGAATCTTAGAGACCAGAGGAGATATACAGGTAAAAGGGCTTTATTATGCATAAGCAAGTCTTAATGGAAAATGTGCAATTTGGGCTTTATGGTCTATCTCTTGTGCCCTGCATGTTTGCTCATCTAAATTCAAAGTTCCTTAGGGGTGGGGTGGGGAAGGTGTCCGCCTCATTTCCCACCCTCTTCTCAGCATCTACATAAACACGAAAATAGGAGCCAATCAAGAAATTTTTTAACTGAGGGGCGCCTGGGTGGCTCAGTCGTTAAGCGTCTGCCTTCGGCTCAGGTCATGATCCCAGGGTCCTGGGATCGAGCCCCGCATCGGGCTCCCTGCTTGGTGGGAAGCCTGCTTCTCCCTCTCCCTCTCCCCCTGCTTGTGTTCCCTCTCTCACTGTGTCTCTGTCAAATTAAAAAAAAAAAAAAAAATTTTTTTTAACTAAATACTTATTTCTGTAGGAAAGACGAGACTCTCAAAATGCAAGTTTAATAATTTATAAGGTAAGGGAGAGAAGGAGAATAAAAGAGATGAGCACATCAAGCAAATAATTAAAAAATAAGCCAAGTATGTCTTAAGGCAAAACCCTAACTCCGGAGTAAACACCCGGAAGCTCCCGGGCTTCCTTGTACTGTCACCGAAGCAGCTGAGGGGTCTAGAGAAAAAGCACAGCAGCGGAAATGTCGGTGCGTGTGTACGTGGGTCCTCGCCAACTGCGGCCGGCCTCTCAGCGCTGGTGGCCCCACTGTGTCCCCCGAGCTCCCGCCGATCCTCTGACCCCTTCTTGGCAGGGGCCTTTCATGCTTTCCCGTCTCTTCCCGCCCTCAAAAGGCGCCGGGGCTTCCATGTCTCGAGGAAAGAGGAGCCTTAACTATTCTTGGCTCCCCTTCTCATGCTTTTCATCTGATGAAAGCCTAACCACGCTTTAGATCTCAGTTTAAGTGTCACTTCCTTGGAGCAACTTTCCGGATGCTGCACTTCAGTCCCCCTTCCCCCTGCGAGGGCACACACACACACCAGTTTAGTTTAGGCCCATTTTGTAAAAGACTGTAAAGCTTTTTCCTTCATGGCATTATTCAAAACTGAAATGATGAAGCTCTTCGCCGTCTCCTCCGCTGGTCAAAGTTCAAAATGGGGCACTGTGAACAGACCTATCTGGTTCACAGCTGTAGCCCTAGTGACCAGCACACAGTAGGCACTTAATAAATAACCTGAATGAATTAACAGTCGAATGAACTAATAGAGCAGAGGAGAAAAAGCATCCACGAGAAGGTGAATATTGACCAGGCCTTCAGAGATGGTAAGGATGAGAAGAAACTGCTCTTTCTCAGTCTCTTCAAATGGTGTTAAAATTCCACAGGGACATGAGGAATATCAAAAGTCCGCTTGTCAGCCTCCCTGATAGACAGATTTCCATGGTACTGCCTCCCTCCTCCCATCTAGGATCATCTTGCCTCTACCCGGGGCCTGAAGAGACCTACCATGTATCAGTTTTGACTCAAAGGCTTGAAATAAAAAACACTGAAAAAGCCCAAGTGAGTTTGTGCTCTGTACCAGCCCCTCTTCTGCACGTTATGTTGTTTCCTCCTTACGGTGCTCTGGTGGAGGTGAGGAGCCTGAAGCTCAGAGGTTAAGTACCGTGTCCAGGGTCACATAGCTATGGGTGTCCTGACTCAGTGTCCCCGGCACTTCACACTCGTGCATGGTGCCCAGCAGTGTGTTCTCAGGGAGCACGCGGTGGCCAGCCCCACGCTGCTCACCATCCCCAGTTGTCTGCCTGTTGGGGACATAGGAGCCTCACCCTTCTTCCTGGCCCTTTTAACTTCCCTCTATCATGACTTGTTTTTAGCACCAGAGGGAAGAATGTTCACTCTCTTCTGGTTTGCTCACTGCTCCTTCTCAGCCACGTACCCTTGCACGTCCTCCTTCCGGGGGACCTAGAGTACCTTCTGGCCCCTGCCCCAACAGCTTTGCTGGATCCCCGTGAGGATTTGCTGTTTGCCTGAAGGTCAGCTTCCGGAGACCAAGACTTCACAGTTCCGCGCTGTTAGGCGTTGTTTACACTGTTTTTATTTGGCTTCTTAGGTACAGTGATTGTGATTCAGCCAGTTTCTTTTTCATAATAGTAAAAGATGTAACGAATAACAACTTAAGTTTCTTTGCTGACAGGTTCTGAAATTTACCGCTTGACCTAAATGCCTCTCAAATCCTCCATTCATGGCTGATGATATTTAAACGATCAGATGTATTTTAGCAGCTGGTCTGACTGGGGGTGGACAGCTAATTACAAATGCTCCAGTATCCATCACATACCAATTAGCTTCTACCAAGCCCTCACCCTAAACGTGCTATCTTGTTGAGACTGCACATCAAAGGGTGCTTCTTCTGGGAAAGGTGAACTCTCAAGATGCAAGAGGCGGAGTGGAGAGTAGATGGCAACATAAGTCCCGTGCCCGAGGAATCCCACCCTAGCACTAGTTTCATGGTGAGCTGGAGCAGAGTTAGACAAAGCAGTCGGCTGTCTCTGCCACACCTTCTCCTGTATTTCCACATCCTCACGTAAGGGCGGCTGACGTCAGAGTGCATGTTTTCCCTGGGTGCGGGCAAGAACGTGGCTCACCTTGCCACCCGCTGCCTGGTGCGTCATGGTCATCCTCGTTCTCATCTTGACTCTATTTTTAAAACACTACAAATTCTTTATTTCATAGAATCAGCAGACAAAATCCTTTTTATTGACTCCTAAAAAGCACAATCAAAATCTTCAGAAAACATCCCTGCAAGTTACTTGCTCCTGCTACTGGGGACTCCTCAGTGCTGGGACTGGTTACATCCGAGTAAGTCAGAACTTGTATTTGAAAGCACAGGTTCTCAGGGCTCATCATCAAGGCTTTCTGCCAGGAACGGGGTGCTCAAGGGCTCTAGAAGATTCCCAGGCCCCTTGCAGAGAAGTGGCAGGGCAAGGGTTCCAGTAGAGCAGAGCTTCTCAAAGGGTGGGCCTGGACAAGAAGCCTCAGTGTCTTCAGGGAAGTTGTTAAAAATGTAGAGTTCTGGGGGGCACCTGGGTGCCTCAGTCATTGAGTGTCTGTCTTTAGCTCAGGCCATGGTCCCAGGGTCCTGGGATCGGGCTCCCTGCTTGGCGGGAAGCCTGCTTCTCCCTCTCCCACTGCCCCCTGCTTGTGTTCCCTCTCTCGCTGTGTCTCTCTGTCAAATAAATAAATTAAAAAAAAAAATCTAAAAAAAAAAAAAGTATAATTCTGGGCTTGCCTGAGGCTTATGAATCAGAAAGTCAGGGTGGGGCCCATAATCTCTCTCTCTTATTTAAGATTTTATTTATTTATATTAGAGAGAGAGAGAGAAAACGCAAGTGGGGGAGGGAGAGGGACAAGCAGCCTCTGCACTGATCACAGAGCCCGATGAGGGGCTTGATCTCATGATCTTGAGATCATGATCCCAGCCAAAATCAAGAGTCTGACGCTCAACCGACTGAGCCACCCACGGGCTCCCCCCCTTATCTCTGTTTTAACAAGCCCTCCAGGTGATTGTGATGCAGGCTGAATTTGAGAAGACTGTTCTAGAACAGACTTCAATATATCTACAGATCACTTGGGGATCTTGTTAAGGTGCAGATTCTGAATTCTGTGTTTCTAACTGGTTCCCAGGTGAGGTCTAGGCTGCCGGCCTGAGGACTACATTTGGAGTAGTACTAGGATACATGATCATCTTCCTTCCAACTAGGGCTGAAGGGTCATCCAACCAGATTCCTGGTGAATCCTTGGTCTTCAACTCATTCAAAGTTATGTGAAGACAAGGCCAGAGCCCCCGTGTCCTAGGACTTTCTTGACTCCCACAGAAGTACTCCAGTAAAAGGCAGCTTTTTACCAATCCAGAATGGTAAGTGGGATGCCAGTGAGTGGACACGTCACTGTGTGTTCTTTTCCACAACACGTTCAACCACGTCCAAACCTCCCGTGCCTCAGTTGCTCCTGAAAAATGAGGTCATTTATAGGGTTTCTGTCCAGCTCTGAGACTCTATCATTTTATGAAAGTAGCCAGAAATTCCTCAGGTCTAAAATAAAAATTCAGGACTTTCCACTCAAAGGGAGATGTCGACCCAGCAAGAACATGAAATTCTCAGGGTGATCAATAGTTTCAACTGCCCAGAAAGCATAGTCTTAGTCATTCCCAGGAAAATCTGACCAGGCCGCAGCAGTTACAGGAACGTCAGGGGGAAAAAAATCACAGGCAGCCCTTTTAGTCAGTGTCCAGTGCCAGGAATCAGTCCCCACGGCCCCTGCAAAACATCAACTCCACTTGTGGCAAGCCCACTGCTGAGCACGGGCAGCGAGGCTGACTTACGAGTCTGTTTTCTTCGTCAACATCTAGCTGGCATATTTACACATTTATAATTCGTATTTATAACAGCCTTTGAATAAAATGCAAAGACAAAACTAAAAATATGCAGATGGGCATACACCTGTTTTGGAGAGAAAATGCCGCTGCTGGAAGCTTCTGAGGCTTTTTAAAGGCATATGCCCAAACTTAGGACGATCTTACAGAGAAAGCAAGTCTGTAAGGGAGCTAATTTCCAACCTCAGTATCTGATAAGCCTGAAGAGGCTCCAAATGTAATAAAACATTCTGGAGAAGTTCTCTGTCTCTATTATTAAAGACGGTCAGCTCTGGGGCGCCTGGGTTGCTCAGTTGGTTAAGCGACTGCCTTTGGCTCAGGTCATGATCCTGGAGTCCCGGGATTGAGTCCCGCATCGGGCTCCCTGCTCAGCAGGGAGTCTGCTTCTCCCTCTGACCCTCCTCCCTCTCATGCTCTCTGTCTCTCATTCTCTCTCTGTCAAATAAATAAATAAAATCTTTAAAAAAAAAAAAAAAAGACGGTCAGCTCTTTGGGTTGGTTTCATTAGTTTCTTGACTAATATGTCTGATATTTCTTACTCTTTAACACGAAGGTACAAAGTGTATTTTACTCTCAAACACTCTATAATTCATCAAAAAATAATTGTTAAATACCTACTATGTCCCAAGCACTGTTTCATCTTCTTGAATATGAGATCACATGGGTCTGAGACAACTTCATTGTAAAATTTAATATGCAAGAGGAGAAAAATGTTTCCAATCAAGTTCCTAATACGGCGCTATATTTTGATCAAAGATTTTAAAAAGCCCATTGTTGAATTCCAAGCACGTGAAATCAGAAAGCAACAAAAAGCTGCAAGCGCTTTCCACCATGCTGTGTGAGTCACAACAATCGTACTTGCTTCTGTTCAGCTTGACGGGCCGGACACCGTGGCGTTAACCCAGCGGCAATGTCCTCGGACGGGTGTTGTTTCAAGCTGAGAACTGTTCTCAGTGTGTCTGGTGGATTCCAGACAGCCTCTGCCTGTTCCCAGGGTGGGAAGGACCACTTCCCTGCACGTGCTCCATCACAGTCAGGGTCAGCCAGCCTCCAGGGGCAGGTCAGAGTTCAAGGACCAGGGAAGCTACCTGCAGAGCTCCACCACCTCCTTACTAAGTGGGAGAAAACAGCTTTCACTTTATGGTTAAAGGACGCTTGGAAAACCAAATATTCATGCAAGCGTTGGCGTGTGTATTTAAAATCTTACAAAGGCATAGATGGAACAGACCAAAGTCCCCTGGTAAGGAATAGGGAGGCAAAGACGAAGGATGAGAGGACTGAGACCAGAAGGCAGGCACCGTGTGCGTGAGGTTGGTGGAGGGAAGAGATTTGGCGGCTTTTTCTGTCATTTTTTCCCTGCCTTACCACTTTACCTATAGCTGGCCTTAATCCGTGGTTACTTTGTGAATTTGAGAATGACATATGTATGTACCTGTCTACCTACTTCAGTACATTTATTTTCCTTTGCCCAATTCAGGGAAGATAAAACCACACTGACGGGGGTAGGGGAGTAGGTGTAACGGAGTGGCGACACCTTGGAGACAAGTTCTTACATGACTCGGTCGACACGACCAGATAGGGAACTCGACGACCAGAACCAACCACCTCCTTTGGGAGAGGTCCGTGTTCACCACAGAGCCACTCCTGCCAGGAAGCCAGAAGACTCCGGACTGGATAGAAAAGGCAAATGGAGTGAATTATAGGGTTCGGAGGAAAGACATGGCAGGACAGAACAGTATCATACTTCTGAGCAAGAGAATGTCTTCTCAGTTTAAAGGAGGAGTATTTTGACTGTGGCCTGCTGCATAACCAGTCCTGATGTATTCCAGTGCCTCAATTCAATGGCCTCCAGCCCCTTCCGTCCATCGGCCCCATCAGCTGTGCCTGCCTTCCCAGGCCAGGGAGAGCACCAGCCACTGCACACGTGTCCTCGAGAACCCCCTCACGTCCTGCTTCACAACGCCCGGGACGCCTGTTAGGTAGGCTGCTGATGCCCAGGCCTGACCCTCAGATACTCTGATACGATAGAGTGGGAGTGGGGCCCAAGAATCTGTATTTTTAACATGTCCTAAGTGATTCTGAAGGGAGTAGTTCACTGAAACCCACTGGCTCCAAATTTGTTAGGAGCCCAGTGGGAGTCCCAGTGAGGTGGGAGTTACTCAGCAAGCTTTCAGGAGTTCTGAAGTCCTCAAAACGGACACAGCATTTGGCCAGGGGCGCCATGTGGGAAGAATTAGGGAAGGATGAGAGGAAATGTTTTTGTAAACATGGTTTCTATATGCTGTATTGTTTTTATTGGTTTACCCCTTGAAAGGAAAAATCCAATCCCGTATTGAGTCCCCATGTGCAAGAGGTAGTGAGACTCCGGGGCAAACTATGGGGGGATCTCTGCAGGGCATCTCCTCTCCTTACAATGTCACATAGCTAATGTGATTATGAGACCTAATGAACTGAAACTAATGCAATTTTGAAAATCTTCATAGCTAATGAAAATCGCATCTTCTCCCTCCAGATTTCCCATTTTCTCTGTTTGTAAACCATGAATAAAATGGAAGTTATGGGTTGAGGCTGTGTTTATGGAAAGTCTTAGTATAATTTGGAGAGTTTTATATTTTGAGTGTCACAGTGGCTCCAAGTCGAAGGATCACATTCGGAACTCACATTCAATGCCACAGTATTAAGAAATGTGTGGGAGAGACCTAGAATATGGGTTCAGGACACTGACATTTTAGAGACAGGCTTTCCCCCTGCCGACTTCAAAGCACTCCCTATGCCAAATAGTCAAGTGTTGTCACTCTGCCCCAATTTCCATTTTCCCTGGAAAACGGAGAACAAGAAAAGTCTTCTAATTGCACAGTAAGAGCTATTATCGGGGTATGGCTTTGACATTCCCTCACCCTTCACTTCTCTATGCCGGGTTTTCACCCATTTTGGGGGGAAGAAACACTTCAAAGGCATTAAATTGAGAGGTAGGGGAGAGGCCTATGGTGGCAAGCTTCACAGGCCGGGACAGACACATCTTAGAGACGTGCCGGGGTGAGCTCAGGAAAAAGGGGACAGCCACATCTTCTGAGTGACCAAGGGACTCGATTTTAAATGTATTAAGAAAAGAAACAGATATTTATGGAGTATAAGGTAAAACTATTTACAACTTAAAAAATGGAACATGGGAACTCAAAGAAATTTTGCACACGGAGTCAAGAATGTGAGTTCACTCTTCTCTGCCACTGACACTTTGAGTGGCTCTGCTTGTGCTAACAGCATACACCGTAATGTGTGAGTGGCGCCTCCTAGAGGTGTGGGCTATCACCACAGAGTTCTACCGGCAGCTCTGTAAATGCGTCCTATGGGTAAGGTAACAGTGGGACTTGACCTTGGGAGGGGCCCTGCTTAATTATTTCTCATGCCTCTATTACAGGAAGACTTCAAGAAAAATATGCTTACATAAGGAACAAGAAGATATGTTTTCAGACAGAAAAGAAAACTCATAAAAAAATCAAAATAGTGACTGACATCTAGTTATTGCTATTGGGAAAAAATACTAATAAATTAGTATTTATCACTTTAATCCTTTGGATTAAATACATTAAATACATTAAATACATCCAATACATTGCTAGTCCTGAAATTTGAGAAGGATTCAATCTTTTTTACATTACTTTTCTTAGACCTTTCTTCAAAGTCTTTGAAATTTTACTTCATTTTATTTCGTTGGTGTATTATATCAGGAACAAGCATATTTTAGGGACAACTGGTCCTCTAGCAGTCACCTGTGTACTCTATTTCATCTTCCTGAGAACACGATTAAGAACAATCTGAGACATTCTGCAACATTCACTAATCTATCCTAAGTCTTTGATTCTGGAATCGAAGGATCCAGGATCCATCTAAGACACCAAGGTGTATGATTTCAATATAGTCCCCAAAACTGTGTCATAATACTCAAATTCCAATTTTTCCTATTTCCTAACAGAGTTGTGGCCTGATGCCTTTTCCCCTTGCCTATTACTGGATATGGCTTTCAGATGGACTGAAGGACAGACTCCTACCCCAGCTGACTGGAATATCAATATCCTCCATTTTGTAGCTGACGTGGTCCTATTGTAATGAGCTAAGGCTACACTAGCTAGCAGCTAAACCTATGGACTAATGTCTTAATGAGGTGGCTATTATAAAATAATAGTCGAAGAAACTGTCATGATTCGTTTATCTGCATTTTTCGGTAAAACTATTAATGACATTGTTCCATTGTGTAGTACATACAGCTTTGTGTGTCTGTGTGATCAACTCAGAGATTTTAGTGCCTGGAAAAAGGGTTTTTATCCTGCTAGATTAGTTTGCCTTTTTTTAATAACAACTCAACTATATGTACGAAAATCATATTTCTTTTTCTCTTCCCCTCTCATATAGCTGGCTGGAAACTCAAAGATGTAATTATCCTCAATTATGGCAATTACCTTAGTCTAGCTCTTTCTTTCCTCTCTCTACACCAACCCCAACTGCAAGTTTTTTATTTCATACATTTTGAAGAGCCTTATATGAATGTCTTTATTATAACAACCTCAATATTTCTTAGAAGCAAATCTTAATTTCTAAATATTGCATACATGGAGATTTAAATTTAATTATCATGAACTGTTTATAGATTTTAAAAGTTTTCAATGTCCAGAATAGGTTTTAGAGGAAGAGACATTTTTTAGAAAGCAAAGGATAAAAGAGGACGGAAAGAAGGAAGGAAGGAAGGAAGAAAGGAAGGAAGGAAAGGAGGGAGGGAGGGAGGGGGATTTTCCCACTAAGTTAATCTTTTGGATCATAAGTTCTGATCTTTACTCAAAGGAAATAATGAAAGGAGTATCCAGATGATATACCAGATACAAAGACTAAGGTAATTAAAATCAAACCAACTTTATCCTAAATACTATACAGAATTATTAAATTTCTCTGAATTAGACTAGGGTTTTCAATCCTGACTATACATTAGAATCACCTGGGAAACTTTTTACGGTATATGAAATGCCCGAACCTAAGCCTAGAAATTGAGTAGGGATTGGGTCTGGACATTGACATTTGTAAATGTGTCCCTAGAGCATCTGAATATATAGTTAGGGCTGAGAATCACTTAGCTAGACTATGCATTCATGTTTCTAAACTTTTAACTGCTAAATTTACTTAATCTTATTTCTTAGGGTACTGAAACCTGGCAGAGTCAGGATGTGACCATGTAAAACAGAAACAGCTCATCATTCCTCTTCCCACACAAGTCCGCACTGGTAACCACATCAACCAAGTTTTTTGCACACGTATAGCCTCAGAGCTTGGGCCAATAGAGCATGTATGGAGTCTATTCCAGAAGGTGGTATCTGAGCTTGCAACATAAAGACTCAGACCCAGAAAATATGGGAATTGAGCCACGTTCTCTGTCTGCTGTATTGTCTACATGTTTCTCTGCATCCCTCAAAACACTAATTTTTTTTTTTAAGATTATTTATTTATTTATTTGACAGAGAGAGAGACAGCCAGAGAGGGAGCACAAGCAGGGGGAGTGGGAGAGGGAAAAGCAGGCTTCCCGCTGAGCAGGGAGCCTGATGCGGGGCTCGATCCCAGGACCCTGGGATCATGACCTGAGCCGAAGGCAGACGGTTAACGACTGAGCCACCCAGGCGCCCCTCAAAACACTAATCTAAACGTTGTATGTTAAATAGAGTTGACTGGATAAATTAAAATAGAATTATTTTAAAGTATATTCAAATATAAAAATTTCAACAAGAAACACACAAAAATATCTCCTGGTCTGTTACTGGTCCTCACATAGCCCTGGTTTTTGGTTGCATGTCAAAGCTGAGCTAAAGTACGCTCATTATCTTCCACTTGCAAAATGATCCATAATTCTTACAGGTAGAGAGTGTACTGGAAATGAACACAATATTACAATGACAATACTCTGCATTATACTTTAGGCTACTTTAGCTTTTCTCTTGATCTTCACTGCTTAAACGGCCACAATGCACTTTGTTCACCTCAGACTGACAAACAGTTATTGCAAGACTACCATGGCCTTTTCTTTCTAGCTCCTGAACGTCACCCTGGATCTTTTATCCTAGGTGTTTATCTGCTGGAATGATCATCCTTCAAGTCATAACAGAGCTGCTTCCTCTTTATTTTTTCTATCCTGTTCAAGATCCTGTTCTCAGAGAAGACTTCCAAAGCCCTCCTTGCCCATCCCCACCCTCAGCCTTTATCCCATTATCCTCTCTTCCTTTCCCGTTATCCCAGCTGAAAGCATCTTATATATTGGTCTTTGTGTTTACGGTTGCAGGACCCCCTTTAGGATAGAAGCCCCATGTGCACAGGCCCTCTCTGTCCTCGCGGCTCTAACTGCAGCACCTGCGAGAGCAGCAGGCGCTCACATGTGCGCTGTCTCACCAAGAATGTGCTGACTGCAGTCTTGTATCCTTTAAGGGTGAAACTACTGATATTAATAGATAATAAATGAGTGTGTACGGTGGCAATTTGAACCTACCGTTCGCCAGGCAATATGCACGTGCTGGGATTTTAATGAGACCCACAGAGCCCGCCGCTTTTGCAGAGAAGGCGATTTGCACCCTGTGCCCGGCTGGCTCTAAACTCCTGCCGGAGAGCTTCTCTGTTTGCACATCTTGCAATCTTGGCTGTTTCTTTCAGTTCCCAGCAGAAAGCAGCTAGACGTTAATGTCTGAAACTGCGCTTCCAATCTTCTGTTGAGGTTTCTTTAGACCACTTTAATGGGGGTAACACCAGGCTTATTTGGCACTGGATCCTCAGTGTACCAAGGAAACGTTTTTGAGTCTCTGTTATTTGTCATTCCCATACAGGTCTGGCTTGCGACAGGAGTTACACTGCAAAAAGCCTCCGCTTCATGTTGGTGGATTTATTACAGCCTGGGATCTTTTGTCAGTAATCTTATCCTTCCATTATTACCACATGATACTAATAGATCTGGCCAGGAAGTCAGCTGTAATATCTTCAGGACAAATCCTACTGACATATGGAATCGACAGTTGGACCCTACCTCTATTTTGAGGCACTTCTGTTGGGTCTAGATTAGCACTTGGAGCCATATTGATAACACAGTCTGCCAGGCCTCCAAATATGGGCTGTGTTTGCATGTCAGCTTCATTCAGAATCTTTAGTATTGCAGTTTTCCATTCAGTACAGAAAAGTATATTTGATATTACTAGCAAAATCAGCTATGTTTGTATCTCGTGAAACATGCAGTTTCGTGCCCTTGCCCAGAAAAGGCACCTGAGAAATATTAGTTCTTCCTTCTGAGTTCCTTGCTATTTGAACAAAAATGTATTTTATTCAAAAATATATTTAAAGAATCTGCATCTTTTAAAAAACTCAAAGTATATAAAGTATTTAAATGTACATTTGGTATCTGATTCTCTTTTCAGTTAAATAGAGCTACATTAAATTCAAATGGTAAACTGGAATCATTATCAACAACAGAATCAGCTGCTTCAAATGCAGGACGGTCGATCACACTATGAAGTTCTAAGAGATGGCAGATCTTGCCTTAACCAAATCTAATATATATAAATTTATATTTGTAAAAGAGTGGTATTATGAAATGATATGAATGTTTTATAAAAAACACTATTTTAAAAGATGACCAATTCAAATTTGTTTAAAATATAATTCAATTTTAAATAGACTTTTATAGAAACTTGCCGGAACCTAGGTAATGCATACAGTAGGCCATAAATAGTCCCAAAGCCAACTCAGAACTAACCATTATTTCTCAGCAATGATCATCCAAAGACTGTTCAAACTATAGGGTTGGGGCTGATGGGAAACTCTGTAGTGAGTCAGGATGATTACACCTGAACCCAGTGATTAATCTTAATGTCATGAAAAGAGGTACAATCAGACACTGGGTTCTGTGGTGCAAGACAAGGCACTAACTATGAAGTCTTCTTGCCAAAAATATGAATCGGAACTGATTAAGCCTCTAGATGTAACTGTCAGGCCTTTATTCCTTTTTTTTTTTTTTTTTTTACATCTATCACTGAAGTGATCAAATAACAATCAAGGATTTTGTCTACCCAGGTCAGTTAATTCACACTCACGAGACTGTGAGGTTTGTGATTAAGTCTATATATGTGTCTGTCTGTGTAAAAAAGGAAGAACACATTTTACGTGTGCACCTTGTATAACTATCCATAATGACTCTCATCAGTGTGTCAACTGAAATGCCATGGTCTCATGTGTATGGAAATGAAAATGACAAACCATGGTGCCAACCACACATTGAGCAGACACTCCCAGAGCCTCGCTCCTCTCCCTGGTTGTGTGATACTGTAATTCTTCTTCTCTGAGGTTCAGTCTTAGGCCCTCTTCCTTACTTTCATCATGTTTTCTTCCTGGCATCTTTTGCACCCAAAGGCCTATGATGTCAGTCTGACTTAGCACTCGTTTCGGCGGATGGCAGGAACAAGGCGAGAATCACAACATTATTCATAACACACGGCATGGACGTGGGGTCAGGTGTCTGACAGGCACAGGCGAAATCCTGCTCCAGCGGTAAGTCACCCCATGCTCCAGGTGGAGTTTCTCAACCCGAGTCCTTTCCTCATCTACAAAGACCCAACAGCCTTCATCTTTCCTCACCCCTCAGGTTCAGAGTACCTATTGTTATCACATTATTTTTGTGTATCAAATATTTTCACAGATTTTACTTTTTGAGTAGCTCAACAATCTTGTGAGAAATTTAAGGCAGGGTTCTTTTTTCTTTTTCTTTCCTTTTTTTAAAATCATTGTTGTTTTAAGATGAGGAAACAGACCAGAGAGATTAAGAGGCTGGCCAAGACCCAACCTAACTAGGAAATAGCAGAGCCATCCCCGCCTTCCACTCTAGATCCTATATTCTTTCCTCATTATACATGGTGTTAAACAATTGTGATCTCGTACGAAGTGAAGTTCTCCTCAACAAGCCAGGAAAGCAAAGAGCACACAGCTGCTGCCAACCACCAACTCCGATGCCACAGGGGCCTGGCACGTACTGCAAACACTGAGGCAGGTCAGGTGGATATTAACCACAAGGACATAGTTTCTTTTTCTCAAAGAAACATGTTTCTCGTTTTTCTCTAAAGACACAACCTGTTCATTCTATCTTTTGCTTTCTTTTTAACTCTACCTTAAGAAAGCCACAGCACAAAAGTATTAAGAAGTGGTGGTTCACATTCAACTTGATGGTTGGGGAATAACAGAGCAGGGTGGGGACTGCAGCCCCGCCATGTTGGGTGTTGGTTACCATTCTTCTAAAAGGTGTGGCATCCTCTAAAAGGGATAAAGTTCCATAGTCTTAAAAGGCAGAAGAAGACTGGTCCATCACTGTGTCAGCCTGTGAGAACTTGCATGAATACTACAGAGGTATGAGGTCGAACTAGTATTTATGTTTTCCTAATCATCTAAAATCTGAAGAATAAAATCAATTATGCTTACTAAATCTGTCAATGGCTTTCATGTGACTAGGATTTCTAATAGCATTCAAGGCATGTGCTTAATGTAAAATGGTTACTATACAGTAAATTCTTTATAGTAACCATACTAAAAACCTTTCGATGTCCAGGGATCTTTAAGATTGAGCACAGCACATTTGCATTTAATTTTTATTTATAAAAAATCATTGCAGTAATTTAAGAGATTTGCCGGAATTGCAAGAGTAAAATTCTCTCATCTGGGTTCAGAAACCCATATACAACTTCGAGTTTGGCAAGCAAATGTCAAAAAATATGGAATTCCCCTTAAAGATATTATGTATAAACAGAGCCTTCACATTTAGAATAGCAAGCCCCAGATGGTCTATTAGTAGCAACATAAACCACTGTCCTTGCCAACATGAATTTCATAAAGCAGAAATCATTCTCAGGCATGCACAGACAGACACATCACATCCATGAATACTTATTACCATATGCTCGGGACCAGGTAAGGTACTTTATTACATGGCCCATAAAACATTACTTGAAAAACAAACACCAAGTGTTCAAATGAACTGTTTACTCTTATGGCGAGGGCACTGAAGCCTTTATGGAAAGTGTGGCCTACACTCCCATGTTTCAGAGTGAGACCGGGTGGTGATTCAGGCTGTCACTGGCAGGCTTTCAAAGCAGAAGCAAGGCCATCAGCAAACCTGGTTGTGTTGGGCTGTCTTGAACATTTTAACTTATATTCTCTTTTTCTTTCTGATGACCTAAATTTCTGGGATTCGACATTTATGTTGCTAATAACCTGATGTCTAAAAATATGATGGAACTACCATGTAAACATAACTGTCTGTACAATCATTATTGGCAAAATAAGCAACTGAGGCTTACGGAGTTTCAGTAGCTGTCCCCCACCCCCATCACTCAGAGAGGAAGAAAGTGAGAGAGAGGAGGAGAGCCACAGATCTTAATCACTCCACCTCAAGGACTTTCTAAAATCATAAAAGGAACTGCAGTATGATGGAAGGTGAGCCCCTGGAAACCAGTGTCAGCAGGTAGACAGAGCCCTTTGAGGGCTATGGGGCTTCTGGTGGTAGAGGGCTGGGAACGCAGGCTGGATTTGGGATGCAGAGCCCAATGATCATCTGAGATCCCTTTAAGGAGCTTCAAAGTACTGCAGTTGTAAAAAAGCAGACAGACACCATCCTCATGAACACGTGCCATTTTTCTATACTACACATCCTTGAATAACCTTTGATGTTCTATTTATTTTAAAGAAGATAGCCTTTTTTTTTTTGGACCCAGTTCACATCACTGATTAGAGATATTCTAGCTGTCAGATAAATAAATCTCCATTGAATCCAATTTATAGGATCCAAGAGTAGTTTATGGATCAATCTGGAACTATATGGGGCTTAGCTGGTTTTGTGAAAATACTTGTAACACAACAATGAAAAAAATCAATAAAGATTTATTAAGGTTTTCATTCTTTGCATAGGTTTAAAAATGAGTTCTAACCCATTAAAAGGGCCTTTAATATTTTTTGAGTTGAAATATTATGCTTTACTGTCTCTAATTTTTTTCTTGAGTTGACCCTTCGCATTAAGCATGCCTTTCTCCTGGGCAGCTGTGAAGATGCCTGGTTCCACTGCTGGTCTGTCAACCTCATCAGGTGATGACACCTGAATTCTATGCCAAGATACACACGCACTCACAGGCAATGAGCTTTTCCCTACTTGTATTATCTTGGTGCAACAGAGAAAAAATGCATAACATTTATTTGTCTTTGTGAAGACCATTTGGAGGCTCACCTAACACTCTTTAAAACAGGCAATTAAAAGAATCTGGCTGAAAATCTGATTTCTAATACATGTAAGAAAAAGTTAATAGCTTCTTTTTATTGAACATCTACCATTTGCCAGATGCTTTTTAACTTGGAGCCTCACCTAGAAAAATCAAGTTACATTTAACTTATTCTTCATAGGATTGTTGTGAACCATAGGTAGGTGTAGGAGATTATATAAATGGTTACAATTCTTCTCTTCCCTGCGTCCTCACTGTTTGCAATATGACTTTATAGGTCCTTTCAGTAAAAAATGTTGCCTATGTCTCTACCCTTAACTCTCGCCTCCCCTTGTGACTCACCTTGTCTAATGAAATGCAGGGGAAGCAACGGTGTGTCAATTGTGAACCTAGACCATAAGGTTTGCATGCTTCTGCGCTCACTCTTGGAACCCTGGGGATCCTCTGTGGGATCCTCTGTGTGAATAGCCCAGACTAGCCTGCTGGATGAGTGGCATGTGGACCAGACATCCTCACTGCACTCCAGCTAGGTGCAGACACCTAGCTGACTGAAAGCTGACTGCAGACACATATATGAGCCCAAGTGAAGCCAGAAGAACTGCTATACTGAGCCAGCTCAAACTATAAACCCACAGAATCAGGAGCCAAGTAAACGGCTGTGGTTTTAAGCCAGTAAATTGTGGAGTGGTTTGTTACGCAGCAAAAACTAACTGATACAAAAAGCATTACTCTTTTCACTGTACTAAAGAGAGCTATGGAAGTCAGTAACTTGTCTAAGGTCACTCAGATGGTAAATTGTAAAGCTCTCACGTTATTACATCTGTCTTATGGGCCACCCATTACTGTGCTTTATTTTATGTAAATGATATAAATGTAAATGAAAAAGTATATGCTGAGTGCCTTCTCCATGCTCTGTGTTGGGCTGGACATATTTCCTACATTTGGGAAATTTTACAATCTATGTTTTGTTTTTTGTTTTTTTTTCACCAAGGAAATTGCAATTTGACAGGTTTGCTCATGCTATTGCTTTCACCTCAAATGCATCATTTGTCTTCCAGGCGTGAACCTGCTCAAACCATCTCCCCGAAACCTCCCTTAATGTCCCAAGACAGAATTAGAGTTTCCACCTGTGGTTGATTGCAAAAATAACCACAATTACTCTCCCTCTTTCTTTTATCCTCACCCTTTGTAACAGGACTTTTTGGTATCATCCATCAAGAGATAAAGTCTATTTCCCTAGCTCCTGGATCTAGACTGGACTTGTGACTTACTTTGGCCAACAAGCGTGGCAGACATGACAGTGTGACAGTTCTGAGATCAGGCCTACGGTACCTTATATACCTGCATTCATTCTCTATGTAACCCTAACTCCCTCATGTGAAGAAGACCAGGCTAGCCCTGCTGAAGGATGAAAGATCACAGGGACCAGAGTTTGACCAGCCAGGTTGTCCCAGCCCACACCCCAGACATGTGAAAGCCCAGCTAAGATGAGCAAAGCCAGACCATAGCTAAGCATTGTTGTGTGTGGGAGCCTGGTTGAGACCGGAGGAATTGCCCAACTAAGTCCAGCCTGAACTACCAACTGCAGAACTCATAAATGGTCATATTTAAGCCACTAAGCTTTACTTTCAAGTACTTTAAAAACTTATTTTTGGAACAGCCCATATATTCAATAAATGTTCTTTGAACAGATGAAGAAATGATCAAATATCCAATTACACTGAGATAAAATTTCTCTGACAGAACAAAACTCTGACTTTTTATTTTTATTTTGAAGTGAATAACTTCCTTCTTTCCTGGCTGTGAGACAGAATGATGCTTAGCACAGGGCCTGGAACTCACCGGATGTACTCACTAAATGCTAGCTCTCACTGATCTTGTATGTGAACTAAAATGCCACACAAAACAAGAGCCAAAGCAAACACGGTAGCATCGAGGCATGCAATTTCAAAATCAGGGCAGACTCTCCTGGTATCTGTGAGAGATTTGGGGCAAGGGACATGCTTTTGTTCTCTAATACTGGCAAGCTTCTCTCTCTTTGGAAGTATACAGTTATCCCCCACCTCCCATCCATAGTATGGCTTTTTCAGTCTCAGTTATCCGCAGCCATCTGTGGTCCAGAAGCGGATGACCCCCTGATGTGCTGTCACAAAGCCAGTGACATCATGATGTCACTAATGTTATATCATGATGCTTCTGTAGTTCCCTGCCCTTCACCACATCACGCAGGCATTCTCTCCTCACACATCATCACCAGGAGGGCAAGTGCAGTCCAATAAGGTATTCCAAGACAGACCACATTCAGATGACTTTCATTATAATATGCTGTTTTAATCATTCTGTTTATTATTAGTTATCACTGTTAATCTCTTACTGTGCCTAATTGACTAATTAAGCTTTATCGTAGCGATGTATGTACAGGAAAAACACGGTACAAACAGGGTTCGGTACTATCTGTGGGTTCAGACATCCATGGGGGGCTTGGAATGTGTCCCCTGTGGACAAGGGAGGACTACTGTTCATTCTTTAAATGACCCAGAGCTACTCAAGTCACCCAATTTCCAAGGGCGGGAGAGTTCTGCTGTACAAAGCTCATCGCAAGAGGCGTCCCCCACTCTTCCTTAAGGCTAGGAGTTCTCAACTTGTGCTGCATATTGGAGGCACTTGGGAAATTTTAAAATAATGCCTCCAGAGATTGGTTTGATTAGTTTGGGTTACAAGTTGCACATGGGGACTTTTAAAAGCCCCTTGAGTGATTTTATTGAACAAAGTTGAGAATCACTCTTCAACCCTTCCCGAGAGTACTTCCACCAGTCAAGTGGTTATTATTCGATTTAACTTTCAAGGCAGACCTAAGTAAACTTTCTTTTTTTATATGCCTCTAATCAAAACACAGCACTAAAATACTAGAGCTAGAAACTAATTTCTTATTATGGACAATGACTGGCTCAAAAGGAATTAAGAAATAATTGTCAGATGAGTAACTTCCTAATGATTAACTCAACAAGCATAATATGGACACTTGGCAGGATCTTAAATGTCTGTAAAGGGTTTGAAAATAATTAGGTATTCAAAATTTTATTATCATAAACTAGAATACCACATAACACTATAAATTATATTAAATAGTCAATTCAAACTTAATCATTTAAGTGTATGATCCAAAAGCACATTAACCTAAAATTTTTGTTTGAAAACATACCTTATATGTACTTTTGTGTACTTCATCACAAATTAAGGTATAATTTAATATTTTAATATGATTTTTAGTTCAGATTTAATGTGGGTATATTAAGAAACTGTGATCTTGTCTTCTTAATGCATAAGTGATCCTCACGTGGCAACAGTATTATTTTCAGGGACTATTTCTTTTTTGGCAAAGTTCAAAGTGCTGGAAAATGATGAATATTAATCTTATGTTACAAACTATAGTAATGCATGCAAACTGGCTTAGTGCCAAAATTTCATCCTCAATGGATTCCAAAGCTACAATCACAAACAGACCTCCAGCACACATTCAGAGTCAGAATTCTCTAAGCCACAAATTCCCCAAGAGAACAATCTGATTTGACCCTCTGATTTCCTAGAAATGGAAAATGAGGTCCGGAGAGGTTAAACAAGTCAAGCAAAACCCCTAACCAAATGGCTGGGAACCGAGTCCAGGAAGCCTGAGCCTGCACCCTCTCAGCTTTCTGGAAATGGGCACAGGCAAGATCACTGCAGAGCATGCTCAAGCCCCACACAAATGGTGGCTGGCTGGATTTGGCCCCAGATTTTGCCAACCTCTGCTACAGACGGTTATGTTCAAAGAGGACCTTGGCAAAAAGGGAACTGGTTATCACTTTGTACCCTAATTATTCTTATCACAAAACAGACTGCAGTCAACTCTACCATTTAATACATTAACCATAAATACAGTTATTGTAATTTTTCTAATCTACTATTAACTTTGTACATTAACATGGTACATTTGTACAAGTAATGAACCAATACTGGTAGATTATTATTAAGTAATGTACATACATTATTCAGATTTTCTTAGTTTTCACTAATGTCCCTTTTTTGTTATCTCATGCAGGATAGCACATTACATTTAGTTTGCATTATATTTTATTAGTTCAACACTCTGGTGTATGTGTGTTTGTGTGGTGTGAAAGAGAGAATATGTTTCTATTCAGCCACTTCAAGTGCAAAACTCTACAAATTACTGTTCTCATATTGTCTAACGTAAAAGAAAAGGCCATATGTTAATAAAGTAACCTAGAGTTTTAATTATGAGAAAAACACTGTGGAGAGTGGAAAGTAGATTAAAAAGAACTTGACATTTGGAGGGACCTAGAAACATGGTCTCTGATTTCAACATGGGTTAGCAAAATCTAAAAAGCAAGGAATGGGGCAGAGTAGTGTGAGAATTTAAAGTAATAAAAGGCAGTTCACACAGAACTATCGTAATGCAGAAGAAAGCAGTAATATTGTGAAATTTGTCATCATTTACTTTAGGGGAGTTTGCATTTTTAAAATACACAGAAATGCAGTTACAGTTTCCTTGCCAATATTTGTATAAAACATTTTCCAAACAAGACTGATTCATCTTACTCTGAAATGAATTGTTAGATCACAACAGAGAATGTTAAAGAGTTTGCATCCCTTATAGAAATGCCAAACATTTTACTCTGCCTGATGCTGTACTATAAATAGGGAAATTCAAATGCTAAAAATGTTCTCCAAGTTGCCAAACATAGTTCTTTAGCATCTACTTCCTAGTACAAATGACTCATTCTTCTAAAGTTTGAAAATGAAAGCCAGTTACAACTCACAGAGAAATACTGTAGCTTATACCAATTAATTAAATGCAGAAGATATTTCACTTATGTATATTTCTTTTTCCTTAGGTCAAGTCCACTGAAATTCTTCTTTGGACTTTTATCGAAGTTTTATTAAAGAGTAGTTACTCCGATGACAGTTGGATTTTTAAATTAACAATTAGAATAGTCAAGCAACATTAAGATTGTTGGAAAATGATGCTGATTGAAATCATTTTGAAATTCATTAGCTGCATTTGAATGTAATAGATGTAAAATTTATTTACTGTAATAAAAACAAGTTAATAGTGAAGTCAGAACATGAAAACTAGGAAGCTCACCTAACAAGACAGCACAAATAATGCTCCAGTGTCCTAGGACACAAGGAAATGAAACTCTAAGAGATGTAACCCAATTAAAAAAAATAGGACTTCTTAGGAAGAAGTCACCTTTTGTTGTAAAAAGAACAATAAATAGGGGACATGCCACTTGTTTATGGTTGGTATTTCGAAACAGTACACATACATAATGTGTATCTTATGATAAGTAAAGACAACATCAACAGTGTGGTGCAGGGGCTTGGGTAACACATCTGAGGTCGGCACCCGCTGGGGGAGACAATCGCTGACTTTCCCAGAGAGCTGGAACAGGAAACCCCAGCAGATGCTCCTGTGATGTAGTGGGAGGAGGGGCGGGAGGAAGGGGCAGGGGGGCAGGGCAACAGTGGTTTCATAACATCTTCTAATCAACTCACTCTACTGTCCGCCTTTAATCTTCTTTCTGCAACTCACCATACCTCGTATTATCTCATCACCAATCACTTACTCCAGAACAGCAACATTCTCTTTAAACTGAATACAAATAATTATTGCAACGTCTTTTCCAGGCTTCACTCAAGTCTTTGCCTGTTTTGACTAGTGTAGGTATATTTTTGCAAACCTCTGTTGGAAGTGTTTTGATTAAAAGTTTTATGGTATATAAGAAAGAGGTTACTTAAGTACAATTATTTGATTTTAAAGAGATACATTATTAAAGTTTGTATTATCATGCTCACTTACATACAAACTTTAATAATTCTATTTTGAGTGTTTCCTTTTTTTTTTTTTTTTAAGGCTGGGAGGGGCACAGGGAGAGGGAGAGAATCTTAAGCAGGCTCCACACCCAGCACAGAGCCCGATGTGGGGCTCGATCTCACGATCCTGAGATCATGACCTGAGCCGAAACCAAGAGTGGGATGCTTAACCGACTGAGCCACCCAGGCGCCCCTTGAGTGTTTCCTATTTAACAAGTGCTGTGCTATTCAATTAACTTTAAATTCATTACAGAATACACTGCTTGACCTGCAGACAAATTTTTGAAAAGACATACTGACATATGAGATATATATCAAATATATAAACATTTTCATATATAAGTTTCAAATATAAGTTCCAAATTATATTTAATATGTTACAATATCAAAACATAATAATTGCTTTCATTAGCTAATGTTTGGGATTCTAACATTTTGGACAAACATGCTCAAACTACGATAATTTTTGTGTTTACTTATAAAACAATGAGATAAGATAAAAAGGTTTAGGCTGCTGTTTGCAAGCATTTCTCTGCAATAAATATATATTTTGTCTGATCTGATTGTGTTGTCAGCTTGCCAACAGGAGTGTGAGGACATATATATTAAGGGTATGGATGATAAAATACAAAGTTGAATTGTATGATTGTCACTACTTTTTTTAACATTGAATTTTATACCACAGATATTCCAAGAAGCAGATATGAAACTTATCAAATATATTAAGATATTTAAGATTTACTGAAAGTAGGATACAACAAACACCCATGTAACTACTACCCAGTGTAGGAAATAAAACGTCACCAACACTATGGTAAGGATATAAGAATTCTGGCCAGATGATGGCAGCTTAGAACGACATTGATACTTCTTATGCTTCTTGTCTCACGAGTCAGCTATCCATTGTATAGCTAAAGCAACAATATGTGACTAAATATAAAAACTAGTGAAAGCTGCCATGGGCTTGCAGCATTTGAGGGACATGCTTGTTCATCTGACTGTCACTAATGGCTTTCTGTACTCTACGGGGTCCTCCAACAGTACCGTTTTCTTTCAAAAATACTTCAGTAATAGTTCTATTTACTAAGACTTTAAAAAGAGGACTTGGATTTGAACCTTTACCACCCTAGCAATGGAACCCCCCAGGACACCTCTGATCTTTTAAGAGTCTGCAGGCAGACCCTGATCCCGGCGAGGACAAAGGGCAGGAAGTCAGACATGGGTGGGGGGCAAGGGGATCGGCATCCTGAAAACAGAATGGATGTAATGATGCTGTACAAGGGAGGTCCCACAAACGGGCTCTGCTCTAGACACCGTCCAACTCAGCACAGCAACCTGGCCGTTGGCCTCCCATCACACAGCCCTCCAGGCTCTGAGGAACACTCCAGAAACTGAGACTCAGATACCTGCACACACACCAAAGCAGAGCAGGTCTACAGCGTGTACTGGTTTAATAAATGAGGACGATGTACCCGCAGCTACCTACGAAGCACATTTATAGATGGTCCAATCTCTTTGGGACCAAAGAGCCAAAATTTCTACCTGAAAGACCAAAAGGCCACAGAATTTAAAAACTGTGGGAAAAATTTGGTCTCAAAACTGGGAATAGCTGTTTCTGCAGGAAACATTTGTTTTTAGCTTAGGACCCGTTAATCACGAAGCTATGATTCTAGTTCTCTCTTCAAACCGTTCATCAAAAAGCACTGAGCAAAACTTGGTTCTTTCATATCCACCATGAAGGATTTCACAGAATTCATTCTGCATGCTAACCTCCCTCCTTCCTCTGTATTTCCTACCTTACATTCCCTATGCCTCATTTTACCCCCACCTGTTTTTAATTTACTCTGTCTTAAGGTGTTATATATTGTGCCTTATTCTTAAAAGCCCTTGTGGAGCCAGCTAGGACATAAACAAGCGATTGCCAGCTTTTTACAAAGATGAAAACAGTTTAGAGATAATCCAGTTCTATCCTCCATATTTTACGAATGAGAAATCTGACGCTCTGAGGTCCTAGTGTCTACTGGTTTAAAGATGGGATGGAATTTAGGGATCCCAAATGTAGCTGACTGATCTTTCCTCTAGGATTACCTTCTAGGACATGTTCTGTTGTCCCTCCCTTTCTTAAGGCAGCACTGCTCAAGGGGGTGTTGCTAGATGTTTCTCCCCATCTGAGAGAAAAAAACATGTAGGAAATTCTGCACTCTACATCTTGTTGTGGAGAGTCACAAGAAAATTCTGAGAAACCTGCATTACGTACATCAATTTAATTTCATTTAATCCGTGTCTCTCAAACATACCTGCTCATAAATGAAAGCTTTCTTCTTTTCTCTTACAGGAGCGGCGGTAGGGAGCTGCGCCCATTAACACCTCTCTCTGAGAAGTACTGGGGTAAGGCAAGACCTCCCAACGGCAGCTAAATCCTCATAGCAGGTCAGAGAGGAGAATGGTCAAACATCCATCTTACTGACATATGGGCTTGAATAGGGGCTTCTCTCAATATTGGCAAGTCCAGCACCACTGGCCTCAGGGCTGGAGCAAATGGAAAGGTCCGGGACACAGCCGGGGAAAGAGGTGTCGAGGAAGAGGGCGAGCAGTGGCCCTTGGCCTTTCTCCCAGCCCGGACGGGGAGGTCGTCTGCAGGCCTGCTGCCGAGTACAACTCACCCTGACAGCCAGGGGATGCGGTGCCTGGAATCTGGCTTCACCACAAAGCATTGACCTGCACCCACTTTGAATCTAGAAGGACAAAAATTAAAAATTCTTCTTCCCCTGATGTAAATGCCAAGAGGCAGAGGTGTACAGTTCAAAAACCAGCAATGTAACACACTGTGTGTGCCTCTGTGGGGATGGCGGACCCCAAAGGGACAGGACCATTGAGCAAACTCTGCTGTTGGTACAGGAGGGACCTGTGATGGGCTGCACAGAGCCCTAACGCCTAGACTCCGGCGCAGACAGCCCCCGGGCACACGCCATTCGCCCTCACCACCTGTGGGTGGTGGGTTACCCTCTCAGAGCTGCCGTTTCTGCTTCAGTAAAATGGGAATAATAATAATGCGAGCAGTGGATTAAATGAGTTAATATGTGCAAAGTGCTTAGACTCCTGCTTGCCACTCAGTAAGTGCAGTTTAAGTGTTTGCTAAATAGTGTCGTTAAGCATTTATTCCAATTTCCCTCCACTGGTATATGCTTCCTTTCCCAACAGACAAAGATGAGCTGTAACTGGTGAAGCAAGCCCTTTGCAACTCCTCATTTTAAGACAAGGATAGTCCTTGTCCCCTAGTGACAAGGCTGTGAATGAGGCCAGGCCGGGCGATGATTCTGCCTGGAGAGGTGCATGCATAGGCTTCGCAGCCTGCGAGCTCTCACTGCTTTCTGGCAGGCTGAGGCCCAGGCTCTGCAGAGCCGGGGGTCACTGGTGCATGCTGATGATCAGGCCCCCAGTACAGTGGTTACCGGGGATTCCAGCAGCATAGGAACAAGAAGGCAGGACAGGGGACGGGGCCGCCAAGTCACAGACGGACCAGCAGTTACCCTGCAAACTGCCTTCTGAGGCTCCTCAGTGTCCCCCCCCCCACACACAAGGCAGCGCCTTCAAAGGGGCCCCCACCGGAGCAGTCGGGACTGGCCCCACCTCTGCCTCACCTTCCTTGGTAGCCCTTAACGTGGTTGTTAAAAATGATAAAATAAAATCTACTTTTAAAACAGACACAATAAATGTGCCAATATATTGAAGCAATAAAGGGAAACAGTTTTGTGATGTCCTGGTTAATTTTACTTGGTTCCTTTGGTATTTACTTGAAAATACCAACATATATATTTTACATATTTTTAAGAGATGATACAAACACATCTTTAAAAAGATTGCCAAGGGCGCCTGGGTGGCTCAGATGGTTAAGCGTCTGCCTTCGGCTCAGGTCATGATCCCAGGGTCCTGGGATCGAGTCCCACATCGGGCTCCCGGCTCAGCGGGGAGCCTGCTTCTCCCTTTGACCTTCTCATGCTGTTTCTCTCTCACTCGCTCTCTAAAAAATAAATAAAATCTAAAAAAAAAAAAAAAAAAAAAAGATTGCCAAACACATTTTAAAAGACTGAGAAATTTAAAAGCTAAGCAGATAATGTACCTGAACGATGTCATAAGTAGTAGAGTAAAAGATTTGCTTTAGGTGTCTAAGGCGGGTCCTTATATAGGTTGCATAAAAAGCCAAGAAGGGTTTGCAGTAATCTAATGACTGACTGTATACCGACCCATTATCACAGCTGTAATTTTAGAAATGTCGTAATTTATATGATATTGTTCTTATAAAAATATACAGGGAGTTCTTCTTATAAATATAAGAAGCCAAGACTGGGGAATAGGATAAATCTCTCTTGGAGCACAAAGACGAGGGGCCCTTGAACTTGGCTGGGAGTGGCCCCAGCACACTGCTCTTGGAGCTTCCCTGGTCTAGCTCATGTGCTCTGTGAACACGACAGCCCACAAGCCCGCAGCGTGACCACATCTCTTTCTGCTCTCGTGAGAAACACACATGCACACACGTGACGTCCCCAGACACCTGGGGCCACTGGGGACCATCACATCACGCAGTTCCTGTGCTGGCGGGTAGCGGGGAAGCGGGGTGAATGGGGAGCCGTAAGAAGCAGACACACTGGGCTCCAGTCTTGCTTTACATCTCTGTCAGTTCAGTTTCCAAGGCAGGCTTTGCACACTGCTCTCAGACTCCACTTCGACAGTTGTTGACTTTAAAGTTCTGGACGTGTGGGGCATGGCACCCTCTCGCACTGTCCCTAGCAGTGGATTGCCCACCTCCAAGCACATCATTTAATGTGTCTTTTCTCTCTTACCTTAGGCAGCTCACACTTGCTTCTGTGAATCACCAGAATCTATACTGACGTGAATACTAATGCACAGGGAGCGACCCCTAAGCAGGCCTGGTGTGTTTATAAACTTCATGATTGTAATTCTTGTTACTACGGTATTTAGATAGGCACACTGCTGTCTTAAAGCCTTTTTTATGTAATACATGCAAGATGCAAGGTGAAGAAAACTATCACTTAAAGCAAAACTAGTTCCCTAAATTATGACTTGGATCTACAGTAATGAGAAGCTATGAAAATATATTTTTTTAAAAAAAATCTCTAAGCCAATCTATTGCTTCGAATTTTGAGATTCTCCACTGCCGTTTTCCCATTCTGTATGCACAGCACAGATTCCTGCCAAGCCTATTACAGTGAACAAACAATGTCTTCTCTGTCAGAACAGACAATGAATAGTATCACAAAATTCTCCTCTGGTGTAAAGGCTCCATTTCCCCCACCCAGCCCCTTCAGAAAAGAACCACCAGGATGAGTACTGATGAGGAACACATTACTCACCCCTTGCCCATCTGAAGGTGCATTCTAGCAAGCTAAGGACTGAGCAATGTCAGCCATATATTAACTGCTCAACTGAGAAAGGTGACAAGTTTATTTTCTTTTAAATTGGATCATATAGTTTTGCATCTCTGTGGGTTCTGTACATGCGTTGTCTTTATCAGGAAGGAAGGAAGCATTTTATCAGATATAATTTCAGGGCTTAGCAAAAACAGCTTTTGGCTACAGACTGAGCAGCAACAGGGGAACTTCATAGAAATGACACAGCAATTTGTGTTAAAATATTGGCAGCCAATTCATGAATGCTAAAGCTAATGATGAATTCAGCTGCTTCTGCTAAGCCTTTATTCTCGCTAAGCTCATGATTCATAAAGAAAGCGCCTAGAGTTACTCCTCTGGAACATATAGTATGATGCTGAGATACTGCTCTTTAAGGTCTCTCTCTCCTTTTCTCCTTCCCTCTCTTATTCACATTCTCTCTCTCACACAGATGCTCTCTCCTCCCCCCCACCCCCGAAGAGGCTTTAAGGATATGATTTATCAAAACAAGAACTTCATGAAGTATTTGTCACCAACCAAGCACAGCCTTACTTAGTAGGTATTTTCACGAGAGGAGAACATGGATTTCTTTAACATCTTCCACATCTGTAAGACTTAGCTGGTGTAAAATATGATTCCGTTTTCTTTCCCTTTGTGACATGGATACAGCATATATTTTATTGTAACGTATAAGAAGAACTGTACCACGCTTTCCCCATAGAAGACAAAAATGCTAGTTTTATAATCAAACCACACTGGCTCTTGTTTGCATGAATACCAGAGAGAGATTAACACAAAGAAAAAAGTACCGCCTCCCCCTCCTCCCTTTCTCCCACACATTTGTAGTAAGACTCCGCGAGCTCCCGGATCCTGACAGCATTCTCCGGGGAACACATTGAGGAGAGACTGCAGGATGTCTCCACTGTTCTGCTCTCTTCTCTCCCTCCCTCTCTCGCAGCACTCTCGGCTTGTTAGCCTGAACAATCAAGGCTGTGTGCAGTACTGCAGTCTGCAAATTCTAATGATGGGCCCCCTTCGTGTACAACAGTACTATTTACCTTGGAGAAATGTTTGTCCAAATAAGTAATCAATGTTCTGGTGGTGGACTCCCTTTGAAATGTTGTGGTGAGAGTCCTTTCTTCCTTCTTGGCCTGTAACCAAAGAGAAAGAAAATTAGGTTAAAAAAAGGCAGATGGATACAGACTGAAAGATACTTGCCCAGTTCGTTATAAAAACGCGAGCAAATTCGAGCCAAACACTGGGCTTTTTATTCCTTCCTGAGCAAAGCAAGCTGCAAAGTCGAGGAAAAACTACAAATAGTAGTAAATAAATAAAAAATGATTTCTAACATAACAGTCAATGTCTGATCAAACACCCATCAATTTACTTGCTCTTTCCATATTTTTCCTCATATTATGATAAATAAATCTATGAGTTATTGCAGTTAATATTAAAATTCAAGTATCTGTTACCTGAATTTGGGATAAAACAAGTGATGTATTTAAGAGTATTTATGCTTTTTAAAAATTTTTTTTAAAAGATTTTATTTATTTATTTGACAGAGAGATAGGGAGAGAGCACAAGTAGGCAGAGCGGCAGGCAAAAGGAGAGGGAGAAGCAGGCTCCCCGCTGAGTAGGGAGCCCAATGTGGGACTTGATCCCAGGACCCTGGGATCATGACCTGAGCCGAAGGCAGACGCTTAACGACTGAGCCACCCACTCACCCCAGATTATTTATGCTTTTAAATAAAGTAAGCTGTGATTTAATTATAAGAATGTTTTATTAAAAGGAGCATCTTCAGGGCACCTGGATGGCTCAGTTGGTTAAGCGTCTGACACTTGATTTCAACTCAGGTCGTGATCGCAGGGTGGTGAGATCTGAGATCGAGCCCTGCGCGTCAGGCTCCCCACTGGGTGTAGAGACTGCTTGAGATTCTCTCTCTCCCTCTCCCTCTGCAACATGCCCCCCACCTCCCACCCTCCGTGCGTGTGTGTGCTGTCTCTCAAATAAATCTTTGGAAAAAAAAAGGAGCATCTTCAGTACCACAGGAACCGTGTGACCTAAATGGCATGTAGATCTCCTGATCCCACATTGTTCCTTCACCCACTTCACTGCAGGAATGAGGAAGACGCGCTGAAATGGGAGGGGGGCAGGACAGGGATGCCTTCTCTCTTCATTGCCCTCCTGATTCATCCCATCCATGGTTTTGCTCTAGTTTTGGTGCCCAGCCTTTCCTCCATCCCCCTTTCCTCTCCACGTCTCTCCCCATCTCCTAACAAATATCTCCTGTACTGAACCTGTTTGACATAAGGCACCATAATAAGTGCAGCGTGGGAGGGAGTCGGGGAGGGTGACGGAATGAATGAATGAATGAGCTTACACCCTAAGGGGAATATCCTAGCTATTAACTAAGATTCAGAACTTCTCAATTATTTTAACAGACTGAGATACAATTCCTGATTTGAATATATAAAACTGAGTGCAACATGAGCCTTCTAGATCTGCATCTAGTGATGTTCTATTATTAGGACCACATATGATCATCTTAGACTATAGGTTGCTTTCTTCCATAGCAGAGTCAGCAGATTATTTATACCATCTCAAGGTACATCTATTGTTTCCCTGACAGTTACCAAGTGAGAAATGGCTCCCTTTTGTTTGCCACTGCATTCAGCTATTATTATTTTATTTTCTTTAACAAGCCTAAAAAGACCGGAATAAGATACACAATCATGGGCTGTTTTCTTCTGACCCGACTCCAGGTCTTTCCGCTGTCAATCATGCAAACTAAAAGGGCAGGGCCCGCCTTCTCTGGGTGAGGGCTTGACAGACAAGAGCCTTTCCCAAACCACCTTTCGCTCTTTCATTAGATTTTAAAGCAAACCTCCTCCTGAAACCCTGCCATGCAGATATAGTTAGATGTGGATTCCAAATGTAAACATCTCCACTTCCCCATGTCATCATGGTCGGTCCCAGAGAACTCTCCTGACTTTGTTAGAAATAGAAGCACGATTGGATGACCTAAATCAAACTGCTACAGCAAAAAAAAAAAAAAAAAAAAGAATATTTTTCTTAAAATGCCAAATCTTATTAATATGTATTAGAAATAATATGTTTGCAAATGCTTTTTCTATTACTAGGTGGGAGTAAAGAGTCTAATTTGAAAATTGAGCACATAACTTGACAGTTATTCTAATAACATAGAAGTGCTACATAATTTTGCATTTTCAGAATATGCATTTCATGACAAAAATATTTCAAAGAAACAAAGTAATCAGGACAGTGTGGTACTAGAATAGGACAGACATATAGATCAATGGACTAGAATGCACCATCCAGAAATAAACCTGTATATTTATGGCCAATTAATTTTTGACAAGGGTGTCAAAACTGTTCAACGGGGAAAAACAGTCTTTTCAACAACAACAAAAAATCTACAACTGGATAGCCACATGCAAAAGAATGAAGTTGCATCCTCAACTCAGACCATATAAAAACTGACTCAGAATGAAGAAAAATCTCCATTTAAAAGCTAAAACAAAAAAACCCTCAGAAGAAAGCATAGGGATAAATCTTCATAAACTCAGATTTGGCAGTGGAGTTTTATATGTGACACCAAAAGCACAAGCAACAAAAGAAAAAAATAGATAAATTGGACTTGATCAAAATTAAACACATTCCTGCTTTAAAGGACACTATTAAGAAAGTGATGACAACCCAAAGAATGGGAAAAAATATGAGCAAATCATATCTGATAGAGGACTTTTATCTAGAATATATAAAGAACCTTTATAACTCAATAATAAAAAGACAACCCAATCAAAACTAGGCAAAAGACCTGAACAGACATTTCTCAAAGTAAATATACAATGGCCAATGAGCACATGAAAAGATGCTCAGCATTATTAGTTATCAAGGAAATGCAAACTAAAACCACAATGAGATGAGATACCACTTCATCCCCCATAGAAGGGCCATAATCAAAAAGTCTACATGGTAACCAGTGTTGGTGAGGACGTGGGGAAATCAGAACCCTCCGTACCCTGCCGAGGGGAATGTAAAATGGTACAGTCACTTTGAAAACAGCCTGGTTCTTCTTCCCAAAGTTAAACAGAGGAGTTATCATTGGACCCAGTAATTCCACTCCTAGGTATGTACCAAGGGAAATGAAAACATATGTTCACACAAAAACTTGTGCATGGATGTTCACAGTGGTATTATTCATAATAGCCCCAAAGTGGAAACAGTACAGATATCCATCAACTGGTGAATAAACACACAAAATGGGGTATATCCATATCAAAGAATATTATGTGGCCAATAAAATGGAATGAAGCACTGACTCATGTTACAACATGGATGAACCTTGAAAATATGCTGAGTGAAAAAAGCTAGTCACACAAAAAGCCAAATACTCTATGATTCCATTTACGTGAAATGTCCAAAATGGGCAGATAGATAGAAACAAAAAGTAGATTAGTGGTTGCTTAGGGCTGCAGGAGATGGGGAGGATAGCTAAGGGGGACAGAGCTGCTTTCTGAGCTATGGACTGTGGGATGGTTGCACAACTCTGTGAATATACTAAACACCATTAAATTGTCCACTTTATTATTTTTTTTAAAGATTTTATTTATCTATCTGACAGAGACACAGCAAGAGAGGGAACACAAGCAGGGGGAGAGGAAGAAGCAGGCTTCCCGCGGAGCAGGGAGCCCGATGCGGGGCTCGATCCCAGGACCCCGGGATCATGACCTGAGCCGAAGGCAGACACTTAACGACTGACCCAGGTGCCCCTAAATTGTCCACTTTAAATGGGTGAATTGTATGGCATGGGAATTCTATCTCAATAAAGCCGCTACCAAAAATGAACTCCAAGAAATGTGAACATTATAATGTCAGTCATTTTCCAGATCAATCTGAAATAAATATGGCAAACCCAAGTGTAAGTCGGGCTGGAATCACTGTGGGCCAGCTATCGCGTTCGGACTGAGACAATCGGAGCATCATTCTGCAGGGACCAAGTGCCCCTTTCAGGTCCCCTTTCACGCTCATAACAATCTCTAAGGGTGGACAGCAGATAGTCACTGCAAATGATGACTGACCCAATCAAATAGAAATCCAATGCTGTCCATATTGCCTTCTTTTTCCACTGAACGGAAGTATAGGACTTGTGAAGCGAGGGGTCTACTCCAATATTCCCCCCCCACCCACCCCCCCCCGCATATTCTATGTCAGTAGAATGCTAAATTCAGCACTGTGTCTTCCACACCTAGTTCACTGACAGAGTCTTCATTAGGACTGTTAGCAGGTTCTTAACACAGATGATGACATTCGTAAGAAGGCTCAAACAAGTGAAGGCTCATAATTCATGATGCATTTTGCCTGCTAACCTGAAGGCTTGTTCTAGCTAAAGCCACTCAGAAAAACTGACACAGAGTTCAGTTTCTGGGCCACTGGGACCCTGAGGGCAGGGTTATGCACCTGACAGATGGCCTGACCCAACCCCCAGCTGGCACTGCTGGGAAGAGGGTGTAGGAAGAAGAATGGGGTTTTTTTTTTCTTTTTTTTTTTTTAAGTGATGCCTTTAGAGACCCTCTAAGGAAACAGTGATGATGTTGACAGCAGATCCCCCCTGCTATCTGGGTAGATAAATACAGGGACTCGGTAGCACAGACTGGAGCAACCCAACTCCAAATTCATGTTTGACTTTTAAAAACTATACTTGGAGGCAGGTTATGCACTCACTGTGAGACTAGAATCATGCTCACTTAAGGATTTTCAAATTTAAAAGAAACTTAAAGGTGATCTACAAATCAACCTCACTTGATACTTGAACCCTTTCTACAATGTCTGTGACCTCCAGGTTATAAGTACAATAACGAAAGGACTTGGTTAAACATGACAGTTAAAAGTACTGAGCACAGAATGAATCACAGTGCCTAATATATAATCATCATTGAATATTTATTCACTGAATGAGTGAGTTAATTTTTAAAAATCAGAGTAGATTCGAGGGTATTGCTATAATAAAGCTGCTCTCTCGGGCAGTGTCTGAAGACAAGAAAAGGAGCAGGACCGCAGGTCCCTCATGATTGGCATGTGACCGCAGCAACATATCACACATGCAAACACAACCCAAGTAAATACCATCTTTTATCCACGTTGCAATGGAAACAAACCAATAAACAAAACTTAGATCTGCTAATCAAGTCTATGCCAGAATCCCTTCCATAATGAAGGGCTCCCAGAAGGAATTCGTTTCTGTCTTTGGCAAATCCTGTTAGATTTGAGCTGGGGTAAAGAAGGTTCTTTTTCACCCAGTGACTTAGTGGCCTCAACTTCGTTGGAGTCTTGGTTCTAACTTCTAGGACCATACAGAACAAGTCCAATAATTTCCCTATATGGCAGCCTTTCAAATACTCAAAGACAAGTTCCTCTTCTCCTGCCCTTGAGCTTCCCCTTCTTCATTTCAAAGAATAGAGTTCTGGGTACCAGCTACCCTAACTCAAAGAAGCTACGGGCTGGAAGAAGGAGAGAGCTAGGCCTTGGCCAGGCCTGCTCATAAGAGCCCACTCCTGCTACAAAGCCCGACTTAGGGGAGCATCCCAGTAACCAAGCATAACATCCAGTGGACAAGGTAACCCTGATCTGATTTAGGAAACAGCACAGTGATGGTGTTAGGGGAATGGGAGTAATAATAGGCTGGTGTCTATTATCATCCTGGCATCTAAGCACAGCTGCAGAACCTGGCCACTGGGCAGTGATTCAGGGTAAGAGCTGCAATTTCTTGAGAAGATCTCCTGGCAAGATCAAGACAGACCACAGTACCCAAAACAGATACTCAGTCCTAGACATTTAGAAGGGAGAGCAAGAGCTAAAACTTACAAGGTCAAGGAGTGAGTACCATGGGAATCTGGAAGTCATTCCTAGGATACGAGGTCCTACACCTGGGTGGCAATAAAGGCCACTTGGGCTGCACCACTGGTCATCCCAGGGGTCAGCACTGGGGCAATACCATTCTCAGCATGGGAGATTACCATTCAACCAACAGTTCAGCCAGCACCGAGCAAGACTGCACTGTGGGCGAGGCATAGAAAGAACACAATTAGTGATGTGTTCCACCACCCTGGGGACTAGGTTTAAACATCTTCAGTGATGTTTCCTGCTCCAGTGAGAACAAGCTCAGCCTTGGGGAGGGCCAGATGATGCATGTGAGAGGGACAAGTGGGGAAGAAACGGGGGAAGCAGAGGAGACATGCTGGGGGCCAACACTTTCGTTTCTTGGTTGTTTTCTTCCAAATGACCAAGCTCAAAGGTACTTCTCCGGATGAAGTAGCACTTGGTCAGTGAGGAAGAGAATAGGACACTTACTTGCGTCAGCAGATACTATAGTCTTCTTTAGAAAACCTGTGATCACAGATGCTTTTTTCACCAGCTACATTAATTAGACTGTTGCGATAAATGAAACTCATACTTGACTAAAACAAAATCTAACTTTCTTTCATATATGATGCTGCTAAGCCAAATCTTTCCACCTGCCCTTTTGCAATTTAATGGGTGGTGTGACGGCGAGGTGCTTACGTCATCCCCACGCCATTTCTGCCTCTTAGATCTGGGTCATTGCGTTAAATGTCAAGATGTTCTTGAATTCTATTTCTCTCCTTTGTTATTACATTAGCCATCTCTCCCAGCTTTGGGCCATGAGTTTGTACAGCTGTACCCAACGGGGGCCTAATGTCGACTAGGACAGGATTGGGTTCAAATACCAGAAAACTTTCTCTAGGAAGACAGCAGTTTATTCATGGGTTCCCTCTGGATATACACACCAAACCAGTTATTAATCTAGCTAATTACACATACCCCCTATTTGTCCAAATGATAAATGTTAGCAATTTGATACACTTTGGGTATTAAAAACCACAAATGTATCTATAAACTAATGCATGCTATTTCTTATTAATCCAACTGAATACTAGGATAGGTTTAGTAAATTGTCAATATAACGGAGATCAATCTCAAAGCACAGACGTTTCCTTCCATGAAAATTTCAATATTCAGTCCTTCACCATAATCATGCAGGAAAATAATACTGAATATGCTGAATGGTATAGCAATCAAAAGGGTAGCTAAAGCCAATGTATCTGGGCTACGATGTTCTGAACAATTCTGGAAAACTGTAATTTACGACGGATGCTTCTTCCTCCCTCATCCCAGGATTCTTGACTTCCTGGGCTGCACTTCTCCCCTCGCTAAGCCCCCTTGTGTTTTCTGGCCATTTTTTCTTGCCGGCTTTCCCAGCTGTGCTTCCCACCTCTTCCACCCCCCACCCCCCCAGCTGCTTTAGCTCACACTTGCAGCCTTCCTGGGGTTCTCAGTGTGAACGGTTCTAGTTTTCATGCCATCTGATGTCTCCTGCCCCATTTCTCACACGTTCTAACAGCTGAAATCCTTGATGTATGCAAAGCAACAGTCCATTTAGAAAAGAGTATTTTCAGGGAGTTAATTTTCTTGACTGAGAACAGAAAAAAAAAGTTCATAGGAGCCAGAGAGAGGCCACTATGAAGAGAAGATGAAAGCCAAAAAAAAAAAAAAAATACCCCAAATTTTTAGGCATCAAAAAGATGTAAGTATGACAACTGGGAAAATAATTCCTTCTGAAAATCCTCTTAAATAGTGTGGCTTAATAAAAATAATCCCCTTTCCAAGGAGAACATATTTTTCTTGAATTCTGGGGAGCTGATGATAAAAATCCTTTAAGTATGTATCCTCATACTATCTACAATATACAGGACCCAGGTAAGCATAGATACCGTTATAATATACACACTGAGTTATTAACAAATGACATTTTAATAGCAAAAACCTTTTTGTAAGAATGTTACCTGGAAAGAGACCTAAAATGACACTATTTCCTATAAGCCCTATCTGTAAGCATGCATCCTAAGCAAGGCTTGGACTTGAATTCCTTGCAGTTTCAATATTAACAGAGAAAAAAATCGAAATGACCAAAGTGCTCAACAGGAAAAAAAAAATCCTTTCTTCCTGGCAAAAGATAGAATAGTTTACAATATGCAAATTCAATGTATTTGAAGGAAAGTTGCATGCTTCTCAGACATCTAAACATAAAGCAAGGTAGCACAAACACTAACAATAAAAAGATCAGCTTTGGAACTTAAATGTTGCTTTAGTGAACAGAAAATATACAAATTGATTCCTCTACTTACTAGTTAATGAATTAGTAGTAAAATAAATATTTAAAAACATCCTCGTTTAGGCAATGTAAATAAACACGGAGTAATAAACAGGGCAATCAGGGGTACCTGGGTGGCTCAGTTGGTTAAGCTTCTGACTCTTGGTTTCAGCTCAGCTCATGATCTCAGGTTCATGATCTCAGGGTCGTAAGATCGAGCTCCACTTTAGGCTCCCTGCTCAGTGGGGAGTCTGCTTGAGATTATCGCTCTCCCTCTTCCCCTTCCACCCCATGCCTGCTCTAAGTAAACAAATAAATCTTTAAATAAACAGGGCAATTAGGTCATTCATTCATTCATTCCCTTACTCACCTTTCAGTGTTACTTCCTTGCTAAAAACAAAAAGTAAACACTACTCCAGTCACTTCCACTCTATTTTATCTGGGACGCTGTCTTTCGGAACGGAACTTAAGCTGCCATTCATAGAGCCTATAGCTTTGGCTTGTGTCTCCTGGTGGGGACCTAACTGGGCAGCCACTCGGCACACCTCCCTGTCTATCACAGAGACTCAGGTGAGCCTTTAGACATTTCCCAGCGAGCGGTCATTTCTGTTTTCTCTAGTCTTGGGATCACCAAGGGATAGTGGGGCTGGAAGGTCCCTGATCACTGAGCTTTCCCGGGAGTTGTCTGCATGGGTGTGTATGTATGGGGTGGGGGTAGGGGCACCTTCCCCAGGAAGCTGGGAAAGGTGTGGGGGTCAAACACTAACTTGAAGTTTGCCCAAGTATGCTTTTGAGAAACCCCCAAATTCATAGAAATCTACTCACTGTTACAAGTCCCAGCTGCAGACTGTGGAGTAAGCTCAGGACAGAAAGAGCACCTCCCCTCCCCAACCCCTCCTGCTGAAGGTTCTGCAGAACTGGCTGTGTTGTTTGGGCTGGCCTGAGGCAATAGCTCTGCCTGTGGGGTCAAAAAAGGGGGATACATCCAAGCTCAGGTTGTTTTCCTGGCAGCTTTCCACATTATTAAAGATTGGTGTCTATAAAGTAAATGAGTTTTGGAGGAATATGTAGGAGTGTGTGTGTGTGTGTCTGTGTGTGTGTGTGTGCGCGCGCGCTGGGGGTGGGTAGGCTGGCATTCTGTATATGGATCTTACGTCCCAAGTAATTCCATAGTGCCTCCTTCTTTCTATATATGTATATACATGTGTATTACAGACTATGTACCTATATCCATCTCTATATATGAATATAAATGGAACATGTATTTTATATATACACACTCATACACATTTGACCTCTTCAACCTGAGACTTTTAACACTGCCTATGGATTTCACACCAGAACAGTGCCACAAAGATCATACTCTTGTGGCCATTCTCTTATGAACTAAGGCTAGTTTTATGAAATGCTATCATACGTATGACATTTCAGTCTGATGGAAAACAACTACTAAATGACCAAAGTTGAACTTTAGAGAAATTCTGAGATATACAGTGAGATGTAATGCTCAGTATCCCAGAGAAAGTCAAGGAGATTCATTTGAATGGAAATAATGCACGACCAGGTAATGTATTGTCAATGCTCAGTAAATATTCGCTCTTGTGATTTGTAAGACATGGTGTGTTCAGCAGAACTGAAGGTATCATGATGGACTCTAGCCTACTGAGCTGCATCTTCTCCGCAGGGTGGCTACATTTGGAATACTGACTGCACGTGGCATGTGTGAGGACATGACTATGTGCTACCTTTTTGAGCCTGTTATGGGTTGCATTCCGTCTTCCCCAAAATTCCTATGTCAAAGTCTGATGAATGTAATAACCTTCCCTGGAAATGGGATCATTACAGATATAATGAATGAAGTCAGAATGGAAAAGAGTGGGCCCGTGATCTAATACGATTAGTGTCCTTATGAAAGGGGGGAAAATTTGGATACAGAGAAATGTATATAGGGAAAATGCCCTGTGAAGGTAGGAATTTATGCAGCCACAGTCCAAGGACATACCAGCAGTTAAAAGAGAGGTCGGGAACAGACAGACTTTTCCTTGCACCTTCAGAAGGAGAACACCTTGCTAACACCTCCATCTTATACTTCTAGCCTCCAGAACTGTGAGATGATAAATTTCCGACATTTAATCCACCCATATATAAAGCACCTTTATATATGGTGGTGCTTTATTATAACAACCCTAGGACGCCAATACGAGCCAGTGCATGGAAAAATGGTCACGTTCTCTAACATTGGAGTCCTGACTTAAAGGCACAGAGAGGACGGTGAGCAAGGCAAGGGTCATTACTCTGCATTTCTCCTATCAAGAAAGAAGGTTTACACATCAACCAGCTGCTATCCTGGAGATGTTTCTTAATTATATTAATTCAAGTGAACACTGAAATAACAGGGAGGTTCACATAATTCACAGAATTCGTGATACAATCTCAAAGAGGGAATTTGTATTTTTAAACACTGTTTTCAGTAATCGATTAAGGGAATAATTACCAAAACAACATGAAGTTGAATTAAAGAGAAAACTTTCAATAATCTTTTTTTTTTTTCTTTAATTGTGAGGAAAGTTTTGAAAGGACACCTTAAGAATTTGGACTGATCAAAGCTTCTAAGGAATTTTTTACTTTATTGGGGACATATTATATTTAGATTAACAGATCATTTCATTTTTTCTCCGACTCCTCCTCTTGCTTAATTTATGCTCTTCTTGGTCATTGAAAAGTCACTCAAAATTCAGGCTTAAAAGTCTACTCTGGTTCCCCTTCCAGGGTTCTACTGTTCAGCACTTGTGCCTATTTCAGAGTTGGACTAATATCATTTTAGAGTTAAAACCAAACCCACAGTATTTCAGCTCAACTCATTTTAGCAATAAGGAAACCAGGGCCCAGCTGTGATGACACAGCTCTTTAGGGTCTGAGCCATGAACAGAACCCAGGCCACTTTTCCTTTGTTACCTTGTGCTCTATAGCGGGGGCTTCACCACATGTCACGTACGCGACCTGTGTGTGTTCTCCCTGACCCGCTGATTTGGCTTCAGAGTTGGTGCCTTTTTTTTTTTTTTTTAAATCTCATCCAAAGATTCTGCTACACTGCCCTACCCAGAACAGGCATACCAAAATGCCTATTTAAATATGTACTATTTATGATATAGCTAAGTTTCTATAATAAGATACTAGCATCTCATAGTACATAACTGTCCTTGAGCATACTGTTATTTTTTTAAGTCTCTTCATTTACTATCTAGGACATATTTTCATGAAACTGCCCGTATAACTAACTGGCATGATGTATAACCCAGGTTTTATTTTCTTCATTGTTTTGATTTCCAGACTAATGGCATTTTACGTGAGCCACGGGATCTGGGCTCTGCTATTGTGGCCCTTTGTCTGGTCAAAGAAGGAACACAAGCCCATCTAACTGATCAAGTGAAAAGGGAAGGGGAAAGGGAAGAAAAAAATGAGAGAAAAGGAGAAAAAAACCCAGGCTTTAAAGATGTGAACTCCCTTGGACAAAGACACAATTTCTATTATAGTTGGTAAAAATCACCAGAAAACAAATGCTCCCGGAGGTTGTATCCTAGCATATAACACAGAAAGAGCTGAGAGCAATTTCCATATCAATCTGCCCAAATGGAGAAACTGGTGTCACCTAGGAGCCTAGAAAGAACAAAAACATCCCCTAAATCTAACTGTGAGAGCCAGAAGCAAGAAATACAGAAGCAGCTTCCTCACCGAAGAATTACATTTTTTTTTTTTGTCTGCCATCAACAGGTGTTGCCATGGTAACTATCCTGTAGTTAAGAAATAGTGGAGGTAAGGAAATCTATACAAAACCACCGGAGAGGAAAGAATAAGGTGTGCTGTAGCAAAACTAGCCTCAGACCTAATAGAGTGAGCAACCAGAGACTTGCTCTGCCATTTGTCAGATCTTTACGTTGTTTGAAAGGCACGCTGCAGGGGAGAAGGGGTCTCAGCCCAGGAGCTGGGTCCTTGGAGGAGCCAGGCAACTCTCAGTGGGGAGGCTGTTGTGGCCCTCAATTTATTTCAGGTGCTAATTTCCATTTCCATTCCCATGTGTACATTGTAGCTTTTTGATGACTTTGAGGGGAAGACTGCTGCTGAGTAGTGTCATGTCTGGAAACTTCTAAAAAGTGAACATCAATTAGTGAATGACTTTCTTACTAGACTTCTCCCTCTTGCAGGTAATCTATGTAGTGGTAACTTCTCTGCTTTCTCCCTTCAGATGGAGAAGCTGGGTTTGCACGCTATAAATTAGTGAAACAGTTAACAGCTATTTCTTCATCTGAACAAGTATCACCAATATCTATGGCCCCAGTACCAGGAAATACCTCAGAGCCTGGCTAAAACAGAACCCATTTCTACGGTCCTTCTTTCACTGCTCACAGCTTATGATTGTACCCCATGTGTTTAGCATCATGAATGATGAAATAATTATTTCTGGAATTAAATTCTACATTTTTATTTTGTAAGCTATTGTTGGTTAGCCCCTGCAGAAGGGCACAATCTATCCCCTTCTTCTTACCAAGGTTTTTGTTGTCCAAAAGACCACTCCACTCAATAAATGACATGAATTAATATACTTTGTTAACTTCTATGATTCTTCAAAGTTAGGACAGCTGACAACACAAGTTTTTGAAGGATAACATCTGAAAGGCTTAGCCTGACAGAGAAATCAGTGTGGTATCAGGGATGTCAGACATTAGAGTGTTAGACAGAAAAGACAGCTGAGATGTTGGCAGATACGCTCTGAGACCTAACTACCTCTCTTGCCCATTTCTGAAACTCAGTGCTCCTTCCCATAAAGAGATGGAAGCATTTCCCCCTTCAAAGAGTTATGAGGCTTCCATGAAATAATGCAGATGAAAGTGTTTTGTTCATAAACAATAAATAAGAGATGTTGGAAATTCTATTGTCACTTGTTTTTCAAGCTTTCTGCTGTGTTAATATTACCTATCACATTTTTTTTAAAGATTTTATTTATTTATTTGAGAGAGAGAGAATGAGAGAGAGAGAGCACATGAGAGGGGGGAGGGTCAGAGGGAGAAGCAGGCTCCCTGCCGAGCAGGGAGCCCGATGCGGGACTCGATCCAGGGACTCCAGGATCATGACCTGAGCCGAAGGCAGTCGCTTAACCAACTGAGCCACCCAGGCGCCCTACCTATCACATTTTTGATGCTAAGTAGGCCACACAATTTTCACATGTTTTTGACAGAAGATCTCTTCATCTGGAGGTGCTTATCTGATTTGGATGTCACTGTCTTCTATTAGTTCCTTTTCTTTTCACCTTGTTTTCAGCCTGGCAGGTTTGTATCACGGACGTGGGTGGGTGTGTGGGGCATGCAAGACAGGAAGGGGTAAAGGAGGGAAGAGAGAAAGGAAGGAAAAGTGAGAGGAACAAATGAGTTAAAGGGGAAAGTTTTCCATCCCATTCCACAGATATGTACCATCCCTGAGGCTGTTATTTTATCTGCAATCTGTAGACAGCTAGCACTAAGTTACTGGCAGCTTTATACACTCTTCAGAAGTAATTCTGGGGATGACACTAATTTCTGCAACCAACTCTCAGCTCATGGTGCTCTGCTTTTCTGTGCTCATATGAAGGACCTTGCCGACTGTAGCTGAAAATGCAGAAATCCTACTTCTCAAACTGTAACCCCCAGATCTTTCTTACAGTAAGATACATACCTTCATTTTTTTTTTTTTTTTTTTTTTTTTTTTAGAGCAGGGGAAAGGCAGAGGGAGAGACAGAATCTGAAGCAGGCTCCATGCCCAGTGCAGAGCCTGACTCGGGGCTCAACCTCATGACCCTGAGGTCATGACCTGAGCTGAAATCAAGAGTCAGACGCTCAACTGACTGAGCTACACAGGAGCCCCCTACATACCTTCTTTTTTGTTTGCTTGTTTTATTAAAAAAAAAAAAAAAAGAGCTCTCTCTTTAAAATGTTGCCCTTGGGGCGCCTGGGTGGCTCAGTTGGTTAAGCGTCTGCCTTCAGCTCAGGTCATGATCTCCAGGTCCTGGGATCGAGCCCCACACTGGGCTCCCTGCTCAGCGGGGAGCATGCTTCTCCCACTCCCTCTGCTGCTCCCCCTGCTTGTGCTCTCTCTCTCTCAAATAAGTAAAAAATCTTTAAAAAAATGAAAACAAAATGTTGCCCTTTTATTTCTGAGGGGTTTTGAATTTATCCTCCCCATTTCATCCATTCCATTCTATTCCTCACTTTTTCCTTTCCCTTCCCACCTGCTGTTCAGCACATTCACCTACTAGCCAAATCTCATAGGTTCTACATCCCTAAATGTTTGTTACAGTTAATTTTCAGTTTTGTTATAATACATGCTGATTGAAAACATTCGCAGAATACAGAAAGACCTATTATGAAAAGTTAAAGTTCCTTTTCACCTTATTGCCCCAATCCCATTTCCTTCCCTAAAGGAATCAAACTTAGAGTTGAGTAAAACACTTAAAAAGATGTGGGAAGATATAAAAATCTAAAGGGCTTTTCTTTCTTTGTTACATATTTGGTAATACACTAGGAATTGTTCAACAGTTTCATTGTACTCATTTGCTGGATGTTAGAGACTTTTCCATGTTAGCACATAGAGTTATCGCATTCCTTTTATTTTATTTATTTTTTTAAAGATTTTATTTATTTATTTGAGAGAGAGAGAATGAGAGACAGAGAGCACGAGAGGGAAGAGGGCAGAGGGAGAAGCAGACCCCCTGCTGAGCAGGGAGCCCGATGCGGGACTCGATCCCGGGACTCCAGGATCATAATCTGAGCCGGAGGCAGTCGCTTAACCAACTGAGCCACCCAGGCGCCCTATCTCATTCCTTTTAATAACTACAGAACATCCAAAGGTATGGAGATACTATATTTGGGCCAATGGATATTTAAATGTTTTTGGTATTCCACAATTAGAAACAATGTTATATGATTGTTCTTGCATATATATCTCTGGCTGAGTGAGGATATGGATAGGATAGATTTCCAGATATGGAACTGATGGGCATGTGCACTTTTCATTTCATTCTCCGTCTCCTCACTGACCTAAAGCCAATGTTGTATTAATATATTGTCTACGAGCCTATAAAAGAGAATGCACTTCTCTGTTCTGTTGGGTTTCACCGCCAATCAGATTAATTCCTTTTAATGCCTTCTGGGATTCTTGAGTATCTTTGCCTGCTGATGGTATGTCTGGCCTGGCTTTCCAGTGCTGCTGTGGATCTGTGGATCTCTCTTTTTTTTTTAATTTGATGAGTTAAGAATAAAGTAACACCTTATTATCTTGGTCAGGCATACAAGATCCATAAGACTTCTTGCCTGGACAAGGCCAACAGGTTCCTAACTTTTCTTGACTACTCTGTATTCATCCTCCACAGCTGACCAAGTGACTTACTAAAATGCAGATATAATCACTCAACTCCTTTGCTTCAATTCCTTCTGTCGCACCCTAATGCTTGGTGGGTGTTACGGGCTGCATTTTCTCTCCTAAAAAGTGTATGTTGATGTCCTAACCTCCTGTACCTCATAACAGGACCTCATTTGGAAATAGGGCCCTTACAGAGGTAATCAAGATAAAATGAGGCCATGAAGGCGGGCCCTATTCCAATATGACCAGTGTCCTTATATAAAGGGGAAATTTGGACACAGAGACAGACATGCACGGGGGGAAAACACCACGAAGAAGCTCAGGAAACCCACCACCTGAGGATAGCGGCAGAGAGGGGAACCATGCTGACCCAAGCCAAAGAATGTCTGGGGCGACCAGAACAAAAACAGGCAAGGAAAGATCTTTCCCCTACAGGTTTCAAAGGGAGCGTGAACCTGCCAACACATTGATTTGAAATTCTAGCCTCCAGAAATGTGAGATGATAAATTTTTGTGGTTCTAAGTCCCCCAAATCGTAGCGCTTTGTTATAGCAGCTACAGGAAATTAATATCGTGGGTAAAGTACGACCTCTTCGGCTCTCACCTAGCACCTTCCCTGCAGGGGCTCACTGCCCTCACGATCTTCCTCCCCAACTTTCCTGGGAACAACACCTTACTGCCAGATGTGCTCATGTCCAAAGGCTCCAGGATGCTTCCTACCTCCTTGCTTCTGAACACCCTGGTCCCTCGACCCACACCCCCTTCCCCATGCTTGCACGCACTGCACGTGTGCCTTCACTGACCTCCCAGAGCCACCTCCTTCAGGAGCTGTTTCAGACATCCTGTTTCCCCGCCAGGCTCCCCAGGCATAAATGACTATCCTGGGAGTACCCTCTGTGCTGTCTTTAGAGGATTCTGATGTTATTTTGTACCTACTTGTTTATACACCTCCATCCCTCTCTTCTATGCTATGAGCTCCTTGAGGGTAGACCCATTACCTTAGCAAAGTCCCCACACAGAGGATGTCCAAAATGGGATTTTTCTGGGTAAACAGTGCACACTGCCATGAACTCTAAGCAATGTGTCCTAGACTTTATCCTGTTAAACATGTCTTGTGTAAAGAAGTGGAGTAGAGTAGGTCAGGGCTGCTGACTGTACATGGTTGATGCACACAACTGAAAAGGGCTGGAGTCCTTTTCCATATACTATGTGACTGCTTTCTAGCTTGTTATTATTTTTGATGAGATTCATTCTTCTAATCAGTCACACTTAGAAACTTCAGCTGATGCTTCCTTCATTAGAGTGGTTCATTAGAGACAGAAAGTAGATCAGTGGTTGCCTAGGGCTGGGGTGAGTGTGGAAGATGGGGAGATTGTATGACAGCTAAGGAATGAGGAGTTTCCTTTCAGAGTTATATGAATGCTCTAAAGTTGATTAGGATAATGGTTGCAAAACCCCGAACATATTGAAAGCCACTGAACCATATAGTTTAAACAAGTGAATTGTAGGACATGTGAATTTTAACTCAATAAAGCGGTTTAAAAAAAAAAAAAAAGCATGATACAGTTAATTCAATCCAGTCCATAAGAATTGCCATTAAAACAAGTCAACTCTTTAGTTGCCAAACATTCACATAGATTAAAATAAATAAATAAATAAATCCTCTGCACTGATGAAAAAGAAAACAAACAAAAACCATATCCTGTAATGTTTGCAGCATCCTAAAGAAGACATGACGGCCACCAGGCCATTTCACATCAGGTCCATGTACTCCGTGGACTCGGACCATCCTATGGCCGAGATGTAGTAACTTAATTAGACCTCAGAACTTTTCCTTTGTCTTCAAGCATCCAATTCTCTCTTCTTTCTCTTTGTGCCATAGTAGAGATGTATTTAGTTCAATAAATACAAGAGCAAGGAGGGAACTAAGATAAAATGATAAATGATAGCCAAGAAGGGGAATTACAAAAATCTACCAAGCTGTAGATAGTGGAGGGAAAAATCAGTTATATGGTGAATCCAATTACCTCTGGGGTAAGTCAAGACAGGAACATTTGTCACAGTGTCAGGCAAAAGACACGGTATCTTTAACACTTGCCAAACCGTTCAAGAAGTTTCCTGAATAAACAAGGCAAAGAATGACAAAAAGTAGACAACATGGGGCTTATTCATATACTGTTTGTATTCGCCACCTATAATGCAAATGCCTGTCACATTTCCCCAGTGAAATTTCAAACCCCTTGAAGACAGAGAAGGTAGCTAATGGGTGCTCTCTGCTCCCACCATTCCACACCCAGAGCATTCAGCCAAGAGTTAGCAAGTGCTTACAAGGTACAGGATACAGTCATCTCAGAATCTCATTGCACTGAAGAGATTTTTTTTTTCCTTTTTAAAAGTAACAGTGTTTTGGAGCAAACATGATTTATCACATGGAACAACAAAGCCTGTTAATAAATGATTCCATAATGGATTGTTACCATTCTCTGAAGCCCCATGTCTAAGGATTTTATTTTGGAGAAATGTACACTCTAAAAAAAGCCTTCAAAATCAATAGGCTGTTGGCTCATGAACATATTTGAGCATGACTCAATGAGCAGGATTCCACTGGATCCACCCGGATTGACACATAGTACAAGTCCAGGTTTGAAAACTGACTTAGAACTCTATTTTAGAGGTAGCTTTTCATGTAACCACAAAGATGCTAATCATAGAAAGTGAGGGAGTCATTTGCTCTGTAACATGTCCTTATATAGGTCATACACTCCAAAAATGAGACTCTTAGCAACTGAAATCTGATGATGATTTGTCACCAAGTTCAATACATATTTGGAAAGCATACAATTACATGTAATTAGCTAAGGTAAGTTATGGAGAGAACCATGCAAATATATGAAAAAACTTCTCAATGTGCTAGGATGCAATCAAGAAAACAACAACAACAACAACAAACCATCTCTCACACACATTCACAGAGAAATACTCTGTGCCACTTCTGAAGAAGGCTCCTTAGCTAAGGACGGAGCTCCTCAATTCCTAGGACTTCCCAGCCCTCTGTCACCTCCTCTCCAAACAAGCCCACCTTTCCCTGCCTGTGCCATCCCACAATATTCTACCCCCTTCCTCCTGACTTCTTAGCGCCAAGTCCTGAAGGTCCTTCTTTGTATGGCACAGGTACTCTTTTCCTTCCGTCCTTTGGTTCTGCTCAGTTCCTTTGGCATCAAGTATTACCTGTCCTCTATTAGGAGTGAATCCATTCTCTACAACACAGTTCAAGCAGGTAACACTGCTGGGTCTTTCCTGGAGCTTTCTACCTCTCCACTTCATGAGGGGAAGGGGCAGTGACTTCTCTAAGGGGTGATTGGAGGAAGCACGAATGAGGTACCCCAGGCTCAGCAACCCCCTTCTTCCTCTAGGGAGTGGGGCTGCCCTCTGGGTAGATGTGGTTTCCTCTGATCTTCATGCCAGAGTGTGAGCAGCTCCTTTGGGCCCACAGAGAGGCCTGTTGGGGTTCGGGATCAACAGATAAACCCAGCACTCCAACCTGACCTTTACTAGTAATAAAGGTGATAAGTCTTAGATGCCAATGATTTTATCCTATCTCTTAATTTTTTTTTTTTCCGGAACTTGGGAGGGTCTGACAGGTGTCACTATTGTGGTTTTTACCGAAGGCTCCAGCATCATTCATATATGTAAGTATACATACTGATTAGATAGCTTAAAAAATTGATGTGAGATTGTGTCCCATATCGCTGCCTGGACATAATTTTGGGTCGTGTCTCATAAGTCTTTGGCTTCACCACAATGCCCAATGTACAGTAAAAATATGCTCAGATGGGTTCAATCATGAATACATCATCCAATTAAGGATACAGAGAAGATTAAAAACAAAACCTAGGACTACAATACTTGTGAGTCCAGCTAATGCTTAGGACTTTATTAATGCGTTTTTGGTATCACTTAGCAGTGTTAAGCATAAAGTTAATATAAGCACGGTGAATATAAAATTAATATATGCTAAATACTGTGATCCTACAGAGTAAATTTAACTGCACACTGAGCAAGAAGAAAGAATAAAAGATAAGGTGTATACTGATTTTCTTCATCAAAACCCGTAAGATCTCATTTCAACAAAAGCCTGTCATTGAGTTTACAGCACATCTAAGAGTAAATTTTATGTGATATATATCCAAATCTAATTTCTAAAACAGTAATGGTAATCCATCATAAGCCAAATTTTCATTGACCTACACCTTACACCTTCATGTTATACATTACATTATCTCACTCTTACGTAAAAAGCCTCACATATACACAAAAAGCTACCAATGTGCCATGTTTTTTGGGAAATAATGATTTGGTTGTCTAAGGGTATGTTTTTGAGTGTCCCTCCATGAAAAAACAAAAGCAAATTAAATACATAAGTGATTACAATTATGTCAAAATAAACACAGTATTTCAATAAAACTTTAGAGGTCAGTTAATGTGATAAATTACTAATTTCTCTTCAATTTTATTTTTGGCACACGATCTGGTTTGTTTTTTTTTTTTTTTTACTGAAATATGCTTTTATGGAATGCTAACCGGATGCTAGAACTAACAAACATACGGTACTAAAAAGCAGTCTTGAAACACAATAATGCTGATAATGACTACTTATAGAAAACGCTGTCCAGTTTTCAAAGACGTGTCACACATTTTTCCTTTGACTCTCACAGTATCCCCTCAAAACAACAGAGTAAATATCATCATACCCGCTTTACAAATGGGGAAACTGAGGTTCAGAGAGGTTTGGTGATATTCCTAAGGACTGGCAGGGTTGGTACTCCATTTCAGATTGCTGACCCCCATTTCGAGATTCAATAGTTATTGAGCACCTATTGTGTAATAAACCCCACGTTAATGCTGGGTTAGAGATGGTCCCTGGCCTCTCCCCCTGGTCATCCTAATTGACACGGGACCAGTCATCAACATGCATATGGCACGTTCAATGTACTATTTTAATTTTATATATGGATAAAAACAAAAATAAGTTTGCAAATATTTTTCCTGTAAGAGCAAAGCTAGGGAAGACTGCTTTAAAATTAATATAACTTAATCATTTACTTTAGAAAATTAAAAACATGTTTCATTGTTACTCCTCAATGCTCAAATTCAAATGATAGTGTTTCAATTCAAATTGAGACTCCAAATTAAAAATATCCTTTGGCATTTTTAAATGAAGCATTTAATCTTCTATCGAATGAGAATTTAATCACATAAATTAGTCTACCTCATTCATGTACCAAAATGTCAAAACGTATCTAATGATACAAACTTAGATTTACACAGTCACAGTGATGAGAATGTCGCTGGAGAAGACCCTTTCTGAAGCTCAGGTCTGGGGCTTTACATATCTAAAATCACAGACAGGCGCCAGCACCATGCTGTAGCTCTCGAGCCACAATTTCAATGGGAGGTTGCCTCTTCATGAGGGCAGTTGTCATAAAATGTCAAAATATGAGAAAGAAGACCCATGGTTCGTCCTGAAAGGAAAAGGAATAGCACCCCTGTTGCTTTTTATCTATCTTTGCCCATAAATTAATCAATGAGTCGTAAATCCATTTGGATTTCAGGCAGGTTTCCCTCCAGGTAGGAATAAAGACAATCATGATGTAGAGAAACCCAATGAAGCAATGGAAAAAGAAAAGTAGGTGACTGAGTCAATCAGCCAGTGAGGTGACCCGACAATCATAGCCTCAATCTTGCTGAGAAGCTGGCAGAACACAGTAGAACATGTGTTCATTACGAAGGAAACACAAACCCCCACCTCGCCCCTCCAGGGGTTATCAATCTTCTGGAATTGAACAAGTAGAGAGGGGCGCCAAAGTGTGTTTTATGGGTCCATCCCCTTCTACCACCTTCTTCCTCTAGAGGATTGTAACTCTATATTTGCCTTATACCTTTCTTGTCTTGAGACAAAGTCCATCTATGTTTTAAAAAAACTCTTAATAAATGCAGCATTCTATCTTAGGTAGTGCATATTTCCCTGTCCATCTGTAAACTGTCTCTGATAATGTCTGAATGCCGGGGTAGATCACTGTGATGCCTACATTATTACAAGCCCACGTTAAGTATCCTGCACAGCGCCCGAGGGCATGGCTCTCTTCTGTAAAATGAACATGCCGCACTAGAGTCCTTGTTAGATGTGATACGACGAAAGGAAAAATGAGAACACAAAGAAGTCCTAATTTATATACATCACTGTCAGCTGCCCTTTAAAGACTACTTAAGCTTTTCTAGACCAGGAGGTCCCAAATTGTCAAATAAATTGCTATAGCATGATACATCTATTTACGTATTTTTCTATTTGTGTTGGATTAATTAAAAATCTAAATCTTCTCTTCAACCTTCTCACCTTCTTTGGCTTATTGTACCTATACCAGATTTCGGCAACCCGGAAAAAGAGGACTCATTTACAAAATAATTTCATTCCAAGAGTTCCTCTTCAAACCTGTCATTAGGAACACGGAATGCACGTTCTCATTAGAATGAGCAAATGAAGGTTATTACATGCTTAAGACAATCATAATTTTTATAAAGTTAAGCAACTTTGTGGAAAATAAAGAAGCCAGTGAACATTAAAGCCCTACTTATTGTATTCTGAAGTTTCCTTTGGTCTCTAATTTTATAGAAATATCTACAAAGTTGCCATTAGCAAAGAAACACCATAATGACCATTTTCAGTTATTGTATCAGATACGCATTTCCGTGTTTCAAAACAGCTTGCATAAGCCATTTTTATTTTATTTTAAAAAAGATTTTATTTATTCATTTAACAGAGCACAAGCAGGGTGAGCAGCAGGCAGAGGGAGAGGGAGAAGCAGGCTCCCCGAGGAGGAGGGAGCCCAAGCGGGGCTCGATCCCAGGACCCTGGGATCATGACCTGAGCCGAAGGCAGACGCTTAACCCACTGAGCCACCCAGGAGCCCTTGCATGTATCACTTAAAAAACTATAAAATATTATCTATTTTTATATCCTTAGTCACGTCCTCATTGTTGAGGCAAGTTATCTCCCACGTCTTCATTTAAAAAAAAAAAAGTGCTGTTATGAATATCTGCATGACTTTTGCACATTTTTCTCAATGACATGGAGTCATGATCTTATAGGATGGAAAATACAGCCCCAGAGAAGACCATTTATAAGACTGAGACTGCTCTTCCTTCCCTCAGCTAACTAGAGCACCTGTGAGTGACAAGGCCGACATGAGAAACCCGAACAGAGATGATCTAGAATTAACAAGGGCAATGCCTCAAATACAGCTGTGGATGTTCTTACCCTTCTTGTCATCACTGTAACATCAACAACCACCACCACAATATCCTGAGCATCTATCACCTGTCAGGGGGCTCTGCAAACACCATTCCCATCCTTTGCAACTTTCATCAAGTAGGGATTCATCTTCCCATTTCAAGTATGAAGAAGAGTTAAGGGGCTCATCTGAGGTGAGACAATCCCTATCGGCACCACACTCAGAACAGAAGCCTCTCTTTGTTCTGCCCCAAACTGCCTTGTTCTTAGAGAAAGATCACTGAAAAGGACTCTCGACTTGCTCAAACCTATTCACTAAAGACTTGAAAGTCATTTTTATGTGAGACCGTGTAGGGAGACTGTGTGTGCTGCCCTGCAGCTTTGGGGGGAGGTCCCAGGGATGCCGCCGCCGCCACCGCCGCCACCAGCACCAGGACCAGCACCAGCACCACCACCAGCACCGCCACCACCAGCACCACCAGCACCACCACCAGCACCACCAGCAGCACCAGCACCAGCACCACCGCCACCACGAGCACCAGCAGCACCAGCAGCACCAGCAGCACCAGCACCAGGACCAGCACCAGCACCACCACCAGCACCAGCACCACCAGCACCACCACCACCAGTACCAGCACCACCGCCACCACGAGCACCAGCAGCACCAGCAGCACCAGCACCAGCACCACCAGCACCACCAGCACCACCACCAGCACCACCACCACCAGTACCAGCACCACCGCCACCACGAGCACCAGCAGCACCAGCACCAGCACCAGCAGCACCAGCACCAGCACCACCAGCACCACCAGCACCA
>NC_138372.1:123107931-123160324 GCF_054177405.1 Leptonychotes weddellii
AAAAAAAAATAAGTAAATTAAAAAAAAGAAGTTGGCACTTTAAAAAAAAACAAACTAATGATGTAATGTATGGTGATTAACATAATAAAATAAAATTAAAAAAAGAAAATATCAGCTACTTTCAAAAGGAAAAAAAAAAAAGTCTTGATATACAGAAGACTATGGAGGTCAAGTGAATGTCTGCCATTTCACAAACCCTCACTTACCTTTATTTAAATGAACAAACACAATAACACTATAAACAAAAACTTTAGTCCTTGGGAAGTTCAAGAACAGAAGTTCAAGGCAGACGCTTAACTGACGTTGGGTCACCCAGCTGCTAGGAGTAAATAATGAGACTAGCGTCTAGGTCATCTGACTCCCCAGCCAGTTCTGTGCTAAGATCAGATAGCTAATAGAAAATTGACATTTAAAATTTCAGGGCACCTGGGTGGCTCAGTCAGTTAAGCATCTGACTTGTTTTTTGGCTCAGGTCATGACCTCATGGGTCATAAGATCGAGCCCCATGGTGGGCTTGGCACTCAGTGGGGAGTCGACCTGAGATTCTCTCTGTCCCTCTCCCTCTGCCCCTCCCTCCACTCACCTGTGCATGCTCTCTCTCTCCCTCAAATAAATAAATAAATAAATATAAATAAATTTTTAAAAAGATAAAGTAAAATTCCTGATGATGACATTCTAGCCATTAGATACATTTTTAATCACTTAAAAATCAGCTGATGTTAAAAAATTTAGAAGAGCCCACACCCATGTTATCAACAGAAAGTGAATACTTTAGAATTACATGTGACTTATACAGCCTAGCTATGCAGAGAGTGGTCATATATATATATATTTTTTAAGATTTTATTTATTTATTTGAGAGAGAAAGTGAGAGACAGAGCATGAGCATAGGGGGAGGGTCAGAGTGAGAGGGAGAAGCAGGCTCCCCACTGAGCAGGGAGCCTGATGTGGGGCTCGATCCCAGAACCCTGATATCATGACCTGAGCGGAAGGCAGATGCTTAACTGACTGAGCCAGCCAGTCGCCCCAGAGAGCTACCGTATCTTCTTAAAATACCAAGTAGACAAAAGTATTCCAAAGTGAAGGAAGTATCCTCAAAATGGAACACACTTGTGTTCCCTGCCCACTGGGTAGGAAAATCCATGCTCTGGGATCCCTGCACTATGGGGCAACATTACAGGGCTGAGATCAACAGGGCCAGCACATCTTTCAGGAGCGAGCTGACAGATTTGGTGTCAACAAGGGGTTGTCACTGATGCTTTGATTCTATCCAGCCTGAGGTTCCAATTTTAGTTACACTTCATTTAGGTTCATTTGAAAAGTGGCACCAAATAAAAAAACCCAAAAAACAAAAAACAGAGGAATGGAAGTTAACCATATGCTGAAATTTTCCTTTCACACTTGGAAGCACAGCAAATGCACTTTTTCAGGCTTATGAAGTAACCCTCTAGCATCATTGATTTTTGAGTCTTACAAAAAAGCTCTCCGTATTGTACCTGTACCATAGATTTACACTGCTATAAGTCCTGTCAGACATCATCTTAGCTTTATGAATAAATAAAACTATGCTCTAGGGAAACATTGATTTAAGAGGAAAAAATCAATACCCATCTAGCATGTGATAGACTTGAGCTTTAAGGCTACTTATCCCCAAAGTACAATGCAATACTGAGTGTAAAACCATACTTTTTGCACCCTAATAAAAGGTAAGCGAGGGTATGGGAAATTGCCATAGTTCTTAGCATATCACGATACCCCTTTTCCTTTACAAAGTAGTTAGCAGATATTTCCAAAAGGAAAGAGGAAGGGAAAGAAAATAAAAGAGATGGATGAACCAATGGTACCAAAATCTTGATAATTTGTGAATATGGATTGTGAATATATGAGAACTCACTATATTATTAATTCTCCTATATATGCAAAATTTTGCACAAGAATTTGAAAAGTATGTATGCTTGCTTGGAGAAAACTCTATAAAGCTAATATCAGCCAAGATGCTGACAATGGTTCTCTTTGGGTAAGAGCCTCCTGTGGAAGCTTTTTTCCTTCCTAGGGAGTTTTGCATTTTCCAATTTTCTGCAGTGAATATGCATATTGCTTTTATAACTCAGAAGACACATACACAATAAATGTAGCTAAGGACAGCAAAAAAAAAAAAAGAGAAAGATTAGAGTGACTGCCAAGTATTTTGTTGACTACTGGCCCAGAGAAAGCCAAGATTCACAACGTAACACATACTTATATTCAGCTCTTTCTTACTGCTCTTGGACATTTTTCAGGGCAGAAGCAGGTTGCTATTAAAATGGACTGATTTAAAAAATAAAGCTAATAGCTTATGCTGCAATTAACCTCATCTTTGTGAGCCAAAGATCAAACAAGAGATAAAAGCTGGCTAAAGTCACTATTTCCTCAGCCCTGCGCTAACCCGACAAGCTAAACCTATTTTCACAGTGGAGACAGTTGTTCAAAGTCCTGACAGGCTTGTGGTAACCTCTGATTACAAAGCCACTCCAGAAAGCCAAGCCTTTTGCTTTCTTGCTCACAATCGGTTGGAATTAAAAATGAATCCCATTCTTTTTTCTAGCTCCTCAAAGATGCAGTCTATCGCTAATTGTGTTAACTGTGATCTCTCAAGAAACACACTCATGTGTTGATTTGGATTAGGGGTTCATGTCTCACCAAACAGTTACTGATGCTGTTCGTTCTCATTGCTTGTCTTTCTGATAAGTGGAAAGAACAACTCTGGAAATTTAAAACACACTTCCAAGTCAAACGTTTCAGCCTGAAAATGGGTTGGGGTAATTTAAATTTTGAACCTCAAATTTAAGCACAGTGAAAAGTACTGTTATCACCAAAGTTGGTGAGAATATTGGCTGAATCTGCTTCTAAGGTGGAAATGACACACAATTAAAAGTTCCAAAAGTATCTACAGGAGGGTCAGAGATACAACTGGTTAATTAAATACACCATGATCAGAGAAATAACTTAAGAATTGTGGAAGCCCAGGGGCGCCTGGGTGCCTCAGTCGTTAAGCGTCTGCCTTCGGCTCAGGTCATGATCCCAGGGTCCTGGGATCGAGCCCCACATCCGGCGCCCTGCTCGGCGGGAAGCCTGCTTCTCCCTCTCCCACTCCCCCTGCTTGTGTTCCCTCTCTCGCTGTGTCTCTCCCTGTCAAATAAATAAATAAAATCTTAAAAAAAAAAAAAAAAAGAATTGTGGAAGCCCAGTTATATTGGCGAATCGGGAGGGCTTCTCAGAGGACATGGAAATTGAGGTGGATCTGGAAAGATACACTGGAATTTATGAAGGAAAAAGGGGCAAGGGCATTCTCAGAAGTGAGAACAGCATGCACAAAGGCACGTGTGCCCGAAAGCACACACTGTGTGTTGGAATATCCTGAGAAATTCAGTCTAAATGAAGCAGAGATGCCAAAGTGGGGGAAAGGTAAGCAGTGTATGGGAGGGGTGCACAGGGCCAATCGTGGAGTCCACACCAAAGTGTTTGGATCTATTTTCAAGGTTAAAGGACCCACAGAAGTCACTGAGCAGGAAACCACGTTATAAATCTGGGAGCAAGGTACCTAGAATGGGTAGAACCTGTTGGAAGAGAGCTATGCTATCCAGCAACAGACTGACGTCGAGTCACGAGGGCCAGAGCTAATGTCGTGACGGAAGGAGGCAGAGGAGAGACTGGGAAGATATTTACAATGAACTTTTGTAGATGCTGCCAGTTAATATTTGGCCTCATCAAGCCCCAGTCACTGCTCTTGGAATTTTCATATATGATCTTAAATCCAGAATCTCGTGTGTATTGGATGCAGACGGTGAAGCAATGTCAGGTCGGAGATTTCTGGCTTGAGTCATGGGGTCGACATGATGCCTTTAATTGAAATACTGATTCTAGGAGAAGGAATCCGTTGTAAGCAGAAGGCGAGTGAGGTGGGCAGGGGGAAGAGGTTTCACTGAATCCATATTAATTTTGATAGCTGCTCAGGATATACAGGTGAAGATAACCAAAACATTGGGGTCAGGAATTTGGCAGAGAGCACACTGGAAATTAGGCAGAAAAAAAAATCCTCAGTTAAATTTAAGAAAGCAGCCAAGTACAAAAAAAAGCACACAATACAATGCTTTCCAAAAACTCAAGACTGTGATTCTACTATAGAAACACCTGAGACTTATTCTAGAATATATAGATTCTTGAGTTAAATCTTAATGCCCCCTAACTGGAAAATGCTCTACATTTCAGGCCCACAAATAAAATGAGTAAGGCAAGCAGCTAGTGGAAATGGAAGTGCATTGGAGAAAATATTTAATCCCCAAATCGAGATTCTTGTCAAATGTTGGGAGATCAGAGGAAGGCGTTTTTGGAGTGTGGATAATCAAAGCTCTTAATGCACTGATTCTTTAGACTAAGTTAACTAACAGAAGGCAGGCTGTTTTCCAGGATCTGTAGTTATATTTAGAAAGACCTCAGAGGGTAATCAAAATGACCCTGAAAACGCTCCCTGTTCTTTTAAGAGTAAGGGGTTACTCTGAAAGAGAATGAAATTCTCAGAAACTTAAAAGAAAGATTTAATTAAAAGACAGTGGCCTATTTTACAAGATTCATTCTGTAAAGAGATTGGGAACATTCAAGCCAGATGTACGCCTTTCTTTCTAGCCCCATAGAGGAATTGGATAATGATGTATAATTGATAGGGGTCAGTCGGGTCACAGCGTTCGAGGTTTGTAAACCTCTTAAATGGGTGAACATAGCACTTCACAGTCCAGGATTCATTATAAAAATTGATAATCAAGTAGTCAGGTAACTGCTACAATTAAATATAAAATGTCTTTGTGTTAACTTGTCCTTCACTTAGGTTGGACAATTTTTTTCTGGATTTGGTTCCATTCGAAGATGACCCAAGATCATTAAGGAAATTGGATACAACTTTATCATTAGCATATATGAGATTACTAACACCACTAATAACAGTAAACACAGCCTCAGATAATTTTGTTTGTGGTGGTGGTGATAGTGGTAAATACTACAGTATCCTATTAATCTCTCTAATAAACCCGTTAGACTATCCAGTGATTATCCCAATCTCAAAGTTGAGTAGAGACACTGAAAGGGTAGGCATTTTGCCCAGTCTCTTATTGGCATTAGAAGGCAGAGCCAGGGTAGTGCCCATCACTGAAAGGAAACACCAGACTATAGAAAGCATAACCATTGGTGTCTCACAATCTCTATGGCAAAAACCCATGGTGCTAAATTTGAAACTGCACAAGCTAATACTCTTGAGACTTTTCAATTTCAAAGCTGTGTCTGCAGTCGTACAATGCACGGAGTCCCCAAATAATCTATAGACGTTTGTACAATGTTAAGCTAAAAGCAAGCTTGAATAACCGAGAATGTAGAATATATCAGATGCATGAATACCTTGCAATCACTCTTTCCCAGCTCTGAAGTTACACCCAACTGCTGAAATAAGAGAAGACTTCGTGTTTTCTGGAAAGGAAACACAAGAAGAAACAATTTCAAAACTCTGAACTGAAGGAAAATTACAATAACTAAGGGTAAAATGACTAACTTTTCATTTACTTATTAAAGTTTTGAGCAATAAGAAAAGCAACTGACAACTATTTAATTAACCTTTAGTATTTTAATACTATAAAAAAAGGATGTTGAAAACAAAGGTTAAAACTTGCTCTTAAAATATTCACAGACTTATATATTTATCTTAAATTTTATATATGTAGAAAAGTGAAAATGACATTAATCACATCCCAATGATGAATAATTATGCCCATGCTGTTTTAGACACATTGTTTCATTCTACCTCTCTCTCCACAGACACGGACAGTGACTGTGGGCCAGTACCACACACCTTACACCTAGACCTTTTGAGTTCTGTAAGGTACCGTGGATTAAAACAAAAAGGGTTGCATGCCCCAAGAAGATGACAGCCTTATCAGAACAAAGATGGCTGGAACAAAGTGGTACAGAACCGTGTGATAATTATTATGATATACTTAGCCATATTATTTTGTTTTCATCTTGAAACATGCTATATTTTTGTTAGCATGGTTTCTTACCTTAAAATAAAAACTATATTACTTATAAAGATCACTTCCTCTAAGAGGAAGTGTGATGCAAGTTTGAGGAATATAATCTCAAATCCGAAATTCTGTTTTTGTTGACTTTGGATCTAGGAAGGCAACTTAAAGTATGTTAAGTGGAAGTAAAAAGCAGGGGTCATGAAAGAATGGCCCTATAACTAGACTGAATATTCTCAGAAACAGTATCCACTGAGGTAAACCAATGCAATTTTTTTCTTTTTTTGGTAAAGTTTAAAAGAGGAGAGAAAGCCATTTCTTAGAAAAAAAAATGAAAAGTAAAGCAATGCTAGAAAGATAAAAAAAATAGTAAAATTGACAACAAGCAAGATGGTGGTCTCTCCATGACCTGCCATATCAGACTCTCCAGTGGCCAACAAGACAAGAGCTCCCCAACCCCTACTGTACCTCACGGGGCCTCCACCCACATGGTCTAAGAGCCTGAATATAAGCTCCAAAAGAAAAGTGCAGCAAAAGGCAAGGGAGAGTTACACATTGGGAGGCAGGAAAAGACAACTATTTAATTAACCTTTAGTATTTTAATACTATAAAAAAAAGGATGTTGAAAAACAAAGGTTAAAACTTGCTCTTAAAATATTCACAGACTTATATATTTATTCTAAATTTTATATATGTAGAAAAGTGAAAATGACATTAATCACATCCCAATGATGAATAACATTTACCAACTTTCAACAAAGAAAGGCAATGGAAATTCTTTCTTCTTTGCCTTTTGCTGGGAAATTCCCCATTCTGAACCACTAAGCCTTACAGTTCAGCAATATTATGGGTTTTGGTAGGTTTCCTGAAAACTTATCATTTATAAAATCTTCCTGGTTTTTATTTCAAGCTCTAATCAACTGCCTCAGAAACAAGTGTTGGGAATGGCCACCTATTCAAAAGTGGAGAACTATTTTGAGACACTGTGAAATCTGTCTAATAAGCCTTATTGATAAACCTCTGTGCTATCTAAAAGCAAAGATGAGAAGGCCAAGTTCAAGAGGCCAAGTTACCAATATATATGATACAGAGACACAGGTAACCACAGATGTATGTACAGGTTGTGAGTAGAGTACAGAAAAGAGCACGAGGGCTCCATATGTAGAACTCTCTACAGCTCTTGAGATAAAACCCAAGCCACTTGGCACGGTGTGACAAGCTCCCCGTCATGGCTCCTGCCACTATGCCCAGCGTCCTAGCTCAGCATCTGTCTCATCTTCCCTAGCTCCCACCCAGAGTTCTCCATGCTTCTGCCACACTGTTTGTTTATTGCTGTTTTTTTTAAGAGGCTAAACAACTAATCTAGAAATGAATATCTAGGAAAGCACTTGTTTTTAAGCTGGAAACCATCTGGAATGTGCTTATTAAGAGTAAGTGGATCCTGGTACCTGGCAGGTGGGTCCTCCAACCCAGATCCACAGCCTGGTTACATCCTTCTCAATCTGGCCCTTCTTTTATTTAGAGTCCAGTGGAGAAATGAACTATAAACAGCAGTGTAAAGTACAGAGCACTGGAATTTGGGGCTGGATAATTCCTTGTTTTGAGGGGTTGGTGTTCCTCTGCCCCTCAGTGGTGACAACCAAAAAGGTCTCTGAACTTTGGCAAATGTCCCCTGAATGGCAAAATCACTTCCCAGTTGAGAATCATTGGTCTCAAATGAATGATGACTTATTAAAACATAGTAATAGTTATATCCTAACTTCCTTCCTATGCAGGAAGACAACAATTTGGATGGGGACCATCAGAAAGGGTACAGATAGGGGAAGAGAGAGGGAGGAAAGCACATATATTGAGCACCCTCTGTATTCTCGGCCCTATGTGAGGTCAGTCACCTTATCTAATACTCACAAAACACACTCTGCTTTTGCTTCCTAAACCAGAGCTTGCTCAAAACCTTGGGAAGCAAGGATTTATGCTGGCAATGTTATTAAAAGCAAAACACTTCAGAATGAAATTAAATATTTCTAGAACTTTGCACACTGATATGCTTTTCTTTCGCTTGCAACGGACCAACTGCCTAACTTCTCATCCTTGAGAATGAGCATCACTATACATTCCCAAAGAGAGTGCCTCCATTTGTGGCTTCATAGGATATTTCCTCTACCAACTTAAAGCCATGTGGTTGTTTTCATAAGTGTAGGCCCAAATGGCATCATATGCATGGCCAAAAATATCCTCTCTTTCCTAAATGCACAACGAAGTAGGCATAGTTAGCCTGTGGAATTGTCGAATGCTACTTCATTACAGCTCTTTGTCAGTGTCCCAGGTGAAGACATCATGCTCTATGGCCCAGAGCAGGTGGGTTGGTTAAAGGCTGACTTAACTACTGACCTCCCTGAAAGTGTTTAATGAGAGAAGACAGGAATTCTTGGACAGAACTGGATGTTGGTCATTTTCCCTCCTGATCCCACAAGGGCCTAGCAGGCTCAACAATCTCTATGGCATTCAGCACAGTCAGGTCCAAAAGGGTCCCCAAACAGGGGTCTTCTGTAGCCTTGTCTATTCAGAAAGGATGACAGTGGCTTTTAAAATATATATGTTGATATGTAGTTTTTGTTATAATCGGCTTTTTCAGATTCTGTTCAAATATAATCACATCTTCCACTCTAATTTAACCTCTGATACCTAGTATCTGTTCAAATGCTTTATTTAAGGATAGTTTCCATGTGCTGGCCACTATTCCTGGTGGTGTTTCCATACTGACCAAGACAGGCAAAATTCCCAGCCTTCATGGAGCTTTCTGGTGGGGGTGGGAAACAAACGAGCCATCTGGCAAAAAGGTTATGATAATTACTGAAAACTGATAAAACAGATAAAACAGATAAAAACTGAAGCTAGTTTAGGGCATGGCTACAGTCATGCTGGCCCCTCCATGTGACCATCATGACGGCACCACAGGCAGAATCAGAGAATGCCCAGTGCTTCCATGGATCCTGCAGGGAAGACCCCAGACAGGGGTCCACATGAAGACGGGGGTGAATCCAATGGAGGGAACGTCAGAAGCAAGGTTATCAGCTCAAAGTAAGGAGGGGAAAGAAAACAGTGAAGGTTTCGTAGGAGAGCAGAAAGTAGGGAGAGGTCCTCTGGGAGAGGGAAAGTGTGAATGGACAAGGAAACCAGCAGTCTTAGGGGCCCACTGAGATAAAAATGAGACCTATTAGCATAGGGGTGTGTGTGTTCCTCCAGCCACATCAGCAGCACAGGTGAAGATGTGGGGCAGGTAGAGTGATGAAGTATGCAGGTGAGTACAATGAGGAAAGAGAGAAAGAAGCAAAGAACTTGAAGGTGTAGGCAAAGGAGTGTCATAAACAGAGCGAATGGAATCTAAGCTGCGCTAACTGGGGAAGAAGAACCGGCGGGAGTGACAGATAGTGGAAATTAGTAGGATCAATGGATTGTAGGTCCTAGCCGAGCCCAAAAATGACTGAAAATGAGGTGTGGGGTACAGTTGAACAGAAAGAGGTGGTGGTAATCAGAGAACAGGATGCTTGGAGGGAGGGTGGGTTAAACCCAAAGTGTGGTCCCTGGAGCAGTAGTAGTATCAACACCTGGGGACATGTGTGAAATGCAGAATCTCAGATCTACTGAATCAGAACCTGCATTTTACCAGGTGACTCACGTGCACACTAAATTTGACGGAGAACTGGCTTACGTCTAAGCCTGACCAGAAGCCACAGGCACCAGATAAAAAGGTGCTACTGAATCAGTTTCTGAGGTTAGGGACTTCCCTGGGGCTCTGCTCCCCCTCCTCCACTTTAAACGGCTCATTTTGGCTTCCTGGGTTTCCATCCAGCTGCCTCATGCCCTTGCTCTGTCCTGCCCTGTAGCCTTACAATATTGCTGGCAGGCTTTAGATTCCATTTACCAAAGAATGCTGCCCCTCCGAGTGCCTCATTGACATTCCCACCCTTGCTGTAAGCAAATGGCCTCCCCTTGCTTCCTGAGACCAAGTTCCTGCTTGGTCCTAGCTCCCTCTGCTCTCACTGGCCCTTGAGGTGGCAAGCTGATACTTAGTGCCCTCTATCCAGCCCAAATAATTCCATGTGCCTACACAGGCCGATTACTAGGCACTGATGGAAAATATATGGTATTGGCAAAATGTATAATACGGCTTTTCAAAGGTTTAGCTTCCTGCTATCATAATTACTCAGGATTTTGTATCTCCTTTAATGTGAGCAGAACGCCTTCACTCTTCAGTTAATTTCATAAAACAAAGGAAACAACAGCTGTACACAACATTACAGAATGAAAGATGAGGTTGAGCCTAATTAATGTAGGCTCTGCTTCAATAACAGTTTTATTCCCAATAAACAGAGTGTGACATTTTCATTAACCCAGATACAAACTCCCGTACAAATACTCACAGGTGAAATAATATAAAAATCCCAAATTCAGAATCTCTCACTCTTCTCTTTCAAGCCCCAAATGATTCCAGAGGCTGTCACTTCCAATACTTTTATTCTGATTATTAAAAATTACCAGGTTATGGGTCCTACTATTTGCAGATGCAAATACACATCCCATACATCCTCATCTCATGTAACGCTCATGAGAATTCCACGGGATCTGTACTATTGTTATGCTGGTTCTACAGATGGAAAACTGAGCCTTGGAAAGGTTGAGGAACACAGTCAGTGAGTGACTGAGCCAAGTTTCAAACCCAAGTTTGATCCAAAGCGGGGCCTCACTGACACCATTTCAGACTGGATTCCCTTAATAGCTGTCACCTCAGAGTGTGGCCGTACAGTTTTCTTTGCATCCCTGCATCCCAAAGCCTATGCACAGTCATTGCTAAATATTATATGTGCCTACATGAATCAAGATGCTCTCTAATCTCATCAACAGTAAATATTTGATACAGATACTTTTGGTTAGATGGGGCCCTTTTCTAGATCTATGATAATTCTTTTAGCTGTTTCTCAGCTAGAATAAATGAACAAACTGAGCCAATCTAGCATCACTGATACATTTTGATATGGTTATAACAAACCTGCTCATCACTATGGGTACCTGAATGCAATCTCGGTTGGCTGGGTAGCCTGGCCTGGAGGAACAGAATCTGTTCTGCTGTCAGGAGAAAATGCTGGCTCTGGCCACTCGTCTGACCCCTTCCTCCACCAAGGCAGCAGACACCTCAGGTCTGTTTAGCAAGCATACAGGAAAAAAGAGAACCAAATCCAAACCTTCCTGAGTGAATTAATTACCACGAGACTTTGGACACACCAGCTTCCTTCCCTGAATCACTTAACTGCCCACAATTCAGAGGTACCAATGTCTGGCCCTGCTTGCCCTGCTTCCCGAGGACAGCATGAGGATGAACTGATGGGCCCAAGGCCCTGGGATGGGAAGAGCTGAGGTTAATGAAACTTGTCCACACACTCACACTGAGCAATACAAAATCAGGCCAGGACACCTGCACATGGTAATCAGAGTTAGGCAAGTAAGGCCAATAAAATATATTTTTTAAAGATTTTATTTATTTATTTGACAGAGAGCAGGAGAGAGAGAGAGAGCACGCGCACAAGCAGGGGGAAGAGCAGAGAGAGAGGGAGAAGCAGGCTCCCCACTGAGCAGGGAGCCCATTGTGGGGCTCGATCCCAGGACCCCAGGACCCCAGGACCCCAGGATCATGACCTGAGCTGAAGACAGCCACTTAACCAACTGAGCCACCCAGGTGCCCCTAAATATTTCTTTTGAAGTTAGTACAGCCAAAATAAACAATAACAACAAAGGAAGCCTCAGAAACTGACCTTCCCATTCCCAAATCCCCATCGGTAAAACAGAAACAGAAACCTCTTCAAGTAAAAATTACAGAACCACCTTTCCAATTTCCCAGATTTTAAAAGGAACAAAAGCTGTAAGAAAATAAATATCCTAAGGCCCATGCTAAATACATAACCTTTATATTTTAATATGTCCTATATCTGCATGAATATTTATCATATATTTATTACTGTCTCTATGCATATTTCTCCATCTGTCTTAGGTTGTCAAGTCTGATAAGGCAAGGGCCAAACCTATTTAGTTCTTTTGGTAAAGCATGTGAAATTGTTATGCACAATTAGGCACTTACAGGGCTTTTGATGAAGATGATTATGAAGACTGAGAACAGTTAATACCATGGCAGGCATGTTTCCTGAAACCTTCCTGTCTTTCTGAAATGTCAGATGATCACACCCATAGACTTGCAGAGCTTGTGGGCTCGGGGATGGTGCAGAGCTAGCAAAACAACATGTGGTCTGTGGCCCAGCAGCAGCATCCCCACCAGAGGAAGCTCCTTAGAAAGGCAACGTTCGGGCCGCACCCCAGACCTATGAAATCAGACTCCGCAGTTTAACAGGATGCCCAGGCAATGTGTATGCACATAGCACAGACCAGAGAACCATATATAGAGTTCAACGTCCTTCATTTTACAGATGGGGAAGTAAGACACCCAGAAAGGCTGAGTGACAGATCCCGAACTGGGCCTGGTACTTCCCACCCCAATGTTCCACCACCTCTTGGCTCTTGTTCCTTCAGCCATATTCCTCCTAAAAGTACTCTTCTGTGCATCTGTGAATACATTACAGTCCACAGCTTCCTGAGAACCCCAGGTTGCTTTTGTTTGCCATGGAGGCCTCGATTCTTTCAACATTTTCTTAAAGATTTTATTTATTTCAGAGAGAGAGAGAGAGAACGAACACCAGCACGGGGGGTGGGGGAGAAGGGGCAGAGGAAGAGGGAGAAGCAGACTCTCTGCTGAGTGGGGAACCTGAAGCAGACCCCATCCCAGGACCCCGGGATCATGACCTGAGCCAAAAGCAGACATTTAACCGACTGAGCCACCCAGGCACCCTCTTTCAACATTTTGAATACACTTATAAGATGCTGGAAACAGAGCTCTAGAAAACCATCTCCTAGTAGTGGGATGGCCCACTGCATATTGCCCATCATGAGAGACCACACTGCGATGGCATGTGGAAACTGGACACCATGCTTCTTGGTCGAAATCCAGATCCCACATTTCTGCACATTTCTGGTCTAGGGATGCAGCCCAGGCTGCCAATCATCTTTACCCTCTATTCCCTACTTCACTAAATGCTCCTAAGTCCTGGCTGCTCCATGGCTCTGCCTTGGAGTTCAACTAAATGAATATTTCAAACCCTCAGGGATATGTATTTCAAGAAAAAAAAAAAAAAAGAACCATCTGAAAATTTGCAAAAACTTCTTTGAGTTGCTGTTGACCCACTGGTTTGTCACTGCCTCTTTAAGCCAGTTCCCTCCACATCTTTCTGGTCCAGCTGCATTACACATTTCCTATATCGGATCAGGAGCCATTAATTTCTAATTAAATTAGGGGAATTTTATTATGGGTTTCCCTTTAAACTTCAGCCACAAAAAGTAAAGAGTATTCGATATTCAAATTCCATCACTGTTGTGCAACTAATATTTTCCAAAAGGTAGAGAACGACCGAGGCACACTTTAGTCAGATCTGTATATGGCAGATACCTGTTTTGACTCACATGTGAACACCAAACAGCACCCTCCAACATATGGTGAAAATATTAATTTCTGGAAAAAATATTAATTCCTCCAGGTATGAAAAGATTGGCTATGTTTTTTCAACAACTTGGAGTTTTTTCTGCATATTTAGAAATCAGAAATAATTTATTGAACATAAAAGAAAAGCTGAAGAAAGTAGGTTTTAAAAACACAAAAGATTAATTGAATCAATAATTTGACATTTAGACTAACGGTTTGGGAAAAAAATGTGAAAATTCGATTGAAAGCAAAACATTTAGATTAGTTGGAGACAAGAACAGACTGACCTATGTTACAGGTACCACTTCCTAAATAAACCTTGAGAGAGACCACCATACAAAAGACAGCCAGGCTTACTTAGAAGCATTCTCCTCTCTCTCTAGGCAACATCCTTCATAAGAGAACAACATTCCATCATTTGAGGGTACAAAGTACCCCCAGAAAAGATAAAGAAGAAAAAGTACCAAGAGAAGATACTACTTGCTGAAATGCATATCCCAAGAAGCCTATCACAAACTAGTTGAAGTATCAGGTTTTAAGAAACCTTCATTGTATCTTTGAAGTTGTGTTCAATCATTAAGCACTAAGAACAGGGCCTAGCTTACAGTCAGTGGAACGTAAAATCTACCAGCATTAGACCCACATTTCCAATTCCTGAAAAGCAGCAACTGAATGAAACTTCAACTGCTGCCTTTTAGATAAAGCACATGCCCCTGTTGGCCGCCATCCTCACCGCTCCCAAGCATGTCCCACATACCGCAGCCAGGTGCTAGCTGCTTCTGATCACTGCAGGGCATGGCTGTTGTTCTTAGAGTTAACACAAAGGGATGTAGTTTACCCACCTCTCTACCAAATCACTGACCTCCTGGGAGGGCTTTGAGATCTGGCTCACTTAACTCATTTATGGTACCCACCTAAGCTTGTGACTCTTGCCTTGAATAATGCTTTCAAGCTGTTACTTCTGCCAGGACCATTCTCTTCCCCCCTTTCCCATCCCCAATTAGAATTCACTCCTTCGGGGCGCCTGGGTGGCTCAGTTGGTTAAGCGACTGCCTTCGGCTCGGGTCATGATCCTGGAGTCCTGGGATCGAGTCCCACATCGGGCTCCCTGCTCAGCAGGGAGTCTGCTTCTCCCTCTGACCCTCCTCCCTCTCATGCTCTCTGTCTCTCATTCTCTCTGTCTCAAATAAATAAATAAAATCTTTAAAAAAAAAAAAGAATTCACTTCTTCAAGGCTTTTCTGACCTCATCAGTTAGAATCTACTGCTTCCTTATTATGTGTATTAAAATTTTAGAATGAGTCCTCTGAACTATGAATCATTTTAGGCCAATGGTTGAATCTTCTAATCTTCTTCCTCATCTCGGAGTTTTCATTGCTCACAACATCCAGCTCCAGCTTCTCAACCTTTCTATTGGAGCCATAATCATCACCATCCTACACATACATACATACCTCAGCATGGGCCTGAAGTGCGAGAGTGTGTGTGGCGGGGGTAGGGGGCACTCTGCTGAGAAGGAGGTTGGGAGGAAGGGAAGAGGTAAAAAGGACAAAGAAGGCATTTGTATGCTTTCCTGATTTGGATCTCTTATCCCCACAGGACCTATAAAGAAACACAGTAAGTCATAAAGAAGACCGGAAAAGATAAAGGAAAAAAGTTGCTTCATTTTCTTCCAGTACTTCTAGAACTCCCCTCCCCAGCTTCCACTCTACAAGTCGGGTCTATGCGACAAGGTAGGATCAAGAGTGAGGTGGAGGAGAAGGAGGTGGAGGAGGCAAGAGACAAGAGAAACATCCCCACTTTTACTCCTTACCCACTCTCCATAATCCCCCACCTCAGAGATAAAGTCTGCAGCTGCTGACAGAACAGGAAAGAGAGAAGATATCAGAGAAGAAGGGGCAGTCAAATCTCTTCACACCAACCTTGCCTGCCATCTCAGGAGCCTCTAAACCTCCTTCACTCCTACGTGTGCTTCTCAGTCCCAATCTTCCACCTGGCAATGTGAATGTCTCTGCTCATGATTCAGTCTGCTCTCTCTCCTCCATCCCTAAATCCACTCCAAGAAGCCACACCTGGGGCTGGAAGAGCAGCTCAGCTGGTGTATAACTGTGCCTACCACTGCCTGCCTGGCCCAGGAATCAAGGCCATGTGAATGGAACTAGACAGATGAAAACTCCTGAACTCAAAAAGACTTTTCCTTGTAGGATCATTGTGACAAATGTACTCAGGAAACCTCTTGACATATAGAAGAAGGAAAAATATAGAAACTGTCTGCTAGGGTATTTTCTTCTTTCTTCTTTTTTTTTTCTTTAGAGAGAGAGAGAGAGTGCACCCGTGACTGGGGAGAGGGGCAGAGAGAGGGAGAGAGATAATCTGAAGCAGGCTCCATGCCCAGCGCCAAGCCGACACGAGGCTGGATCTCACAGCCCTGAGATCGTGACTGAGCCAAAATCAAGAGTCGGCTGCTTAACTGACTGAGCCACCCAGGCACCCCCTGCTAGGGTATTTCTTTGAATGCTACAGTTTCTGGGTTCAAATTACTCGGTTGCATGTTATTTCTCCTGTACTTGTTTCTCGAGATAAGATGACAAGTTTTTCATCTGCATAATAAAATCGCCTGCAAAAATATTTCAACCTATTACTAAAGATACTTTAAAAACAAATATCTTGAAAAGAATTGAGGTCAATCTCACAGTTAGGAAAGTGGGGATAAGAACTAAGGCATTTTCCAACAGGGGCAAAGATCTTCCTAACACTTTATTTTGGAAATGAGCAGATATTTGGGTTTAGTGCAAAGACTAAACCTGAAAAAACAGCTAAGGTTGGAAGCCATCCCACAAAGAAATGTCTGAGAACACTCACACGTTGATAAGTGTCCCAAAAGCATGTGTAGCTTTGACTGCCATTCTTTATCCTTCCTTATTTGTATCTAAGTTAGTTCCCAGGCTCCTGACTCATTACATTAAAAGGGAAGCTGATTCAGATGACCTTGTAGGTACAGAATAAAAAGAGCAACTGACAAAAAAGAAAAAAAATGTACAGTGCAGAGACGTTGCTATTTATGAAAGGAAACATTGACTGGTGCAGGAGAGAGCAGGCCGGTCTTCTGCCCTTGCCCTGTGAGCCCTCCCTCCTAGAAGAGCCAACACTCTGCCAGTGGGCTGACAACACATAGCAGGCACTGTTCTATGCACTTTTCATATGCCAACAATCCTATGAGGGAAATATGATTATTATCCCATTTTACAGATGAGGAAACTGAAGTATTGAGAGATTCGTTATTTACTCAAGGTCACAGAGCAAGTATGGGAAGGGGGTGTGAGGTAAGACATACAGCAGAAGTCTGGCTCCAGAGGACAAGCTCTTATCCTCTCAACCCTTACTCTATTTGACACTCTTTGAGTCACTTCTCCATTATCTTCCTTCCCTCCTGCAAATGCTCCAGTTTCACCCACAGCAGCATTATAAGCTAAGCAGTTGCTGATCCCCTGGTCTGGTGAAACCCTAGCCACGTCTCAGCCTTCTCAGACCTTCCGTTTGAATAAAGATAACGCGGGTTAGCAGCGAGCTCTGAAATGGGCAGGAGTCCACAGATTAGAGCCCAGCAGACTTTCCATTCCTGAAACCTCCCCCTCTTATCTATCAGCACTAGTCACATGCCCAGCCTGGCAGGCTGTCTTCTTCATAGGATCTTCAATCATCCCTCAATCCTAACACAATTTGTACAAACAAGGCCGCCTCCTGTCACCTACTCTTTGATCAGGAAGCAAACAAAACAAACTTCTAATCATAATATCATTTGCAATACCATTATCTTGAGACAACAAACTTAGGAGTTTAATATTGAGCATAATCAGTTCACATCTCAATGTCTGCTCTGTAACAAAAATGTGCTAAGTACTACAAAGTATATCAATATGAATAATTTATTAATCCTTCCCTCGTGGTAAATTTCCCTTTAAAATTTTTTACTCCTATTTACTACTAGGTCAACTATTCCAGACTGAGTATCTGAGAATCAGGAGAGACGCTCGAGGTTGGGCCCCTCAGGAAGCAGTTGGGGTCTCTGAGTTGTAAAACTGAAAACAGCTTGAATATTTTCTTAGAAAACTAGATGCAGAAGAAATATTAGCTCTTACTCTGCATATTATGTACCATGAAACCAAATCAGTTTATAAGTACCTCACTGAAACTCCAGATAGAACTACCAGAAAGTCCTTAGGGAGGACCATTAAAGTAACTGTAACGATGAAGACAGTAAGTGCACGACACACATTCTGACTGATTTAAGAAATGCCAAAGGAGACATATTCCCTTCCACGTATACCAATTTCATTTTAGTGAATAACGTTCATAGATGGTCAAATGATATTCACTCCTCCAACTATACCAAAGTCTTAGAACTGCAAATTCTCAAATAACGGAGGTTTTCAGAAATAGGACTTGACTTTATAATTAGGGAAGATACAACTATACAAATTGCTGAGATAAAAGGTAGAACATTAAAGCCATGAGAAAGAAATGTGGCTTGTGAAGGAAGGAAGGAAGGACAGAAGGAAGAAAAGAAGGAAGGAGGAAGGGAGGGAGGGAGGGACGGAAGGAAGGACGGAAGGAAGGAAGGAAGAGAGAGAAGGAAATAGAGAAGAAAGAAAGACAGCAATAGATTTCTTACTGAAGAGATCAGAAAGGCTGCATAAACTTGGAAGAATAAGTCCCATTTGGGCAGGTGAGGTGAGGGAAGGAGAACGGTCCTAGCAGAGGTAACAGCGTTACAGTATCAGGAAGGGCAAGAGTCAGAGATTCAAGGACTCACCCCTGTCAGGCAGGTACCATGTATGAGTGAAATGTACGAGAGGAACCCAAAACCTTCTCAGGTCTATGACTGGGTAGAGAGGTGGGTTAAAATGTGACTTTCCTCTACTCTGCTTTAAGAAAAACAACAGTGCTAGGCAAGGATAAAAAGCTGCTGACTGGCTGTGTTATCCGGGGGCAATAAGGAGTGGTGAGGCCTGTGGCAAACATTCCTCTTGTAAAGAGCCAGTCACCAAGCATATGTATCCAACGTCTTTGGGGGAATTTGGGAATGTGAACCCAGTGTGGGCAGATTTTCTGTGTTTTCCTCAGAGAAGCTAGAAATTTGGATTTTTATATACCTCACAATGTTTTAATGTATGCTAACATAAATTTTAAAATAGCACTTTCCCACCCAACACTAAGCAGGTCAACAAAATAGGCTTGAGGATGAGGTCTGAGGGCCATGTGATATATGGCTTCTGAGGAGGTGGGAATAAGGTGGGATTTGGATAGCAAAGGCCTGGACTTCCAATTCCAGATTGACTCCCCCTCTGGCCTGGGAAAAAATGCTTAAACTTCCTGAGGTCATCACCTTGCTCGAGAGAGATACTTGGGAGACAAAGTTAACAGCCTACACAGAGAGGCAGAAGAGTCAGTCATTGAGAAAGAATGCTAATGATGTTGAACATCTTTCCATGTGTTTATTTGCCATCTGCATACTTTCTTCAGTGAAAGGTCTAGTTCTTTCATTTTCTGATTGCATTGTTTGTTTCTTTGTATTGAGTTTTATTAGTCCTTTATTAAACACATGGTTTGCAAATATTTTTCCTCACTCAGTAGCTTTTCATCCTTTAACAGGGTCCTCTGGAGAGCAAAAGTGTTTAATTTTGACTACATCCAATTTATCAAGTTTTCCTTTTATAGATTATACTTTTTGGTGTCAGGTCTAAAACCTTTATACCTAGCTCCAGATCGTAAAGATTTGTTTCTATATTTTTCCCAAGAGTTTTATACTTTTATTCTTTAGATTTAAATCCATGGCCCCTCTTTCTTCAGATTGGGTAATTTCTATTGTTCTCTCTTCTAGGGCAGTGATTCTTTCCTCTGTCCTTGCCATTGTGCTGTTCAACCCATCTACTGAGATTTTTACCTTGAGTGTTGTATTTTTCCAGTTTAAGATGTCCACTAGGTTCTTCATTAAATTTCCTATTTTTTTTTTTAGATTTTATTTATTTGTCAGAGAGAGAGAGCACAAGCAGGGGGAGTGGCAGGCAGAGGGAGAGGGAGAAGCAAGCTCCCCGCTGAGCAAGGAGCCCGATGCAGGACTCCAGGACTCGGTCCTGGGGTCCTGGGATCATGACCTGAGCTGAAGGCAGATGCTTAAGCAACTGAGCCACCCACGCATCACAAATTTCCTATTTCTTGATGACACCTTCTATTTTTCTTTTTTCTTTTTTTTAAGATTTTATTTATTTATTTGACAGAGAGAGATAGAGAGGGAACACAAGCAGGGGGAGTGAGAGAGAGAGAAGCAGGCTCCCAACTGAGCAGGGAGCCCGATGTGGGGCTCGATCCCAGGACCTCGGGATCATGACCTGAGCCGAAGGCAGACGCTTAACAACTGAGCCACCCAGGTGCCCTGACACCTTCTATTTTTCATGTGTATCCTGCATGTTCACAATTGCTCAACAAGCCTTTTTATGATGACTGCTTTAACATCTGACATCTCAGTGTTGGCCTCTATTGAGTGTCTTGTTTTCATTTGGTTTGAGGTATTCCCAGTTGTAGGCATGACAAGTGATTTTTATTAAAACCTGGACATTTGGGGTAGGGTGACACTGGATCTTATATAAACCTTCTGTTTTAGCTGCTCCCTCCAATACCATTCTGACAAGGGAGGAGGGAGACTGTGTCATCATTGCCAGGTTGGGGTGGAATCAGGGGCCCCCCACACCCCCCACTGACACCTGAGAGAGGGGTTCCTCCTTGCTGCTGGGCATGGAGTAGTTTGGGCTCTCCACTGGGCCCCTGCTGACACCCTCCTGGCTGGGAGGAGTAGTGTTCCTGCTTCCCACACAGTCTCCACTGACAGCACCCCACTGGTGGGCTGGCGGGGGCGGGGGGCGCTCCAGACTCCTCTTGTGGTTTCCATTTATACACAGAGGTGGAGGTGGCAGGTTTTGTAACGAGCCAGCAGAACTCAAAGTCTTGGCTTCCTACTACTCAGCTTTCTGTGACACTGCCCAGTGTAGGGGGCTCGGGGGCCTCCTTAGAAACTGTCAAGAGTGGAAATCTCAGCTTCCCAATCCGCCTTTCCTGGTAGGGTGGGGCCACAGTTTATGTGTGTGTGTGAGTGTGTGTGTGTGTGTGTGTGTGTGTGTGTGTGTGTGAGAGAGAGAGAGATTGATTGAGAGAATAAGGATGTGTGGCTAGAGTACAGCAGTCGCTGCATAAAAGTTTTCCATCTTGGTGGGGTGTCCCTCTTTTGGTCCCTGGGCTAGAGAGGACAGGCTTTTGCTGTTGTTGTTCTGTCTGTCCCCATTGGTGTTTCTTGATTGCTGGTTTCTCTAACTCCAAATCTGGGATATGGGAGGCAAAAAGAAAACCCATATAACTCATCACTATGTCATTCCTTGGGTCTTGAGGTACACTGATGCTCTGCTTCTTCTCTCCATCTTTCACATCTTCTTATATTTGTTTTACATAGAGTGTCCAGGGTTTTTGGGCGTATGTTGTGGGAATAACAGGTTAAAAAAAAAAAAAAAAAAAAGCATGTTCACTCCATCTTCCCAGAAACAGAAATAGTCCTTCCTTTCATTTTGAGGTTAAAATGAGAAACCTTCTCAAGTAAGGAAATTGCATTTCCTATGATGAAAAAACTACATCAAGTACTAGCAGAAGTTTACATGAAATCAACTTAGAATACTTCTCAAAAAACTTTAAGAAAAACTTTAAAACTGTACATGGCATTTAACAAATAAGAAAACCAATTTACAAAAAGTATGTTCTAAATGCTCTCCAAAAATACCCAAATTCTATGGTTAACTTTTAATTTCAAGATATTTCAAGAAAAAGAAAGGGACTTTATCCCTGTGGCTAATGTTTTACAATTGATTATGTAGAATACTGAGGTTTTTAGCTTTTTTTTTCCTACTTCGGTCATTATTTGAAGGTGTCTTTCTTTCCTAAGCTGTCTGTAGGAAGTAGCTGTGCAGGTCTTATGTATGATTATATTTATATTATCTGAAAGCTCTTTTCCCAAACAACCTCTTTAGAGAGTTTAAAAGAACCAGATGTATGCTAAAGGATGGCAGTCATCATGAGAGAGCAGACAGGGTCCTAACATTACATCTATTTTCCTTTAACCAACCCTTTACTTTAGATGAATAGCAAAGACACTGCTAAAAGTAAGTAAAAGTCTGCCTAAAATACATTGAGATGAAGTCTGTTTTTGACAGAAATTCTTTTTTACAGTTCAATATAAAAGGTTACTCTTAAGAAATTTAATTAAGAAAGTGTCAGAATCAAATAAGATATAGAAAGTCCCAAGAAATGTGTAAATTAGAATAACCTTCAAATTGATAATGAACTTTAAACAATCTAAGAGCAGCTCTGAGTTAAGACAGCTGGGCATTTACTTGGAATAGTTCTGGAAAAATCAGGGTTTGAATTTGTGCTTCACTTGCCAATTAGAAGCAAATGGCGATTCCTTAGGGTAGCCTCCAAATTCATCATGTTATTACTTCACATAGCCTTTCTCTTCTTTGGATGAACAGAAGGAAACTGCATGGTACAGTACTCAATGAAATGTAAAATAAGGATTAACAAGCCATTCTGGAGATTTAGCAAAATTAAGCTTCATCAACCAGCTTGACTCACAGCCAATCTGGCAAAAAGCATCCTAGAAAGAAAACTAACAGTGAAGTGACACGTAGCACAAAAAATTTAAATCCCTCACAGAAGCATTAAAATCATGAAAAGGTGCATTGTGTTCTGTGATCAACCAAGTCCATTACTAGAATAACAAGAGTCCATTCTGTACTTAATATGCAAGTCCAAAAGAGCCCACTGGCCCACTGTAAAATCTGCTTAGGATACAAATAGTACATTCCCCTACCTATCTCCATAGAAGAGAACTAGTCAATGGAGAGGAACGCATAGGACGGTATGGAGACTTATTTTCCCTCTATGCGAAAAGGACACATGAGACATCCTTACAGAGCTAAGGTGTGGCAAAGGCCATCTCTGGCTGCCTGGGACCTAGAAGACTGAATAAATTTGGGGTCTGTTTAGTCTGAATATGTCTTTCATATACAAAACAGAACTGTTAATACAGTCAGGTAAACTTCAGTACGCTGTCAATATACAAAGTCTCTGAATACTTGAAAACAAAAGGTTGCATTTTGGTCAATTATGTTTTATGATTTTTTTTTCACATACAATTCTAATTTTTCTGGTAAGCAGTTATATTTTTTAGTCTGGTCAGGATATATGGGCTATTTAAAAAACTGGATTTTGCCCTATTTAATAGCTATTACATACTATAAATCAGAATTTGCAGCTGGGAACACTGTAAAAAGTCATATAGTTCATTTTTCTATCTTCAGGCGAGACTACATTAAAGTAGTTCAGGCCCAACATCAGTACTTCTTATTCTCACTTATAGGGAAGGAGAAAAAAAAGTATGTATATGTGAGTGTGTTTACTTTCCATGAGTTTATTTAATATTTATGCTCTAACTTAAACCTATTTCCAAGTATCCATGTCTCCTAGTCTGAAAATACTATCACCAATGTCTTCCTTTAAAATGCTTGCATATTATTATTAAAAATCCTAGAGCAACTAGTTAGTCATGTAATTATTAGATCCTACCACACAACCTGATTCAAACATCAACTTCAGATAAATTAAACGCAAAACCATAGAACATTGAGAAGACAATGGAAGTCTTCCTACAACCTTCTAAGGACACAAAAAAATATAAGCTATATTCTTTTAAATATATACATAGAATTACATAAAATGAAATCATATTAACTGGGGACTTTTTTCACCTGTTTTTTCCTCTAATGTGTATAATCCTAATGTGCTTCTCCCTGTTATGGGGAAATTGCAAAGTGACTACAATACCTTTGGTTGCAATCAGAGGAAAATGTGTAGGAAAACCTGAAAAATAGTTGGAAAGTGCTAAGACTTAGAAAGAAACCCACTAAATCTGCCTTGCCAAGCAAACATTTAAACTAAACAAAACAAAACCACTACACACACATTCAGAAAAAAGCTACCTTAACATGCCATCGGAAAGAACCAGAGATGCTAAGTTCTAGGAAGGGCTTGGAAAAGTTACTACCAAAAATGTCAAAATGAAAGGCTTTGGATAAACTGAAGAAGTTCATCTGTCATCCTTGGAGGGGAGGGAGGGGAGGTTAAGTCAGCAAAGAACTGGAGTCTCTTTCCGGGCAATAGCTAAGTCTATTTGTTCTTAGCTTTCTGAGAAATCATTGTACCAAATTCTTACTGTTCCTCTTGAAATTCATTATGCTAAATTATGTTTATAAGTGGAGATTTATCATGACTCTGTCAAGAACTGTGAAGTTTCTGAGACTTTATCCAACTTGTAAGCTAACTAGTTGGCCTGCCAATATTCACAGATACTGTAAGAGGACACAAAACTCCTGAGTCAGAGACAAAGGATTTTATTACTTGAAGCATAGCAAGCAGCGTGAGTTTCATGGTTAGTCACTTCTGCGTGGTGTTCACGTCCCACGTGATGGAGGGACTCAGGTGGATGCTGTGTTTACAGTGGGCTTGCATTACACCTAAAGAACCCTGAGTTGGGAGAACAGGAATTGTTCAAAATGGAGCCTTGCCCTGAAGGAAGACATTATCTTTGCTGTAATGAACAGTAGATAATCCTACCTTCTGGTCTGAATGCAGAAACTAACTTCTAAAGCTGTTCATATTACAAACATCCTTGAAAAAATAGTTCAGAACAAAAAGGCATTTAGTACTTCTGCTTGCAAGACATGCAGAAATGTGAGATGCCCCCCTCAACACTCATGAAATAAAAAATCAACAAAACCTGTGAAGACTTTGATGAAAATTGCATTACAATTATAGATTAATTTGGAGAATGACTGCATCTTTCCTATTCTGAGTTTCTCAATCCATGAACACTGTATGTCTTTCCATTTCTTTGTCTTTTATCTGTTTCAATAGTCTCATATTTCTCTTCATGAAAGTAAGATTTTTCCATTCTTAGATCTTTTGTAGTTTCTGTTGCTAATGTAAATGGTATTTTTTTTGTATTATGTCAAACAATCTAAAGCAATTGTCTAATTCTCTTGGTATATAGGAACACAATGATGATCTATCCCACAATCTTTCTGAACTGTTTCCAAGGGAACTTCTGGAATTCCCACTCTGCTTTATTAATCAATAGCATTCCACAAATATTCAGTACCTTTAGCATATGTCTTTAGAGTGACTATAAAAACAGTTAAGCATTATGTAGCTCTTACTATATGCCAGGTACTATACTGATGCTTTCTATGTACTAACTCTTTTATTTCTCAAAAATACTCTATGAGATAAATTCTGTTATTCATATGAGGGCACTGAAACAGACAGGATATGTTACTTGCCCCAGATAACACATGGGCAAGTGGAAGAACATGCTAAGTGCCCTCAAGGAACTTCCAGTCAAGCCTTAATATTTATGTGTGAAAATATATATTTTATACACACACACACACACACTGACTTTACTCTCCAGTAGGGAGTTTCTGGGATTGGTTGAAATGTAGCTATGGCCCTCACGATAGGAGACTTAGTTTAGAGTCCTGCCCCACAAACTCCTAGCTTTTTGATGTATACAGGCAAGTAATGTACTAGCTTGAAGTCTTCACTTTCAATGCTACAAAGAAAATGCTTATTATTCTATGAATTTCACAGGCTTAGCAGGAGAAGCAAGTGAGAAAATGATAACAAATTGTGTAAAATGTCATGAAAGGTAAGTAAAGTATAAACTGTCATAAAACTGCAGGTTTTGATCTCTCTCTCCTATTTAGGCAGTGTCTATATAACAACATCCGCCCATCTTACTTTTATCTTCAGTTCATTTCAGATCAATTCAGCAAATACTTGATTGGTTACTAAAGACTAGATTCAATGCTAGACACTGGGGAAATAAACATTAATAAGGTTTTTGTCTGCCTTTAAGGAACTCATAGTCCAATGGGAGAAAGAGAGACCACTAACCAGGCAATTACAAGAATGTGAGTCACTCATTAAAAGGGATGTGATAGAGTATTATGGGAATGCAAGTAAGAGAGATCTAAATCAGGTTAGGTTAGGGTGGTTGTACAATCAGGGTCAGCTGCTCAGAGAAAGGAACACCTGAAGATGAAGCAGGAGTCTGGTAAGGGATTTAGGGAGTAGTTTCTGCAAAGTCCCAGGTCACATTTGAGGGACTCTGACTTGATGTATAATTAGAACATAAAAGATAAGGCTGGATTGCCCATCAGGGTCCAGATCACTAAAGATGTTGTATACCATGTTTTCCAGGAGGCCACATTCAGAAAAATCAATGGAGAATTTTAAAGGATGGCATGAACCAATCTGCCTATTAGGTCATTTTCCCTGGTACTAGAGTAGAAAATAGTATAGTTCTGGCTATGTCTGGCATAATGGAGACCAATTAGAAGACTTCAAAAATAATACTGGGGCATCTGTCACCCAGATGATAACAATCTAAACTAAGAGAATGGCAGAGGGATTTGAAATTAAAAGACTGATTCAATATTTAATAGATATTGTGTACAAACCTTGTTGGCCAAAGGCTATGAAGATGAGGGAAAAAGAGGCATCAAGACCTAAATGTGAGCCTGAAAGCATAAAAACCCTAGAAGAGAGCAGAGGCAGTAATGTCTGACATCAGCCATAGCAACATTTTTCTAGATATATCTCTGATGCAAGGGAAAAAAAAAACACCAAAACTACTGGGACTTCATCAAAATATACAGCTTTTGCACAGCAAAGGAAACAATCAGCAAAACCAAAAGGCAGCCTACTGAATGGGAGAAGATATTTGCAAATGACATATCCAATAACAGGTTAATATCCAAAATAAACAAAGAACTGATACAACTCGACACCCAAAAAACAACCCAATTTAAAAATGGGCAGAAGACATGAGCAGACACTCCAAAGAAGACATACAGATGCCAACAGAACTCAACATGAAAAGATGCTCAACATCACTCATCATCAGGGAAATGCAAATCAAAACTATAATGAAATATCACCTCACAACTGTCAGAATGACTAAAATCAAAAGCACAAGAAAGAAAAAGTGTATACTTTTCTTAAAGTATAAAGTTTATACTTTACTTACCTTTCATGACATTTTACACAATTTGTTATCATGCACTGTTGGTGGGAATGCAAACTGGTGCAGCCACTGTGGAAAACAGTATGGAGGTGCCTCAGAAAGTCAAAAACAGAACTACCCTATGATCCAGTAATCACGCTACTGGGTATTTTACCCCCAAAATACAAAAACACTAATTCAAAGAGATACATGCACTCCTATGTTTACTGCATTATTTACAGCAGCCAAATTATGGAGGCAGCCCAGTGTCCATCGATAGTGAATGAATAAAGAAGTGGTGTATGTACACACACACACACACACACACACACACACACAGGAATATTATTCAGCCATAAAAAAGAATGAAATCTTGCCATTTGCAACAACATAGATCTAGAGTGTGATACTAAGTGAAATAAGTCAGAGAAAGACAAATACCATATGATTTTACCCATATGTGCAATTTAAGAAACAAATGAACAAAGGGGGAGGGGAGACAGACAAACCAAGAAACAGACTCTTAACTATAGAGAACAAACAGATGGTCACCAGAGGGGAGGTGGGTAGGGGGATGGGTGAAACAGGTGGTGGAGATTAAAGATTACACTTATCATAATGAGCACTGAGTAGTGTACAGAATTGTTGAATCACTATATTGTACACGTGAAACTAATAGAGCACTGTATGTTAACTGGAATTAAAATTAAAAACTTAATTAAAAAAAAAAGAGTGGCTTCCTGTGTTATTTGCCCAGTCTACTGTATGGGTGACAATAAGTAAGGCAAAGCCTACAGGAAAAGATAAGACATGGCAGAAGGAAAGGGGAGATGGGGGCTCTGAAAAAAGGCACTAAACACAATTCTTCTCCTCCATGATCTGATTGAGAATATATATATATGGATAAACTATTCACAGCAGGACTTGATAAATGCTAGGGTCAATGAAACCATCAACAGTGAATGGGAAATTGTATCACTAAGTTGTACCACACAGTTGCATTACAGAGTGAAGCAAAAAAAATCCTCTATTAGTTTGGACATATGTTTGAATAAAGATAAATCCATTTATGAATATTAAAATGACATTGCTTTGTATAATGAGGCTTCAGAGAAAGATATTTGTTCTTATGATTTCATCTTTGTCAAAATGACAAACCCAAAGAATCTTTGCATCTCAGAGCAAAGAAGTTTCTAAGTGTCAACCAACTAACCATCAAATGTTGATGTCCCTCTACAGATTCAGCAATCTTAGGTTAGTCCAAAATTTTACCATGTCACAGAACTGATTAGACAACTGCAATAGTGTTACAACTTTATAAATTAAGCCCACCCTTTAGCAGAATGCTTTTCCCAACATCATACAAAACAAAAAACAAAAACAACAACAATGAAGAAAACTATTTCTCAAGTCAAGTAGTGGTGTATACAGTTTTAACTAAGTCAGAAGGACATGTGATCTGATTTAATAATTCATTCTTTAACCCCTAACTGATCTCAAAACTAGTTATCTATTTCTTGTGAGGGTGAGCTTTAATCACGGGAAAATAGAGGGAGTGAGCAGCACAGAACATGACTTCTATCAGACCTCCTATTAAGTCCCAACCCAGAGACTTCCTAGCCCGCAGGCTAGTCATGACACAGCTTCAACGAGATTTCTTCCCTTTCAAAGTAGGAACTACGGGGCCTTGATAATATACATTAATGTGTTTGAAAAATGCTTGGTTTTCAAAAAAGTTTTGATGAATGAGGACTCCAAGACATATACTGAACAAAAAAAATATAAAACAAAGAAGATAATATGCTAACAATATGCAGCCTTTTTGGTACCATCAAAACTAGCTGCCGGGAAACAGACAGGACTAGATCCCTGACCCGAGGCTGCTCCAGGTAAGGCGTCCTCCCTTCAGAGGGTGAACCAGGAATCAAGGGCGCAGCTGGGGCTTAGGGGAACAAACTAGTACAATCAATTTTTTAAAAGCTTGAGGGTGGTCATATGTCTAGAAATTGGTGAGTACTCATAACAAATGGCATGTTATTACTTTACAAGCTGCAGTATGTTCTAGGACACATATATCTGTTTCTGGACTTTACAATCTACATAATCAACACATAAAGACTTTAAGGAAGATCATAAAGCCCAAGTCTCTCCCCTTTACAAAGCCACCATTCTTTAAACTGCAGTTAAACCTTTAGTTTTCTTTCCCTTTTAAGATTGCCACTGAAGTGCCTCTTTCACTTACATACAAATGCAGGCACAGATAGGGGGACATTCTGCCTTCATGACGGGATGCCTCGTCTTGCATGCTATATCCCCAGAGGTGGCTCTGAGCCCACCTGACACCCTTACTGATGGAATGAGACTGACCACCAACACCAAGCACCAAAATGTGCCCCGGGGAAAACCTGTACACAAGAAATGAGCCTCTCTGGACAGGGTGCCCCACACAGTAGCAAATGAAGCTGATGGCTGCTGATAAAAATAACCTCAGGAAGGAGTGTTCATCTAATGTTCATCATCAAAGCAGCGATCTGTGCTGTGAGAATCATGGCCGGGTCTATAAACCAAAAGGCCTGCCTCTTCCCTGCCAATTCTACACGACCTAGCGTTCGAGCTTCAGGGGAGAGAGCCCCCTTCATCACTTCCAGGAAGCTCATTCCAACTGGCTCAGCCAGAGCCAGCCAGTTCACAACTGGAGTCTAGTGGAGAGGATGCTACCCTATGGCGGGCAGCTCGCAGTGGTCCTCCCCTCGGCCTGCTGCAGGGGGAGCAGGGTAGGGTAGGACATGGTGTGGGGTGGCGGGGAGGAGGGAACCTTGCTCTGGGAAAATTTTTTCTTGTCCTTTTTTTTCATGCTCTTCCTCTCTACCTTTCCCCCCTGGGAGGGGGGGCTTTTATGAGTTGAACTGTGTTTCCCCAAAATTCACACACTGAGGTTCTAACCCCCAGTACCTTAGAATGTGAGACAAGACTTTTAAGGAGGTAATTAAGTTAAAATGAAGTCATTAGGGTGAGCCCTAATCCAATATGACAGGCGTCCTTCTACGAAGAGGAGATTAGGACCCACAGAGACACACCAGGGGCACGCACGCACAGAGGGACGATGATGTGAAGAGGCAGCAAAAGGATGACCATCTGCAGACCAAGGAGAGAGGGAGGAGAGGGGTCTTGGGAGAAAGAGAACCTGCTGACACGCTGGTCTTGGACCCCTAGTCTCTGGAACTGTGCAAAAATAAATGTCTGTTGTTAAGGCCACCGTGTCTGTTATTTGTTATGGGAGCCCTAGCAAACTAATACAGGATGCTGCTTAAAAGTCAGGCCAACACACACTTCACTATGAAATTAAGTATTCCAAATAAATACATTCAATACCCTATTAACAGAAGAAAATAAAGCTGGAAACTTCCTCACACTTTCATACGGGGGCAGGCAAGTAATTCATTTAAGTAAATGTGCTTTCAAGCTAGCTTTTAAACAAGAGTTCTAATCATCAGCAGACTTTTCGCTCAGCAACCCTCCTCCACCTCTTCAACATCATTTTTACAACTCTCAGTTCAAGAGCCACTTAAGAAATAAATGATTCATGGCAACTGAAAGGAGATGATAATTTTCTGTGAGGCATAATGGTTGGGTTTGTAGGTCTATGGCTAATAAAAAAAAATGCTACCCCTTAACCCTCTTAACTTCTTTTATGGAAAAAAGGCAAAGACCCCCAGGAAGACCTATAAAGATCAAATCTCTCCTTTGCAATATCTGTTTCTTCTGAGGGCTTAAATTCTATCTTTGAGAAACAAAATTAAGGGGTGCCAAGTTCAAGGCCTGTGTTGGGCTCCACACTGGGAATGGGGAGAGGAAGGAAGGAAGGAAGGAAGGAAGGAAGGAAGGAAGGAAGGAAGGAAGGAAGGAAGGAAGGAAGGAAAAGAAGGCAGGCAAGCAAATTAAACTTTTCATTTAGAAAAGAAAAGCTCGTTAAAAATGAACATTTCTGGTTTTATCTGAAGATGGGATATATTGAGTCTTGGATCTGAGAGAAGTATCCTGTTCATTCATAAGACACATTAACCTCCAAAGGTCTTCTGGATCTTGCAAGGCCAAAATTCCCATTTTCACACAGGCAGGGCTATCTATAAAAAGGGGCAGATTGCTTTGCCAGTCATAACACGAACCAGTGGTGTCACCTTGGGCCTGATGCTTAATCACACTGACCCTGTTTCCTGATCTGTAATCTACAGAAAACACACTTCTCTTACAGAGTTGTTGAGAGAATTAAATTGGATACTCAACTAACAGCCCAGTCTGTAAACACAGTATTTCAAAAAAATTGGTCCACAGACTCCACACATCAGACACCTGGAAGCTTAATGAAATCTTGGGTTCTATTCCATATCACAAGACTGGGATGGGGTGTGGAAATTGGCATTTTTAAAAAAGACTTTATTGATTCATGGGAGAGAGAGAGAGAACGGGCATGAATGTACAAGAGGGGGGAGGGGCAGAGGGAGAAGCCAACTCCCCGCTGAGCAGGGAGCCCAACACAGGGCTCTATGCCAGGACCTTGAGACCATGACCTGAGCCGAAGGCAGACACTTAACTGACTGAGCCACCCAGGCACCCCTGGAAATTGGCATTTTTAACAAGCATTTTAAGTGAATTAAAGCTCGTGTCCTCAACAGGCTGAGAGGCTCAATCTGGGTCTGGACAGGCGACAGAGGAGGAACCTGGGATCAGCCTCTTAGCATCCAGCTGGCATGCTGCCTATTCTCTTCTCAGCAGGTACCCTGGTTCCAAGATCTGGGCTCCAGGCTGGGGCCCCACCATCCCTGTCTCTGATTCCAGTTCACCTTCTGTCCTGCTCCAAAGTGATCTTCCTAAAATACAAACCTGGCCAGGCTGCTCCCTGCTGCAGCGTACTCAGCTTCAACTCTCTGCCCAACCCGTCTCTTCCGACTGCCTGGGTCTGTTCTGCCCAAGCTGGTCTCTGAATTCCCACCAGCCCTGGTTGCTTCGTTCAGAAGGCAGCTTAAATTTCACCCCCTCAAGGGGGCTCTCCCCAATTGCCCAGTCATTCCTAATAACATAAATACATCTTACTTCTCTGCCCAGAACCTAATACCTGCTGATATTCCCTCTTCATGTGGTTATTTCCTCCCACCAGAACATCAGAAGGGGTAGTTTGTTGGCTGCTCTATCCACTGTCTATCATGGTGCCCAGCACACAGTAGGAACTCAAGCATGTATGCTGAATAGATGAACGCGTTAATGAATTATTGGCCTACACTGATGACAGCCTTGGCAAGGTTCTCACACCGGATGCGTGAGGCTGACAGAAAAGTTCCATTTCTTACCATGCAGTAGGATGATCGTGGGGCAGAATTTTCTTTGTGCAGTGTCTGTGGCTCAGGGGAAAGTCTTAAATATAATTTCTGTAAACTGACCCCATTATATTAAAGAAAACTGACATTTATATCATTCCTATATCTTCCTAGTTGTTTGTGAAGTGAGACATTTCTTCTTTTTCCCCACACAACTGGATTTTCTACAAATTTCACATGGGATGTCCTTAAAAGAGTGAGTTGTGTATACTTTTTATGAACACAAAAACCACCTCACTTAGATTTTCCTACCTACTGAAAAAAATAAAGGTACTGTCTTTAGAACAAAATATCCCTCAACAACAAAACAGTCAGGTTCGGACAGTATTATAAATCTATTCATGTTATAACCATTCTCAGCCCCTTTAGAAACTGCGGAGCAATGGAGCCCATCCAAAGGCTCTTGTGTGCTGCTCTCTGGAAAATGGACAGGCATTATGACCACAGAAAGTCTAGAGAAGAGGCTTTATAAGGAAGGCTATCAGAATGCATTTCTGTCCAACGTCTGAATTCCTTATTGTGTAAGGAAGGATTTCAGAGACCCACAGGTATATTAAGAATAAAAGAAAACTATGAATAGATGGCAGTTCAATTTTCGTAGTGCCTCCCCTCTCCCACTAATTCAGAAAAATATTCTCTACAATCGTTTCCCAGCAAAGTCCCTGCCACCCATCTTTCTCACAAGGGAAAAGCAAAGTGAAAAATCTCCACCTCGGAACTTTAACTGGTTCTCCTGTGTGTGTCTTTATGGCAGTGAGTTTCAAACTAACAACAAATGAGGGAGGAGGGCACACGGCTTTGGTTTACAGAGAGTGACAGAAAGGAAAAATGGAAATAGTGGGTTGCAAGGCAGGAGGCCATAGTTATGGAAGGAAAATAAGGCCCCTTGTGGCCAGCCTCATGAGGAGATAAGTACACACTTCACCTCCAATGGTTTCTGACCTGCTGGCGGCACATGGCCTCCAGGGATTTACAGATGGGAATGCAGTCCAAGGGTAAGAAGCTGCCACACTCGGCCGGGGTAGGTGGCACTTAGAGAAACCCATTCCCCCGAATGAAACTAAAAGTAAACAAAGGGGCAAGGGAGTGTTGCTCTTCTTTAATCTCTTCTCATCTTTCTTCCAACTTCCCTCCTCTTCCCTCCACAGTGGCTTGTGACCTACAGCACCCGACAGCAGCTATCATGCCCTCTAAACGGGTGGTTCTCCATGATGGCTGCATTACCTGGGGCGGGGGGGTAGGTAGAGGGGAGGTGCCTTTCAAAAACCACCAAGGTCTGGGGTGCCTGGGGGGCTCCGTCAGTTGAGCGTCTGACTCTTGATCTCAGCTCAGGTCTTGATCTCAGGGTCGTGAGTTCAAGCCCCGTGTTGGGCTCCACCCTGGGTGTGGACCCCACTTTAAAAAAAAAAAGAAAAAAACCAAAGTGGAAGTCCCCTAGGGCATGTTAATCAGAATTACTGGGGGGAGGCCCTGGACATCACTAAGTATTACACCTCCCCAGATGAACCACTGCTCTAAAGGCAGTTAGACCGAAAGAGGGAGAAAGATAAAGGTGAGAAAGATCAGAGGATCTGCCCCCAAAGAGGGGGAAAGCATCACCAGAACACAAAGGGGGCTGTATTTAATGAGGAAGGGAATACAGCAGTGACAACGTGAGGCCCCTGCGGGCTGTCAGCTCCTTAACAACAGGAAATGTGGTAATAAGAAGAAATGCTTGCAAACTCAGGAAGACACTTGGCAAGAAAAGACAGGTGCAAAACCAAGGTGGGACAAGTTTAGCTCTTTAAAGTTGGGAGATGGGAAAGAAAATGATAGTTGCGAGGAGGCTGCAGCTGGAGTAGGAGGTGGGTATAAACCAAGACACCCAAGAACGAAGTCGGCAGATGGGAAAGGTGAGGGACGTACTTCCACTACCAAGGGGCAATGAGTCAACGTCTTTTCATGCTGATTTCAGGTTCACCTTCAGATGAAATGTTGCCCTGACACTGGAGCAATGAAGAACTCTGTAACCCCTACTACATACTCCCGAATGCCTACAGAAACATTCAAAATTACCTTCTTCACGCAGCTGACTGTTAGCTCACATTGATGATGTCCTTGAGTTCTCAAAACGCAAAATTCTTGGATGTCCCTAGACACATGCAGTATTTCCCCAAGGCTGGTGTAACACCACACTCCGTTCTTTTCTCTAATTTACAGAAATTGGGTCCCCCTTGCTGGTAAATGGGTCCCACAACCTGCAGTATGTTCTGCCTAAGTAACACTGAGTATGCACACTCACATGCAGCAAGAGCAAATTTTGCACATTGATCAAAATATTCATTCACATTCATAGTCACTTAGGAGTGCCATGGAAAATTAGTTAAACCCCAGTGCCATATAGTTACAATTTCCTGAGTACCACTACTGGAACCTGGAAATTAATACAGATATGAAATTTATGTGAAATAAATATATGTGAAAATAAATACATGTGAAAAGAAATTAACAAGGCTCACTATGGAACTTGCTCATTAGGCAAATTACATAAGATTATGCAGAATTTTTTAAAAACTGGAACAAGTTTGAAGTATCTCACTTTGTACTAGCGTCTTACTTCCGAGTTGAGAACCCACTAGATACCACACATTGTTTTCTTCAGGTCTTTATCTTTCATCTCACTGCCCAAAGATTTTGGGATGGGTGTGATGGTTACTTAGCATGAGTCTGGGGCTACCTGGAGTGATAGCTGCCGCTGTTCCCTTTGGATTTTTCTCCATGGACATCTTTTTGACCTAACAAAACGATCTTCATCTTCTGGGCTCCTGGGCCCCCAGAGGTTCTGGAGTAAATGAACATGGCTACAATCCAGGCCTATAACAGGGAGGTGAAGCCACAAACCACAACAGAATGTCGATCTGGCCACCATAACACATCCATACCTGGCCTTCTTCCACCAAAACTGAACAGCTAACTTGGCATTGTATCAAGTCTGATGGGAAGCTAATGATGTGAAAGCAAGACAAGTATACTCAGGGCTAAATGGTATGAAATGTGTATGTGGCAGAGGGGATAGGAGGGTGGGAGTGGGAAAGAAGAAGGAACAATTATTTGAGATGTAATATCCTGGGATCCACTGAGGCAAGTTCATAAGCCTTTCGCCACAGTTTTGTAATGCAAACTTTTCTGAAAACAGGGTTTCTTTGTTACTTTGCTACCAAATGAATTGAATCCAAAAACTGACCTGAACTGACATCAAGTTATTTGGTCATCCTCTGTCCTCCTAAATGTGAATATTCATCCACTTTGCTACAGAAATTACTGTTTCTTGGGATCCCACGGAACTATTACATAACATACTGTATATAAACTCTATTACCTTTCTACAAGCTGAATTCTGAAAGACATGTGGCCCCAAAGGGATTGCTGACCCCCTACACAACTCTCCAGACAGGTGAATTCTCTGGATTTAATCCTTTTGTAGTTTCCCCACATCATGCAGTATTCATCTGACCTCAGTCAGCTTATCAATGATTTCAATGACATTATTTTAGTAGACAGATTCACAGGGAACAAAACTGAGCAAAGCTGAGAAACAGGCACACTACGGACTCTTTGATGTAGCACATACACCACATTAAATATACATGCTTATCTTCTCCTTTGCCACCTTTTTCACCTGATTAACCTGAGAATTCTGATAACGAAGTATACTCAAACCTGCACTGTACCAAGGTGTGGCAATGGTAATAAGAAAAATATAAACAAGATAACCTTCAAAAAGAAGACATCAAACTACATTTTTACTTGTAAAAATTAATATCCCAAATGAAATGTCCAGAGATTTCCTAAAAGGCAAATCTATACAGACAGAAAGTGAGGAGAGAGATCAGCAGTGGTTGCCTGGGGTTGGCCATGGGAATACAGTGACCACAAATGGGCACAAGGGATCTTTTTGGGGTGATGGAAAAGCCCTAAAACTGGAATGGGATGACAGTTCCATAATTCTGTACATTTACTAAAGACCAGTGAATTGTACACTTAAAACAGGAGACTTTTATGGCATGTAAATTATAACTCAATGAAGATGTTAAAAACTAATATCCTAAATTTCTAAAGTAACTTTTTATGTCAATACCTCCTCTTCTTTCCTGATGTTTCAAATAATATCAGTTGAAATGGAGAGAGAGAAAGGCAATAAAGGGGACCTATTCATCATTATCAAGGGAAAAAGATAAATTTTACCCATAAATGACTAATTTTACATCTAGCCAGAGAACATAAATTTCTTCTGGATAGTCCCTGATATTTAGCAAATAAAATCAAAATTATTTTTAACATGTCATATATTTCTCTAATTACAGCATACATCACACATTGAATAATAATATTTTATTTGCCAGTCAACTTCAAAGAGAGTATAAACTCCTGAGGGCTGGGACGATGTCACTGCTTGCCCTGTATTTTTAGGACCTTTTAAATGCTCAATAAATGATTATATTGATTGCAACAATTTCTCTCCAAGGACCATCTATCACTTTTCCATTTGCTTGAACAATAGAAAGCAAATTAAACAGACATTCCCTACTTTCTAGATCAGGGTTTTTCCCAACTTCAGCACTATTGACATTTTGGGTCAGAGAATTTTTCCCTGAAGAGGGCTGTTTTGTGCCTTGCAGAATGTAGGATGGCATCCCTGGTCTCTGCCCCTCTCCCCAGTCATGACAACCAAAACTGTCTCCAGACATGGTCAAACGTCTCCTGCAGGATAAGAGTAAGACAGATCAACCCAAACTAACGTGTTCACATTTCAACAATGCCTTTGTGTTACTACTTTCTGCAGTTAGTGAGATCAAGAAAGAAAAAGTCTATCACCAGGAGATGATGATTTTCTGACTACGGGCCTTGGCATATTATAGGGAGAAGAAAAGGAGAACATTCTTTTTATTCTTCCTGTGACTGTGCAGATGCGAAAGGCTGATCCTAATGCAAGGCTGACAGTTTTCAGGATATGTGGAGCTGTGAAAATACGTAAGAGAAGGGTCCAAATGCCAAGTGTCCCATGGCTATAAAACAGTATAAAAGAAGCATGTTCATTGCCAGCACTGGGCTGTTTATTATGAACTGCATCTAGGAGAACAATTTTGAAAATCCTATTGAATATTTATTAAAAGAAAAGATCTACAATAATTTGGGTCCTGACATGCCACTATTAGCAAATCACTCAGCCAGTGGGAAAGGTTAAGAGCCATGGTGGCAGAAACCATTAAATTAAGTGTAAGGTTTAACACTTCGGTGTTTTATTTTATTCTTCTCAACAACCATACTGTTTAGTAATCTTGTTCCAAATATCCCAGCACAAAGCCTGAAAAGCTGTTATCCACACTGTATGCTTTTTTCCCCTAAGATTTGATTTATTTGAGAGAGAGAAAGATTGAAAGAGAGGAGGAGCACGGGGAGGGGCAGAGGGAGAAGCAGAGAGCCTCACATGGGGCTGGATCCCAGGACCGTGTGATCACGACCTGAGCCCAAAGCAGCAGCTTAACCAAGTGAGCAACCCAGGCGCCCCCATACTGTATGCTTTTAATGAGACTCCAAAGTTTTTAGTTTTAATTCCATTTTGGAGATACTGAGCATTTCATATTGATGGTAAAGCTTAAGACACACATTTTGGGCAAAGTGACTATTACATAATGCAGCAAAGGAAAAATATTCTTTTTTTTTTTTTTAAGATTTTATTTATTTATTTGACAGAGAGAGACATAGCGAGAGAGGGAACACAAGCAGGGGGAGAAGGAGGGGAGAAGCAGGCTTCCCCGCGGAGCAGGGAGCCCGATGCGGGGCTCAATCCCAGGACCCTGGGATCACGACCTGAGCCGAAGGCAGACGCTTAACGACTGAGCCACCCAGGCGCCCCAAAGGAAAAATATTCTTAACATCATCCGAATATGTTTAAATATTTACGGAGATTCATAATACTTTACTTGAAAGCATCTTTATTTTTTATTTAGAAAAATAAAGGCATACACTTCCGACCTCAACACCAACAATTTGGGCACTACATCTGACACTATTCTCGTTTTCAACCACTTCGGCATTTATCAATGTTATATATAAGAAAAAGCTACAGTCGACAGTTACATGTCAATTCCTAACATTTGAAAAGGAAGCATATCTTTTAAATTCTGTTTGTAAAAATGTTTATATTTTTCCCTCTGTGCCGATCAGTAAACACAAGCAGGTTTAGGACTTTGAATATTAAACATATAATTCCTAAATCCACTAATGAAAGAATATACACGATATGCAAAAACACTCTATTCAATCAAGTGCTAACTATACACGTCATTATGGTATTAAAATTAGATTATTAATTTAGACATGTTCTATCATGTCAAGTATACACTGGCATAAAAATGTCTGAACAAAATCAGTAGCAAGTAAAAGGAGCTAAAGAAAATTCAATTATTCTTTTTAGCAAATGAAAACTCCTAGTACATAACATTAAAATGCATACTCATGGGAAGATGAGTAGGAAATGCAGCTTAATTATTTATCTTGGTAGTGGAGAATAAATACAGTAGTGTCAAATCACCTCAACAGAATACTAACTCTGTGCCCTGAATTATCATATTTGCATTTGGATGAAATTGGGACACGTGAGGCATGAAATGGCCAGATTAATTTTCATCTTACTTCATTTGTGTTTCCTCACATATTATAAATATAAAATGCAATAAAATCATATATAAAATACCATATTACTTTATATTATTACCTAAATTTTCATATCTTCTCTACACTGCACCGAGGCCACTGTAATATGCCAAGTGTAATGGTAATTACCAGAATTAAGACAGGTGACTAACATTTTCATAAGACTTTTTAAAATGTATAAATGTACAGTTATTTTTTAAAAAATCAGCACCAGTAACAAAAGATCACCCCACCAAATGTAGCAAAAGCATAAGCCCCTTTAGAGTCTACTTTTCCTACTGAAAGCTAAAATGTAAAGTTGGCACTGTGAAGCTTGAAATTGAGATTTAAGGATAAGCAGCCTTTTGCAACTTGCTAGAAATTGCTTTCATCAGGAAACTGCCATTTAGCAAGGTTCATAGATATTTTTTTATGAAATAAAAAAAATAGCACCATAAACTTTTCAAACTGTCATGAAATTCCATGTTCTCATGATTCTAACATTCCTGCATATCAATAGCCAATATCCGATTTAAAGTAGCAAAATTCGGTAAATCATAATTTTAAAATATCAGGAGCCAAAAGAGAAGTTGTAAAACTAAAACAAACCCTTTAGATTTATCCTGCATCATTTTACACTCCTCAAGTATAAAATGCTCAAGACAAATGTTTTACTACTCTGGCATTAAACGGGTAACATAACAGCGGCTTTGGTGAGATAAAGCAAGTGACATCATTTAATGCATTTGGAATATACAAGAATAATAAAAGAAAAACCAATAGCTTAAACTTAATTTGGTTAATTTTTATTTCACAGGTACACACACACACACACAACCCGAACACACACACACACACACACACCCCGAACGCTCCTCAAGTACAAAAGCCATTGTAACAACTGACCCAAACTTGTTGCAACAACACATTTGCATTGCATCACAAGTACCAGGTTTAACTACAGTAATTTTGCAGTTTAAAATATTCAATCTTTTTATTTTATAACTCAGATGCTTTTAAGCTTTTAAGATAATGAAAGAAAAAGACGCTCATTTTGTGAAGAAAGATTTCCCCCCAGTCTAACTTAATTACATACATTTGCATAAATAACCCCTGGCCCATCAAATATAGACTGTAGCCAATGCAGTTTCTACTGTGGGTACTTTGAGCAACTCTGAAATGTTCCACCCGCTAATCTTTCTTTAGTAGCTCTTCACGAAGACACAGGCAACATGATGAGTGGCAGGAACCTGGAATGTGAAGTCAGAACGCCTCAGTTTGGGTCCTAGGAGATGTGCCGTTTATTAGCTGTTTTATCTCCATCCAGTTATCTGAACCCTGTATCTCAGTTCTTTCTATAATTGAAGTAATTCTGCCTTTAGGTCAAAATTAAAGCCAAAATGGGTGACGACTAACATGTATGATATAAACTAAAATACATGGTCACTATTTCCCTCATCCCCAAATACTCTAGTTTGTCTATAATGTAACGAGGACTGTTTTTATGACGAGTGAAAATTATAGGAAACTATGCTCAACATATCTCAAATATACCAATGAGCCAAAAGATTCATTCATAACTATAAAAGGATTGGTTCAAAGGTCCAAACCCTCTTAGATGCTATGACCACGACAAAAGCTTAGTTTCTGTAAAGTGCCAAATAATATGCCCTTTACCCCTTTTCCTCCCAGCGTGTTCATTCATGGATACAATAAGACATGTCTGTTAGAAGAACCAAGCACTTTATCCACCAAGAAAGTGACTCTCTCACCTTTCCCACTTTCCCAAGTGCCCATGACCTGCAGCCAATGAAGGAGATAAATGAATGGAGGAGAAAAATAAGAAATGGCAATTCTTGCCCTATGCAGCTTCAGATCCAGGATCATGTTTTTTCATGATTTTCTTTCTTTTTCCTTTACCCTTACCCACTGCATCCACTTCCCAGATGGTAGGCTTTCATGTTTATTGACAGAACAGAAAGCTGTACGAGAAACAGCCACCATCATCTGTACAGATACAAGCAAGTTAACAGGCAGACCTGTCCCTCTGCTCACTTTCTTCTTTCTATTTCATTGTTTTTTTTACCCAGCTCCCATCCCATCAAGCACCTCATTTTGCTTTGCCTCTGGCTTCTGCCGCTTTGTGTCCAAGCACTTGTCAAAAACTTCCCTCACTTAATCTCACTAGCCCATCTCCTTTTCTTCCGCCTGCCACCTTGGCCCTCTTTTTTTTTTTCCCCCCCCACTCCACGTGTTCTCCCAGGCAGATCACCACCTCAACAACAATGTGAAACACACAGAAGGCTTGCAAGCTTTTATTTTCAGCTCGGCCTCTGTCTTGGAATTCCAGAACCACACGGTCAACCGAATCTCAAGTTGACCTGGGCGAGCCTCTGGTACCTCACGTTACATAAATTCACCAATAAATTCGTCAGCTTCCCCTGCAGACTGCACCATCCTCTGTATTCACGATCATGACCAATGGCACCTCTCTCCAGGCAATCACCCAAGCCAGAGACCTGGGAGTCATCCTCAAAGTCACCATCCCCTCCCTGCCTCTCCCCTCCTCCTTTCCCCACTCTTACCAGTCTAAGTTCAGACCTTAAACCTGCACTAGGATTCATTCAACAGTTTTTGCTTGTTTGTTTTTTTACAGGGCTTCTGTGTCTGTTCCCCGACCCGACACCCCCTATTCTCCACAAAACACCCAGAGTAATCATTCTAAAACAATCCCCTAAAGCATCCAAATTCATCTGGACCAAGCATGGTCCCCAAGACCCTTCCTAAACTGGCCCCATCTCCGGCCTCATCCACGGCCCTCGACATGCACCAGCCACAGGGAACGACCAGCTGTTTTACAGACACGCCACCTGCCTGCTGGGTACTTGCATGGCACTGTTCTCTCTGGTCCCTCTGCTCAGCATGCTTTCTGTCAGCCCACTCCCATCCTCAGCTGCCTGGCCCCCTCTGACTTGCCTGCCAGACTCAGATCCAGCCCTACACTTCCAAGGGGAAAGCATTCCCTTGGAATCAGGTACCCCTGCCAGAGCCCAGCATCTTTTATGCACTGCTTACAATTGCATCTTTTCCCCTCCATTCTGCTGAGATTCTGGAGGGCAGTGTGAGGATGCTTCTTCTGTTTGAGGTTTCAACATTCAATAACATGCCTGGTATCCTATCAATGTATATCTGGTAAATGCATAAATGAGTAAATATCTTTCCAATTCAATCTGACTCACACAAGGCCAAGCTGCTAGTGATTGATTATGTGTGAATTTGAGGTTCACAGCTCTCCTTAGAAGATGTCAGGGAAAAAATAATAAGGCCACAGTGTTTGCAACTCCCCAGTGCTGAATGCAGAGGTTGCAGTATTCTTGTGTACAATTGTGTTACAGCTTGGCTTTTTTTAATTTAAAAAAAACCATGTGCTGTTTGGTTTTATTGCCTCTAACTTATAACATGAGCTGCCTCCACACTAAAGTTTGCCAGTAGCTTCGGCATGTTCAACCATAATGGGAATGACAGAGGAATGGGTATGGACGGGGGTGAAGGGCCAGAGTGAGCAGAAGCAATATCAACAGTAATGACCGAGTCACAGATGCAGTGAGAACAGATGCCCAAAGACTTACCTGATTACCCTTCTTCACTTAGAGAATAAATCCACAGAAAGGCTTATGTATGCAACACCGGGAGCTTTATGAAGACTAGAATGACAGATGACAACAATGTTGACTTAGTCACATCTTTTGGTACTTTTACAGAATCAACTGAAGCTGATCTTGCAAATTGCAAACTTGCAAATGAATAAGGGATACAGTATGTAGATATTGGGCTCTATGAAATCATAGAGAAAGATATAAAGCTGCTGCTGACCAACTGCAAAACTTTTTTTTTTTTTACTTGCCTACTCCATAAGGTTCATAGGGTTTCCAGCGCTCTGCATTTTAAGTAAAGGCCCTCTAGTCAGGCCAAATTTCCCTGTCCTTTGCAATAGTGTCTATATTTAGAAAATTGAATTTTTCATAAGTTTTGAGTGACTCACAGGTTTGAAAATTGTACAGTCCTATAAAATCAAGGAGGGGGAGTAGATGAAACATCAACACAATATGCCAAAATGTTTTTTTTTTTTTTTGAAGATTTTATTTATTTATTTGACAGAGACACAGCGAGAGAGGGAACACAAGCAGGGGGAGTGGGAGAGGGAGAAGCAGGCTCCCCGCTGAGCAGGGAGCCCGATGCGGGGCTGGATCCCAGGACCCTGGGATCATGACCTGAGCCGAAGGCAAACGCTTAACGACTGAGCCACCCAGGCGCCCCCCAAAATGTTTTAACAACAAGAAAAATAATAAGTCAAAACCCAAGGAATATGAAGAACTTATTGAACAAATGCTGACTCCAATGTGAAATCAAGAAAAAATGGAGGACGTGAGGCTCAGAGGAAGGGTTTTAAAAATATTACAAATTAGTCATAAATTCTTTGTATTGTGCATTTGGACTAGAAGATTTGATGTAATTCTGAGACAACACTCTTGACCCTTACTTGTTAAGACATATATATTCACTGAATTTAAAAACCATAGTCTCATTGTGAATAGCATATGACACTGTTGCAGTAATCTTCATTACTGATATTTTTTTTATAAACATGTTTTTTAATCACCAGAGAAAATCTCAGGTTTCTATACTTGCCCTTTCTTTAATGAGAGTGACACAAGTATGTTACCCAAACACAAATGAAGTTAACATACCTCTCCACTGGGTCCCATTATCGGTGGAAGGCTTTATGCTTCCTACTGCACAATGCTAACATGTGGTTTTCTTTTCTAAGCTTGTTGTACGAACTAAGCCAAGTTCTTACTCCACAAAGACATGGAGATGACACTATGTAGTCAATGCCAGATGCTGCCTATGGGCAAGAAGGTGAGCAATGGCCTTCCCACCATCTCTTTAGCTCTCTCCCAGGGTCATTGTGGGAACCAAGCGAGACAGTACAGGACTATTTTGAGAAGCACAATATAGGACACCTATGAAGCACAGCTGAATGATCATTAAAGCTCCAAGATTAGATGCAGAATGCACTGTATGGAACCCAGGCCTTGTCAGACAGCTCCATTCTTGGGCTCCATTCTTGGCTCCAAAACTCACCAATGTGACCCTGGACAGGTGCCCTGACCTTTCTAGGCCTCAGTTTCCACTTTTGAAAAACAGGATAATAAAGTAACTACCATATAAGGTTGCCGTGAGGATGAAAGTAAATACTGTATGTAAACTTCTTAGCACGGCAGCTGGTACATGGTAAGTGCTTTGTGTTAACTATTCACTCCAGTTCTTATCCAGAAGGCACGATGGGTAAGGACCAGAAATGTGGCAGATAAATCATTCTCAGAGCTGTGTCCCCCATCTCTGCCCCTTGTCCTCAAAATCAGCAATGCCCCAGCCTTGAGGGACTGTCTCTGCCATGATGAATACGAACTGCTTGCTTGTATAACCAGAAACTTGTATAATTCCCCAACATATCTCTCATGGATGTACAGAGCAAGAGCTCTAGAAAGAGAATCAGCTCCCAACTCCCCAAGCCAGAAGTGAAGATAATTCAAAACAGTAGCTATGACTAGGGAGAGTAAATGATCTTCATTCACTTTATCCATATTAAAATTACCTTCTGTTTCCTGTACATATATTTTCTGACAGCAGGAAAAAGCTGATGTCAGAGAAGTTATTTGGAGATCTAGAGGTGGCCACAGATAAGCCAATAAATAGTTCACACAGACGAGAAATAAAACAGAGCTATGTAAATTGTAAAGAACTAGTTAAAACTAAATTATGGACCCAGCTTATGTCAAAGTGATCAAGGAAGGCTTCAATTATAGAATAACCCAGAAGAGAGGAGCATTTGAAATGTAAATATTGATTGAAGAGAAGGGATATCTGTACTCTGACAAGGAGGGTTAAAATTGAAGAAGATATTTCACAGATGTGAAGGGGCTGTTGATGGCAAGGGCTCTTTTTGGCACACTGTCTCTGTGGGATTGTGTCCTCAGGCATACTGAGGCACTCTCCTGAAAGCTCATTCCCAGAAAGGTTTGATTTTTTTAAACTGACATATACAATCATATCAGTTTCAGGTGTACAACTTAATGATTTATATACATATTGCAAAATGATTTCAATAAGTCTAGTTAGCATCTGTCACCACACAGTTACAACTTGTGATGAGAACTTTTGAGATCTACTCTCTTAGCAACTATCAAATATGCAATATGGTATTATTAACTATAGTCACCATGCTGTACAGAAAGTCTTGATTTTATTTTATTTTTATTTTTTTTAAGTATTTTATTTATTTATTTGAGAGAGAGAATGAGAGAGAGAGAGCATGAGAGGGGGAAGGGTCAGAGGGAGAAGCAGACTCCCTGCTGAGCAGGGAGCCTGATGTAGGACTCGATCCTGGGACTCCAGGATCATGACCTGAGCTGAAGGCAGTCGCCCAACCAACTGAGCCACCCAGGTGCCCCGAAAGTCTTGATTTTAAAAAAAGAAAGCCAACTTAGAACATCTGTCCCAAAGTACTGTCAGTGGTAGCATAATACATTAGCTAAGAGGTTACACTGGTCTACGAGGAGTCTGTTGCTTATGTGCCTTATATAGCAATTAGATTGTAACATCTAGAAAACAGAATAAATATTTACCAGAACCAGAACACTACGTAGTATCTGGATGATAACCTAGGAATGTCTCTCTCTCTCTCTCTCTCACACACACACACACATACACACACAAAAGTGGCCTCTCAATCATTCCCAACCTCTGAAGTCAGGTGAGAAGTTCAACAGGCTATGGACCAGACTTTTAACAAAGTACTGCTCACAAAGGACCCAGGAACTGCTTCCTGTGATGCTGGCATTAAGGCCTAGAAGAAGCACGCTTATTTAATGTAAAACATAAATGATTCCCATTTCTAAATATACAGCAAAATGCACGGGAAAATACAAGGCCTCTCTCTTTCTCTCTCTGCCCCACGGTTATTCTCCAGCTGGGACTGAATTCATGCTCAGGTATGATGCTCTTTGTGGATGGATGACTGCTGCCTGTGCTGGTTTTCTAGGCTGCGTGGATCACTGCAGCCACATCTGCAGACAGAAACGAACCAGAGAGCACCGTCCTCCAGTGTGAACTGTCACATACCAGCTTTTTTCCCAATGATTCTCTGAATATATGAATGGGGAAGTAAAAAGCAATGGAATCCACTTGAAAGTGAAGGAGAAAACATACTTCACCTGCTGGCACATCTACCCTATGCTAGGCTAAGCAAGTTATTTAATAATAATTATGGTAATAATAATAACTCCCAGTCTTGGAGAACTATGTTGTGAGTGCTGTTAAGCACTTTGCATACTTTAATGCTTACCTTGAATTTCCTCATCTGTATACTGAAGATAATAGTGCACCTATTTTATTTTATTATTATGAGGATTAAAGGAGAATAGGTGGAAAAAGCACTTTGCAAGTTGAGGCAGCAAGGTCAAAGGGAACAGGATTTGAAAGAAACAGACATGGGCTAAAATCCCAACTCTGATTTGATCTCGCTGAGCTTCAGTTTCCTCATCTCCCAAGTGGAGAAGAAACCACCCACCTCAGTGAGGAATTGAGGGAGACAGTAAATTAAACACCAGCTGGTCTGCATCAACAGAAAGTGTTTAATAAATGTTTATATCCTCTCTCCTGTTATACATGTGACCTGCTTCCATTAACCTTCATCAGCAGCCATTCAATGTCCCTGGTATCCAAAGATGGGTTTCCTTTCATAGTAATGATAATTTTATCAGCTTAATATGCCAGACACTGGTTCAACGGCTTGACATCTATGAAGTCATTTAATCCTCATCATAATCCCATGAAGTAGGTACTATTGTCATCCCCAGTTTACAGATGAGGATACTGAGGCACAGAGTTTAGGTAACTCACCCAGATTCAAACAGATGGTACGAGAGCCAGGAGCTCAGCTGCCTAGTCTACCCTCCTAACCATAATACAACAGTGCTGATGGGGTAAGTCTTTTGAGATTCCATGCTTGGATGTTTTCTCTTCTAGACATAAGCAATGGATGCTCTCACAAACCACAGTGTGTGCCTAACTTTTCAACTTCTGAAATAACATTTTTGTACTTCCCTAGAATTCTTTAAAAACCTAGGATATGTTTTTAAATGTGGTGCCTGTAACTAGCTTATCTTGTTCTATGTGTTGGAATACCACAAATAAAAGCACTTCTCTTTCTAAAGATTGCCTAGATAAATCTTACATTAAAACACACCCCTGAGTTTTGGTTTAAACATTTATTATAAGTCCAAATTTAAATATATGTGTGTATGTGTGTGTGTGTGTGTATATATCAAGTCTTAATGCTGTTTTGTTAAACTAATGACTTTGATATCAAATAATCTGAAAATTCTCGTTTCTAATGTTCAGTCTTAACAGTCAGAGCAGTACCATATTTATTTCAAAGTATTCCTTTTACAAATTTAATCGACTCAAATATTACGCATCAATGATGATAATCTATTGCTCTACTTAAAAGGAATCTCTAGGGGACAGATGAAAAAGAAAGGTTATAGAATTCTATCCTTCAAAGTAGGACAGGACAGCTACCTATAAATCATGCTCTTTATTTATTAAGATAATTAAGCCCACTGGTACACTTAACTTTCAGACTCAACAAATGTCTGGGATGAACAATTTCCACTTTTTCTAAAACAAAGGGAATGTGTTCAAAAAGGGTCCTCTGCAGGCTCTCTGCACAATGCCTGCTATTTTAAAACATGATTTATGTGTCTAATTCCTGGAGCTGCCTTGAAAAATATACTGGGTTTCTCCTCGCACGCTACCTATTAGGAGAAGACACTCCAATTTGAAGAGTGCACTCTGTTTCAGACTACAGAATGCTATATCATGTCAGCATTTTCATTAAATACTGTTCAAGCTGGACCTTAAACAAATGGCACGGAGAGCCACAGCTGCAGCCACTGCAGACAGTTATCCCGCCGGGAGGCTTATATAAGAGGCGCAGGACCGGCAGCGTGAAACCCAAGTGTCATCATCTGAATCCTATTTCTTTGAGACTTGCCCACATTCTTGAAATGTATGAAGTCATATACAATGAACGGATTTCTCATTTTATTTGCCTTATGGCACAAAACGCTGTATTGACTTACAAGTTGTTTTCTCCCTAAAGGACTGGGCTCCAATTAGGGAAACGTTGGCAACTTCTGCCTAGGGGAAGAGTAAAGTGGGATGCGCGGGAAGCCCGACGGGCTGGGAAGGAATGACTTAGCTCCCATCCCCAAAGACTTATCGCATCCAGGAATATTACGGGAGTCACTCCCCGGAGGACTTAGGGTAGAGGTAACAGGACCCTGCACGCACCCTCCACTGCCAAACACACAGTCAAGGAGCTCGGAACGTGCAATCAGCAGCAGGCGAAATGCCCTCAGAGCACCTGTCCTCTCGCAGCATTTCCAACTGGCACAATCCTCAGAGGCTGCTGCCAGCCCGCCCTGGAATGCCTCTCCCCGCGTGCCGGGTCCGCTTCTTCGCCCCCTGAACTCCCCGAGATGGAGCCCAGCTCCTAACAAGAGCGGCCACCCCCAGCTTCCCACAAAAGGATAATAAAAACGCACGTCTCCTCCCCATGGCTCCCTCCAACTTCCGAAACTACAGTCAACTTACCGGGACGCAGGAGGCAGGGAGCCTTCCGAGGGGACCTCGCTCCGCCGCGCTCAACCCCGCTGGCCCCGCACTGCCCGGGCGGCGGCGGCTGCAGGGCTAGGCGCTGTCTCTCTGCACCAGCCGCCTCGCTCTGCCGTGCCGGGAGCCGGGCACTCGCCAGGGCGCACCGGCCGGCGGCGGCGGCTGCAGCGGCGACTGAGGCTGCACGCGGCCGCGCGGACCGAGAGCTGCAGATGGCACCGACCCCGGAGTGCGGCGCTCCTAGTCCCTGGTGCGTGTCTCCGGCTCCGAGGGAATGGCGACTCAACGAGGAACGCGGCAAGGAAAAAGCCGAGGCGCCGTTAGCCGCAGAGCCTCCAGCCCGCTCCCAGGCGGTGGGTCACATCGCAGGCGCGCCGGCGGGGGAGCTAGCGGGCGGGCACCGCAGTCCGCACTCGCTGCCGCGCCGCGGAGAATGACAAGCGCCGAGGCGGAGCAGCTGTGCGGGGCGCGGGGCGCGAGTGCGCATGATCCCGGCCCGCTGCGGCACGTCACGGGGGAGGGAGGGGCGGGAAGGGAGCGAGCTGGGCGGGGCCGGGGTGGGGGCCCCGTGGGCGGACTTGGGCGCTGCGCCCCGCTCCCTCGCGGGAAGGTACAGGAAGTCTCCCGCCTCGGGTTTTGTGAACGTAAAGCTGCGTGGTTGAACTTGTCTCCAGAGTCCATTGTCCCTTAAAAACCACTCTTTAAGCGGTCCTTAGGGCTCTGGGCAAGCCCAGGAAAGCCAGTTTAACTCAGGTTATAGCTTAAATCGTAAAGGACTGCGGTTTAGGGGACAATGGTCCTCTACCTGGCTGTACATAAAAATAACTTGGGAAGCTTGTAAGAGCCCTTTGCCCTGACCGCACCCCCGGAACCCAGACTCAGCGAGGCGCGGGTATCAGTAGGTTGTAAAGCTTTCCAGATGATACCGACGTACAGCGGAGGTTTTCAAACCTTTAATGTGTGTCAAAATCTTCTGAGGATTTTGTTAAAATGCAGGTTTCTGATTCAATAGGCTTAGGCGCTTAGGGAAGATCCGTCATTTCCAACAAGATCCCAGATGATGCCACTGCTGTAGGACCAGACCCTCTTATCCTTACTACTCAAAGTGTAGTGTAGGATCTGGAGCAGAGCTTCTGAAACGTTGGGCTGTGTGAGAATCACCTGAGTAGTGTTTTGTTGTTGTTGTTGTTGTTTTTAAAGATTCCATCTATTTGTTTGACAGAGAGACACAGTGAGAGGGGGAACACAAGCAGGCAGAGTGGGAGAGGGAGAAGCAGGCTTCCCGCTGAGCCGGGAGCCCAATGCAGGGCTCGATCCCAGCATCCTGGGATCCTGAACTGAGCCGAAGGCAGACGCTTAACGACTGAGCCACCCAGGCGCCCCCCCCTTTTTTTTTTTTAAGATTTTATTTATTTATTTGACAGAGAGACACAGCGAGAGAGGGAACACAAGCAGGGGGAGTGAGAGAGGGAGAAGCAGGCTCCCGCTGAGCCGGGAGCCCAATGCGGGGCTCGATCCCAGCATCCTGGGATCATGAACTGAGCCGAAGGCCGTTGCTTAACCAACTGAGCCACCCAGGCGCCCCTGTTTTGCTGTTTTTGTTTTAATTGCAGAGCACATTCCCAGGCCCTACACATGTGGTTCAGCCTCTGAGGCTCTCTCTGCTAATTCCATTGGTAAGGAGCACTCCAGGTAAGTCTGATAATGGGTGTTGTTAGACACACTTCACCATTTTAGACCAGCAACCTGGAGTTGGGCATACACTTTTGCAGTGAGAAGGGCCAAGCTAGATCTAGAACTCAGAACATCTGAGTCCAAGTCCAAGCCCAAATGGTATTTTATCTAACTAGTCCAAATTTTCTACAAATTATTACATATTGCTTTACTTAATAGGAAATATGTATAAATCATAAGAAACACATGCACGCAACACATTCTGTATTCTTTACACATATTAAAGTGGCTTAAAGTTGGCTGAGGGAGAAGGCTTATTAAGAGGGGAGGGGTGGAATAAGGGATGTTAGATGGTCTGTCCCATAGTGCATTGCTGAGGAAAGAGTATGTAGGAGGAAACAAACCTTAGCTTCACCCTAGAGCCTGGAATGGCATCTTGGAGAAGATCCAGGAATCAGTCTTGGCCTCTTGTCTCATAGCATAGATTGAAACTCAGGTGTTCAAGAGCTTATGAATATATGGCATGTCACATATGTTACCTCAATGAAATCTCACAATGGTCTGGTCGGTTGGATAAAAAAGACAATGGTCCCATTTTATAGTTAAAAAAGGATGCTCTGGACATTAGTTGACTTGCACAAACAGTGGAACTTGAACTAGAGTACAGATCTAAATGTTGGACATGGCTTCTATAATTCTAAGGAAAACAGTGGTTCAGATCTTACAAAGAAAATGATTTCTGTGTTTATTGTTCACATCCTTTAAAGGCTGTGCCTAAATTTTGAGTTAGAAAGCATTTCATTTTTGTGAGAGGAAATGCATTTTATATCTTCACTCCACCTTTGCAGCTCTACAAATTGGAATGCAAAATGTTTGGAGAGCATCCCAGTCCCGGTACATTGCAGTTACATAATGCAGGCTTCACCAACAAGTTCAAATAGCAACGCTCATATTTTCTGATGACAAGTATAATTACCATCCTCATTTTATCCAGGCCCAAAGAAATCAAGTGATTTAGACAGAATCCAGGCAATCTAGTCTCTGTCCTATTCTGCTCTCCTTTTACCAAATGACATACAATAATGAAGATTATTTTTCATTTCCAAATTTTTCATACCAAGATTTACCATCATTAAATTAGAGCCAAATGTATTTCAAAGCCATTCCTTGATACAGAACCAGAAATATGAGGAACAATTCTTATGCTTGTGGTAAATGCTATAGACTATATCTCAGTGTGCATAAAGTTTTGGAAGGAAGTATGTGATACTTACACACAATCTCTCAATGCACAGGTTTGCCTTGGAATCCTACCCACCTTTATCTTTGCTTTTGATGTAACTTTTCCTTAGAGCTATTCTTCTGTGATTATGAAATAAAAAATAAATGAATGGCTGATTAAAAGAGAATTCTCTGTAAATGAAGGAGCTGGTTATAGAATTTTGTTAGTTCAGTTTTTAATAGGAAAATATTTTAAATAAATTAAAAAAAAAAACAGGTAGTATACTAGTCATATTGGGACCTTTAGAAGAACCCAGAGTTGTCATCCTGTTTTCTAAGGTGTTAGAAACTCCAGTAAAAATATTTATCTGTATAGTATATGAATTCATTTGTATATTGACTTTAAGAAATCCAGAATTTAATTTTATAAAAAGTTAATTAGTATGTCCCATTGCCATTGTATCTTGAGCCACTATTGTTGGCATTAAACACATGAAATGTGTAATATTGGCTTAATATTGACTGTCTTAATATTGACCATGTATGATTTAGAATTTGCTTCTCATTAGCTGGTAGTGATGTCTGGTAGGAATAGCAGCTTCATTTTTTTTTTTTTTCTCTGAGGTTTACATTCCTTATGGGTCAGCAAAGCCTGCTCTTTGGGTGAGAATTTCTTCATTCAATGCTTCTAAAAGTCCCAACAGTGAGGACTTCCAATTACATAGATGTTAGCGACTCCATTGAACCTATTCTCTGCTCATTAGAGAAACGGTACCTAGAATAGATTTTTTTTTTTTATTCTTATGTTAATCCCCATACATTACATCATTAGTTCTAGATGAAGTGTTCCATGATTCATTGTTCGTGCACAACACCCAGTGCTCCATGCAGAACGTGCCCTCCTCAATACCCACCACCAG
>NC_138372.1:123160824-123204467 GCF_054177405.1 Leptonychotes weddellii
GTTTGAGAAGTTCTTTATAGATCTTGGATACCAGCCCTTTATCTGTAGTGTCATTTGCAAATGTCTTCTCCCATTCCGTGGGTTGCCTCTTTGTTTTGTTGACTGTTTCCTTTGCTGTGCAGAAGCTTTATATCTTTGTGTGTTTCAGTAGCATTTAAAAATGTTTTTTATGTAGATCCTTATATAGATCTCACACTTACTCCTAAACATTTCATCTTGCTTGTTGAATAGTTTTTTCCTCCTTTTTATCAAATATATAAAATTAACTTCTGTAGACTGTTTATTTACAGCCTTACGAAGTTATCTTACTTGGGTTGGTTTCTTTGAGTTTTCGTCATGGAATCTGACCTGTGTCTATATTGAATCTTAACTTCGATGGATTTAATGTGCCTTGAAGTAAAAAATAAATCCTTTGCATCTGATAAGTGTTATTTGAACCCAGATCACATCTTCTATAAAAGCATCACTCCGTCCTAATTTAGGCATATGATGTAATGTTATGATTGCTATGGATTTGTTTACTTTTCTTCAATATTGAAAACAATATTTAGCTGTTATACTTTATTATCATCAAATAATCCATGGGTACCCTGGGAGCATATTTACTATAATTTAGTAAATATGTAAATATTTAGTAAAGATATATTTTACAATATTGAAAGAAAAAAAGATGTGGCTTTTATCTTTAAAAGGTTTCAATTATTCTGGGATATGTGTTCTCTCCTACCATGAAACATCCAAGTGATTTCTCACACATGCCTCAAGCTATAACAAATCCTTCCTGAGCCACAGGGATCTGAAGCACCAGCTATTAGGAGCCAGGGATATAAATATCGAAGAAAAGCTAGAAGGATCAAGCAACTCTCATTGATCAGAGCTAAAGCAGATAGGTGAATTGATGCTAGCACACATATATAGATCACAATAGTCAGAAACCAAGCAAATAGACAATGATCCATGGAGGAGGGGTTGTATCTAATGGAGGATAAGAAAAATCGATGGCAGAAGGACTAGGCAGAAACATCAGATATAACCCATTAAAGATGAGAAACAAATTATCCAACCCAAAAGGAAGGAACTAGCAGTAAATGTGATGGGTTATAATGCAGCTGTTAAAATGATAGCTGTGATAATCAGGTAGAAACATTGAAATGTATTTACAAAATGATTGTCAGTGAATAATGCATGTTCAATATTTTATTGCTGATAAAAAATCAACTCCATGTGGACAAAATTTGTGAGAGAATATGAAGAAATAAATATTAAAGAGTTAAGGTTATGTTAAGATTAAGAAAATAAACTTCTTAAACTTGACAGTAATTTTTAAATCCTATTTTTAAGATATGAATTTAAGAGAATAGGCAAAGTGATGGCAGCTAGAAGACCTTTTTTTTTTTTAAAGATTTCATTTATTTATTTGACAGAGAGAGAGACAGGGAGAGAGGGAACACAAGCAGGGGGAGTGGGAGGGGGAGAAGCAGGCTTCCCGCTGAGCAGGGAGCCCGATTTGGGGCTCAATGCGGGGCTCAATCCCAGGACACTGGGATCACGACCTGAGCCGAAGGCAGACGTTTAACTGCTTAACGACTGAGCCACCCAGGCACCCTGCTAGAAGACCTTTTAACTAAGGTATGTGTTTGCTTCAGTCAAGACATCTTAGATGCCTCCTGTTATTATTAATAAGAGCTAATATTGATTTGTTATCTCCTGTATGCTAACTCCTTAAAGCAAAAGTCAGTCCTTAACCATGGTTAGGATCAGCTTTGCACTCCAGAAAGAGATGGATAAAATGAAGAGTATATACTGCATATGGGGAGAGAGAGAATGACAGAGACAGGGAGACAGAGGAAGAAGGGAAGAGACAAAGAGAGAGAGACATGAAAATAAAGGCATTTTATTCCATTCTCTCTAGGAGGATGTGACAGAAATACATGAGATCACATCTGCCCTCAAGGCACTGAGAACCTCGCTGAGTTGGGGAGGAAAGGGAATGGACCTCAATAATTGGCAGTAAAATACTCTGTTTTCTGTTGCCTTGAAGTGCAATAAGAGATTTCAAAAAATAAATAAACACATAAAAGAAACTGCAGCAGTGTTTCTTAACAGTAGTGTTGGAATTTGTGGCAAAATTGTTCTTGTTTTACAAGACTGCCCCATGCATTGCAAGATGGTTTAAATCCCCAGCCCCTGTCTTCTAAATGCCAGTTTTACCCACCTATTGTGTCAAACAAAATTTAATTTAATTTAGTTTAGAATGTCCCCACACATTTACTTGTTTTCAAATTCCAGTGTTCCAAAAAGTCTTAGTTTTTGGTTTGTGTTATTCAACTTATCAATATTGAAAACTTCATGAAGAAATAGTACCATGAATTTCCAAAACCCTTAGGCATCTTTGACTCCTTTCTTTCTCTCACCTCCCACATGAGATCAATCAACACATTGCATCTGCTCTACCTTTAAAACTATATTCACTTCTATCCTTCACTACCACACTATGTCATATAAGCTCCCCACCATCTCTTACCTGAGTTACTGCAGTAACCTCCTGTTAGGGACTAAGTGATTGTGTTCCGCCCTCCCCTGGCAAAATTCATATTTTGAATCCCTAACCCCATTGTGATGGTATTCGGTGATGGGGCCTTTTAGGGGGATGATTAGGATTAGATAAGGTCATGAGGGTGGAGCCCTGGGATGAATTGTGCCTTGTAGGAAGACGCAAGGAAGAGACTGCTCTCTCTCCGTGAGTGTGCACACACACTGAGGATAGGCCATGTGAGCACACAGCAAGATGGCGGTCGCCTACAAGCTAAGAGAAGAGTGCTCAGAATAAAAACCTTGCCAGCACTCTGATTTTGGAATTCCAGTCTCCAGAACTGTGAGAAATAAATTTCTGTTGTTGAAGCCACCCAGCCTGTGCTATTTTGTTCCGGCAGCCCTAGCAGGCTAATGCACCTCCCAACTAATCTCTCTGGTGCCCTGTTTGCCTTGTTCGGTCCATTCTCAGCACAGCAGTAACAGTGAGCCCAGTAAAAGTGTCAATAGTTTTATCATTTCCTCCTCAGAGCACTCTAATGACTTCTTTTGTCATTAGAGTTAAAAACAAGGTCCTTACTTGACCCTTCATGACTTGGGCCCTGTGAACACTTTGAAACGGCTTTTTAATATCCTTTCCCGATTTCTCTCCCACAACACTGGTTTGCCCCTCCTCCGATGTGCCAGGTTTGTTCAGGCCTCAGGGCCTTTGCTGTTCCATTTGTGGAGGGACATTCTCACTCACTCCTTCACTCAAGAAGCCCTTGACTCAAATGTTCTTGGCCACCTTAGCTCAAGTGTCAATGTCCTTTCCTTCCATACATCTACTTCCTATCTCCTTCTTTACTTTTTCCTTGTTACTTATTGCTTTTTTTTTTTTGCCATATTATGCATTTTACTTATTTATGTTGTTTCCTGTGGGTCCTCCTCCCATATAAAAGCTCCATAAAACAGGAGTTTCTTTTCCTTGTTGTTCACTGTTATTTACCCAGTATCCAGAACGGTGCTTCTCAACTTTTTTTCCCACTGTTGTTCCCCTAGAAAGACTTTTTCAGACATTTGTCCTTATAGCGTCACTACCTTATTGAGTACCTAGAACATAGAGTATGCACCTAATAAAGACTGTTTGAATAAATAGAGGCTATCCCTATTCAACAGGAGTTTATCGAGAATCTAGAACCTGAATAGAGACTGAAGGTACACATTGAATTTCATTAGGGAAACACTTCTCAGATGGCAGACTATTAGGAAAAAAGATTGTCATTGAGTATTAGGGAACACAGAGAAACCATACTGAGTGTATAAAAAAAGTTTGGTTATGAAAAATCTTAAAAACAAATCTTGGGAGTTTGGACTAAAAGCTGAAAGCAAAAAGAAATCATTACAGGAATTTACAGAATGGAAGTAACATATTAAAAATTGTTTTTTAGGAAAACTGGCCTGGCAGCCATATGAAAGATGAATCAAAAAGAGGAGAGAATGAAAGTATGTAGTTTCACTAGGACAATGCCAGTAATTTGATGTTCATTGAACAGATGACAATTATGATGGGGAAGAATGGACAGAGGTGAGGGTACTTTGTAAAGAGAACATGGCAGAACGTTTTCTCACTAAGAGTCTCTGGTTTCAAGTAACAGAAACTGACTTAAACAACCAGGAAAGATATTGACTCCCATTGCTGGATATCCAAAAGTAGTGCACCTGTTGGGACAGACTTAATCTGGTTTTCCAAGCTCCATTTTCTTGAGATTTATTTGACTTAGCACTCCTCCATTTGTTGGCTTCATACCCAAGGTGGTATTAATATAATGACCTTCGTTCCTGATGTCATAGCCACACGGGAATATATCCTGAGAAAAAGCAAGGGAAAAAGAATTGCTTTTAAAAGGTCTCTCAGAAGATTAAAGAAGAATTTCCCCCAGAACCCCCATTAAGTCTTTCCTTGAATCTCAGGGAACTGAACTGGTTTGCATGACAATTGCTGAACCAACTGGACAAGAGGAGGAGATTCTTCTTAGACCATTCTGAGACATTCCTGGATTTGGGAGAGGATTTAACTTCTTCTGAGCCATATGGGCCACCTCGGAGAAGATGAGCTGACAGGTTAATCAAATGCACAGAGAGAAATGACCCTGGGACCTAGGGAAAATATCAGAGCTGGAAACAGATATTTAGATGTCACCCATATAGAAGTGAATGAGCTCACCCAGAGAGTGAGTGTAGAAAAAGGCAGATGATAAATCTTATGCTCAGGTTGGAGGAAGGAGTAAAAAGAGAACCTAGCGGATTAAAAAAAAAAGAGAGAGAGAGAGAGAGAGCTGTCAGATCAAAGGAGAGTAAACGTAGTATAATAATGGCAGTTGAAAAAAATGCATGAAGAAGGTGTCAATGGTACAAGGAGATTATGGAGAAAAGAGCTCACAAAGTCAGGTTAGGGGCTAAAAAGGAATGAGAAGTTTGTAACAAAGTTATTACAAGATTCATGAAAGATTTCCAAACAGTAGCAAAGGCCCATTTCAAGTTCTCAGCATATATCTGCAATAGGTCAGGTCTGACTTCCTCCCACAAGCTAATATGACTTCTGTACAGACAACAACAACAACAACAAGGTTGATTCCATCACTGGGGATGTGTTATTGGGTTTGGAAAAGATAAAGTACAGACAGAATTTAGAGTCCTAGTTCAGCAATATTAAGTAGCCGACTATGAAATTTAAAGTGGAGAGGGACTTGTAAGCCAAAAGGTGCTAATGGACTGATTTCCCTTGCTTATTAGGGGACACAGCCAGCTTTTGGTTCTGTTTTAATTGGATCTACAATATAACATAGCAGACTTGCTAGCTCTGTATCCTAGCTGGAGTTCCCTTGAAAGCAGAGCTTAAAATAAGGACTTGGGGGTATAGGGAGTTTATTTGGGGGGCAAGTCTGGGAAGAAGAGTATGGGAAGTGAGATAGGTAGGTGATAAAACCCATAACGTGTATGTTCCCGAGTTCCGCCAGCTACAGCAAACGGGTCAGCGTAGTTACCAGCACTCCCCCTCAAGCTCAGGTGCTCGTGTCTTCGCCCCCCGTGCCCCAAAGCTTTCTCTGAAGTTCAGCAACAGACACAGCCTGGAATCGGCAGAGGTGTTGACAACCCTGGGGCAACCGTCCACGGGTGGGAGATGGCACTGGGCCGGTAAGTGCCAGCTGTACCAGGGGGTTACCACTGTAGGCAACTAAGACTGAGTCTGTCTGGGGACATGCAGAATTGTCCCGGCCGGCCGTGAACAGGGAGGACGCACCCGAGGGGTTTCCGAGAAAGCCCCGAGGCGGAAAAGCAGAGAGCCACGACTTCACGCGGCGGCGAAGCCCGGTGTCCCCCGCAGCTGCCCGGCGCCGCCGCTCGGAAGTCACGGCTCACGGCGCTGTGAAGGGGCCATCGCGCGCCATCCCGCAGCGGCTCGCCCAGCGCCTCTCAGCCCAGCGCCGTGGACGTTCTGGACCGGACGATTGTCTGGCTTGGCGGCTGCCGCGTGCACTGTAGCGTGTTTCGTAGTATCCCTGGCTTTTTCTCATGAAAAAGTTGCCGCCCTGCCCAGTTGTGACCAAAAACCCCATCCATAGACATTGCCAAATGTCCTCAGGAAGGCAACACCGTCTTCAGCTGAGAACCGCTGCGCAACACTGCAAACTTGGGCAAGTTGCTTCACTTCTCTAAACCTCAGTCCCTTATTTGTAAGACGAGGATAATACGGTAGTGGCCTCATGGGCTTTGGGGGAAGATGAAATGAGATGGGGAACCAGAAGCACTGAGCAGAGTACCTGGTGCATAGTTTATGCTGAATAATAATAATAATAATAATAATAATGTAGAAAACCTCTATACTTCAGAGTGGTGTCTTTTTATGACTAGAATTCCAAGTTTATTTTCCCCTTCTTTGATGAAAAATAATGATAATAAGGTACTTATCCCTAATATCTGTTTCAGCAAATGAATCAGAGGCTGAATCTCAATGCGAATAAATCAAAGTGAAAAAGGTCAGCATCAATCACTTTTGATCTTCTTCCATTACGAAACACCAGTTAATGCTCTTAAGTTAAACATGACCATGTGTCATTTTGTCGTAGCTAAGTGATCACGGGGTGTGAAGGAAATAAAAGAACTCAGCTTAGAAAGTGAACAGAAAATTAGAATATTGTAGTCAAGAATAATCCCGCAGAGTTTACACCTCATTATTCTACCAAATGCAGATTTAAAATGTACGTTTACTAAAACAGATTTTTTTTTAACACAGTCTGCAATCTCAGACTTAAAGGCATGAATATTTTAGGTTTATTAGCATAAACTGAATACCAGCATGCAAACACTGAAATGAATTTAAGGAAATTGTTAATGATTCATTACACAGAGTTATTAGATTTTTGTGTGATCGGAGCAAATGCATTAGTAAAAACAACTATGCACTGATACAATGAAAAACCACTCTCAGGGAAAAAGTCATTAGTGTAATAAAAAGGACATTTTGCTGGGGTTCCTCCTGTATTTTCTTTGACTCAATCACAAACAGCTGTTGCCATCTGCCAGAGAGAGCCCTTGGCAGAGATATTTGACAAACCTCTGCCAAGCCCTCATGTGTTGAGAATGTCTACCCCCAGAACTCTCGGAGACTGAATATCAAGAAGTAGCAAACGAATCTCCAGTGAAACGGATTTATCTCATTCTTAAGGGATCATAGGAGAAAAATAAAACAACGTAAGCATGAAAAGTATATTCGTGGGAAATTGCTTTTGTGGCTTCTGCTTCTGTCTCTGAAACTTTTAGAGGGTGTGTGCCTTCACCCACAATAGACTCATTGTTCAAATTTATTATTGTATCATACCTGCTTTTTAATGTGTCTTTGAACAGTTTCAAGTGCTTGTGGCAAGACATCATCATTTTTGTATCCTCGGGACCTGGCACAGAGTGTTCATAAATGATGAATGAGTGAATGAATGAATAAAAATGTCAGTTGGTCCAGTTCACCGTGACTGGTATCACAGACCCTAAGATCAGTTAAGAACTTAAAATACCAGTCTAAGTGTTCACAGGGATATCTTCATGAGAACTGTACCTCAGAACCACTGAACCTTTCTGTCATGGCTTAGCCTTCCTAGAATAGATATAGTCCGAGGCAGCAGGAAATGAGGCAATCATGTGTAGACACTGAATGCTCAAGCCATGTGACATAGACCAGATCTACACCCGCCCCCTCCAAAAAAAGAAGTTAGGCAGTCTTCCAGATCAATGAAACAGAAAAAGACGTTTGCCAGGAATTTCCAGATTACTCAGGCAAAGTGTGTTCCTTTTTCTGCTTGAATTAATGGTATAATTGCCTCGGTTCTCCATTTGTCTATTCATGTTCAGACATAGCTTCAGATAAAATAATTTGAGGCAGAGTGTCCTAGGGGTATAAAAGAGATGGAGCCCAGAGACAAAGGAGGAACCTTCAAAATTAGCTCAGCTGTGTCACAGAACAACCTGAATGCATCCAGGTGGCAGTTTGAAAATTATGAATCGAAACTGGATCTACACAAATGATTAGGAAATGCTTATTTGAATTTTATGAATAAGAATGGTAGCTATTTTCACAACGTGAAGCATTTGACTTTACCTTCACATATCAATATTTCAAAAGCATCTCTCTCGATGTTTACTGCAAAGAGGCTTTCCTGTAAGAATTCAATCTGGAAAGCTTAAAAGAAATGGTGGTGAAGATGAAATGTTTTTAAAAACTAAACATAAGTAAGAATACGGTCTCCCAGGAAATGATTCTGAAGAATAAAAAAATCAAATTAAGTACAGTAGAGTCTCACGATGATGTTATCTCTAAAGCCCTGGCTCTGAGATCATGTTAGAGATGGAATGGTATATGGAAGAGTGCCTTCTGGGGCTCCCATTATCTGTCTGTGTTATATTTTATCCAAGACAACTCAACCGCTAACGAACTCCAGATTATGACTGATCACGGCAGAGTTCTAAAATCTGATAGAAAAATAAACAGGCACCACATAAACTAAAATAAAATAATCTGTGAAAAAGCTTTGTAAACTGCAACACAGCATGCAAATCTGAGTTATTATGGTACAGAAGGCTCATTGGAGTTTGTTTTTTTTTAATAAAACAACATCACTAATTTCGAGAACAAAACCCCATTAAATCTTTTAACCTGATTTTCCTTTTTAATTATTGGAAGCTTATCGATTTTCTGCAACTAGATTTCTTTCCTGAAACTAGATCTCTCCCTGCTGGGATTGGATTTCACAGAGACTACTGAGATGCATCATCTCTGGAACTGTTTGAGTTAAGGAAGATGGGATTAGTCTACCTGCGTTAAAGGAATTTACCATAGAAAACACAGAACAGGAAAAAAAATTAGTGAAAGGAAAGCAAATCAAGATCACTATGGACTTTCGAGTACTGGTAGTTAAAACTGTAGCGAGGGTCCCCTTGCTTACTTGGAATTCTATTCTGGGACCTTGAAAAGAATGTGCACAGACCTCCTTTGAGTCAGACTTGGGACATAAAATGAAATGATTCTGTTGTAGTAAGCTAAATGACCTGCAAAATAATTTTTTTCCCTGTAGACTTAATCTTTTTTCCCCAGACCTAATAGTTTAAAAATGATATGTAAAGCTGATATAAATTTTAAAAAAAAGTACATAAATGCTCATGCATTTTAAAAATAGTCTCCAGGAGTCATAAGACTGTAGTGAATGACATTATAAACCAAATTGTCAATGATATTTTTTGCTTTAACATTCTTATTTGTTCTTTAGGAATTGCATTTTTTTCTTTCAGAGTTTGCTGCTCTGAGAGGAAAAAGTGTGCTTTTAGATGTCTCATCAGATTAAATAATTTTAATATTAAATTCTTTTGGAAAATTTGTCTGCAAATATTTTGCGTCTCCCATCAGTTTAAAAAAAATGAGCATATCCTCAGTTGATGTATATTAAAACATTTATAAAAAAATAGATAATTTAAAGATGTTTAAATGAAAGTATTTGATCTTAAGAAGAAATAATTAACTCCATAACTAGGATATTTTTTATAATTACCTTTGATGGATTTAAGAATAGCACATCCCATTCAGCCATTGCTTCATTATTTGTTATTGTTTTCACTGTGTCCTTGGGCTTTCATCACTTTGTAAATTGCTTTTAGACGCCTATGTTGCTACCCTGAGTCCCATCTGGGAGATTCTATACTTTGAACACATTATGATGCAGTTTGCAGCAATTTTGTCTCAGTAGAGATCAGTCTTTCCTACTAGTATCTAGTCAAATTCAATTTGAATGAAATTTAGTGGGTTAATCAAATTCTCCTGACAAAAACTTTGTACAATTAAGTATTTTATAAAATGAGAGGTCTATTTTTATACACTTAAATTTCTTTATTCAGAAATTTGGGTCACAATATTATTTTAGTAAGGTATACTTGGGAATATCTGTTTTCATTCTTACCAGTTTCACTTTCTTTTCAATTTTTTAAATAAACAAAAAGATCAAAGGACTCACCAGTGTAATGATACTGGGTGCTACAGTTCCCAAAATACGCTTTAAGATGGGGATTAAGAAAATGGCCAGAATTGGAAACCTCTTACCTTTTTGTTGTTGATGTTGTCATTTAAAATACTTTAAACCATATTTAATAAAAATAAATTCACTCAAAAATGTTTAAATACATAGTGTTATATTGTTACCACAATAGGAAATGGTATGGAGAAAATTATATTTCAAAATGATTCTGAGTGATCTCATACACACACACACACACACACACACACACACACACCCCACCCATGACTTTTTTTTCCAGAGCCTAAGAACCTGTAGTCATGTGGTGGTCCTACAATTAAGAATAATCTTGGGAAGTACAAAAGATTGAAATGCGATCTTCCAGTCACGTATGACTTAACCCCAAACATGGTCCAACAATGTACTCTCAACTCCTGCAATGAAAATGTATATAAATATATTTAAAAATCAAATGAAAATTTTTAGAATCAGGTAGTCATTACAATGTGATTCACATATGAGTTTTGCTTTGCTTTCTGTGGATAACGCAAGTTGGAGGTGTATTCTATTTTTGACCATATTTCTGATTAAGTTTATTTGGTCATAGTAAAGGAGAATTCAATGAATACTCTTCAATACTTAGCCCCTTTTATTTAATGGATTCTTTTTTCAAGTTTTAGCCACAGCTGAATGAGGATGGGGTGGGTCTTAGTTGCTACTCTCATAATGAGAGGAAGAAAGTACATTCTATCAAATGTTCAAATGTGCCTATTCTTAGGTTTTATTCTAACTAATTTAATAACATTAAAAATTAATCTTCTCCACTCTTTAGGGAAGTGAAAATTTTAGATCAAGGATTGGAGATATGATTTATCTGGGTACTTAATTATTTAATTATTGATGTCCACCGCTGCTCCTAGGGCTGTAAATCAGAGTAGATAGGGCCTGGTGCTTTGTGACAGTGACTGGGCATGTTGAAATCTGTGATGGGTCACTTTAAAGCATAGGTATTACCCAATCTCTTAGTGTAAGCAACATCCCAGGGGGAAGGGAAACCATCTTTCTAAGGGTGGATGGTATATTTCATCAGACTTTTGCTACAGACAGTTTTCTAATTTATTACATCAACTTCGTTTCTAATGCACCAAGTATCTCCCTCCCTTGTTGCTCACCCATCTCTGCTGATTTAAGAAGAGACAACCAAGAAAGCTACCTCCGTTCTTCAGTTTCACCTGCTCCTTACCTTCCTGCTCCCCTGGCTCACTTCCTGTTTGAAGACAGCTTGTTGCTGGCACCTCACTGCTGACTTCCTCAGCCGACCTCAGCAAACTGTCCCTGGCAAAGCCTAATGCACTTGGAGGTGCCGGTCAGAGGCCACCTAGGGTTTGACCTTCGCCTACCAAGCTTCTAAAACACCTTCCTCTACACAGTGGTAGCAAGCTCAGACACAGAATGATCTGTGGTAGCATTTTCTCCCTCTGAAAGTCTTTTCAGGATTTGAGTAAATTTCAAGAGGCAAGTAAAGAAATTGGGAGCAACCAACTGGAGATTAGAAACCAAAAGTAGGTCTGGATTAGGAAGATTTTAGCCACTGACAACAGCCAAACTCTGAATTCTCAACTGTTCTTGAGTAAATGGTGAAAAGGAAGGTCATAAAGATTAATCATTTCTGACCATAAAGTAGGTGTTCATTTTATTGGCCACCAGATACTTATATAATTCTTTCTCCTTCTTTCTTCCTCCACACTCCTGTTCAAGAGCGAAGGCACCAGGGAAAAGGAGGAGGTGGAATGGGGAGGGGCAGAGGCCGGCGCACTGGGTGAAAATGCTAGTTTCACATTGTCTGCCCCTGTCAGCTTCCTGTGCTTCTGTTGTCTTCCCCCACAAACTTCCCTATTTTTATTGTCAGGCTGAATGAACTGGAACATTCTCTGGAGGATCTTTGCCTATTTCACAGGCTCTCTCTTAATAGACAACTACTTCATCATCATTTTAGAAAAATGGTGGTAAAATGATCAGGCTTTTTATATACTCTCCTTAATTTAAACTATATATACTTTCCTTAATTTAAACTTCGTCAGTATGAGGGACTTTGTAACACCTCTTCCAGTTTCCTCCCCAGATTTCATCTCTTTTTGTAGTTGCCATTGTTCATCAAAGCAGAGGAAGATCATCCTCCATGTTCATTATTTGGAGGAAAAAAAATGGTAGCCTATTTATAGCCTAGAATTGTTGCGCTGTAGACAAATGGGGAGGGGCTATCATCTTGTGCCAAGGCTCCATGACCAGGCAGGAGATGATGGCGTGCCCAGTGATTCCAAGGACTACATGATGGGGTACATCACTCTAATTATCCTGATTCATTAGCCGTTAATTCTGTCAGGAATTTTTGACAGAAAACCAACACATCAGAGATAAAACTGAATGCATTAATTCTGGTCCTTTAAGCCTAAAATATTAACATAGCAACCAATCTGATGGAGGGGACCGTGCTGAGGGGGAGGGGCTCGTATCACAGCTGCACAATTGCATGTTGTAATCACCGCTGTTATCTTGTGTGCTTTATATTCAGTAGTTCTCTGATAGTCTCTGTGCTGAGCACTGCATATTGATTTGGAGAAAAGTAAATTGGTTTCTGAATACATGAAGCCTTTCTGGTATACTTAGAACAATTCACTTCCCTTTTTTTCTCCTCTGATTTATTTTCTAACTGCAAATGTCATGTGACTTGCTTATTTTTAACTTTTTTATTACATAATTTATCAGGCAGGCTATTTGATGGGCTTAACATGCAAAAAAAATTAAGTTAAATTAGCAATGAATTTCTTCTTCATAAGAGCCTGATTCAAAACTCACATTCAAATGTTCTGACACGGTATATGGGATGTTTATGTAAATCATCCTACTCAGACATCTAAAAGGTACAGGGGAGCAGTGATTATGTTAGAAAAGCAGCACTTTGATTCAAACATGAGGCCTTTCAGTTGTTGGAAACCTCAATGTTTTCTGACAAGAGACTTCAGACTGTAGATATGCCCTGAGACCCTGAGTATTACTGCTGCCTGCCATTCATGTCCCCCTGACATCTCTATCCCCCTGAGGCTGGGTGGTGGGAAGTGCATGCTTTCATGAGGGCAACTGGGCTGCTCACTCTCCATGAAAAGGGCTGGAGAGCAAGGAGTGTCTTGGGGACAGTGTCAGTTAGGGTCCCCTCCCTCCATCAGTGGGCTCCATTTGAGCCACCCTCTACAATCTGGGAGGACACAATGAGCTAATGGATGTCATCGAGCTTAAAAAGAGCACCCTAAGGGCTAAATTCTCTCCTCTGATAGGATAGGTAGCTGCCATTTATTGAGTGCCAAATGCACCAGGCGTGATGCTGGATACCTGATATAAGAAGCTCATTTAATCCTTAAACAACCCCGCAAGATAGGTTTTGTTATTATTCCCATGTTAGCGATCAGGAGACTGAGGCTTAGGAAGGTAAAGTTACTGGCCCAGTCTTACATGGCTAGAAAGAAGTAACACGGACTCTAACTCATGTTCTAATTCAGGCATACCCATCATTGCTCTCGACTACTCCCCAGGCTCCCTCCCAACCAGATGTCATTATGCTGAGCAGGCAGTTGGTACCTCATAAGATGACCCCAGGATCTGGCATCCAAAGACCTGTGCTCACAGGATGTTCTGCCTCTTTTTAGTACATGACCAGTGTGTCCGGCTGTTCCCTCGGCCCTGGCTGGTGAAATGGGGAAATTAGACTGACCGCAAAGGACAGAATCAAATCCGTTTTCTAAGCAGAGTACTTGGTATATAATAGGTGCTCAGTTAATGTTTGTTGAGTCTGATTCTTGTGTGACTTAATTCTATCAAGAAAATACATTAGTCTATTTTATATAGCTTCACATTAAATAGCATCTTGATAACATCTCAGCTCATCTTTAACTGCAACTTAAGAAAGTCTCACTATGCCTTTGAGAGCATAATTTTCTACTTCACTCTTATCTTGTACATAGATACTAAAGCATCTGCTTCCACATTTAGACCTCACATTCTCAGCCAGACGTGCATACATATGTTAGGAAGATGAAGCACAAGTCCCCACAGCAGGAACCCGGTGACAGGTTGTTGAACTGAATCTTGGGTTTGTCAGTGAGCTTCGCCCACGATTCCGTTTACACACACTTATTTCCCCATCCAGCCTCCTTGGTCACCCAGGGTCTTGTTCTTGGCTGTGTGGGGCTCCTTCCAGCTTAGAGCTCACAACACCTCACCGTGCCCACTTCAAGAAGGAGAAGGTGTTGGCAGTGTAGCTGGAGTGGGAAGATAGGTTGCACAGGGTGACAGAAAGAGAGACAAAGGTCAAGGAGAGAGAGGAGGTACACGCAGGGACACCGTTGGCCTCCCTGAGGTGATAGGCTGCCTCTGAACACAACAGAGTGGGGTGCACTTGTGTGGTGTGAGAACATGCCTAGCCTTTGTGACACTGGAAAAAGCTTCACAGAACCGCACATCTCAGGACCTTTGCAAGTGCGCTGTTGAAATGCTCTCACTCCAGGCGAGGCAGCTGGTGTCTTCTCCTCCAAAGCCTGTCTGACTTCTCTATTTAAAGCAGTCGTTAGGGGCACCTGGGTGGCTGAGTCATTAAGTGTCTGCCTTCGGCTCGGGTCATGACCCCAGGGTCCTGGGATCGAGCCCCGCATCGGGCTCCCTGCTCGGCGGGAAGCCTGCTTCTCCCTCTCCCACTCCCCCTGCTTGTGTTCCCTCTCTCGCTGTGTCTCTGTCAAATAAATAAATAAAATCTTAAAAAAAAAAAAATTAAAAAAAAAGCAGTCGTTATCACTCCCATGACATGGTGTCATCTTCGTGGCACCTTATCATGATCTGAAATTAAATTGTTTATTGAGTTACTTGTTTTCTGATTTGTCATCCCCTTCTAGAGTGCAAGCTTCTTACTGCTCTCTCCCCATTGCCCAGATTGACTCCGAGTATATTTATGAAATGAGTAACTATTACCAGTGACATTTCATCCCCTTTTAGGCTGTTAATTTCCTCCTTATTCTAGGAGATCTCCACTTCGATATCCCATATTTATGCAAAGCCAGGCATCAAAAATTGAGTTACAAATCCTCTTTTCAGTTCCTACAAGAGCCAAGATACATCCTATCTCACAGCTTTGGCACGGTGTTCCCTCTGTCTGGAACATCAACCACCTCAACCCTCTCCTTCTCCCATCACATTCTTTGCTATTAAGTGGCTGACTGCTTCTCATCCAAATACGATGTCATTCCTCAGAAAGGACTTCCCTGATCACCCCAATCAACCAATCCCTCATTATTTTCTATCAGAACAATATAAATTTTCTTTTCTTTTTTCACATAACATATTAATTTCAGGTGTACAGCATAATGATTCGATATTTGCATATATTGTGAAAGGATAACCACAATAAGTCTAGTAAACATTCATCACCCCATATAGTTACAGATTTTTTGTAACAAAGGTACAAACTTCCAGTTATAAAAGTAAGAAGTCCTGGGGCGCCTGAGTGGCTCAGTCGTTAAGTGTCTGCCTTCGGCTCAGGTCATGATCTCAGGGTCCTGGGATCGAGCCCCACATCGGGCTCCCTGCTCGGTGGGAAGCCTACTTCTCCCTCTCCCACTCCCCCTGCTTGTGTTCCCTCTCTCGCTGTGTCTCTCTCTGTCAAATAAATAAAATATTTTTTTAAAAAAGTAAGAAGTCCTGGTGATGTAATATATAGCATGGCGACTACAGTTAATACCACTGTATTGTATAATTGAAAGTTGCAAAAAGAGTAGATCTTAAAAGTTTTCATCACAAGAAAAAAATTGGATTTCTTTTGCTTGTTTGTTTTCGTTTTTCCATTCAGTTACTAATTTGTTTCTTATCTATCTCCCCCACTAGACTCTAAGTTTCATTAAGGCAGAGACTGTGAATATTTTATTTTATAATGCATGCTAAGGACATAACACATTGCCTAAAACACAATGCCTAAAACACAGTGGGTACTAAATGAATTGTTGAATGAATGAATGAATGATTTTAAGTCAGTCACTCACATGTGGATTAGGAGACAAATCTTCCACCCAGATTTATTAATTGCTGTAACTCCTTACCTCTTTTAATTTCTAGATAAACTCTCCCTCTGCTAAAGGACAAGTTAAAATTCTACTTTGTCCATGAGGCTCTTCTAAACATTCCAACCACAGTCACCTTTCCTTTTGCCAGTCTAATTCATTTAATTCACCAACTGGTGCCAAGGGCTGTAAGAGATACGAAGATGCACCAGGTATGATTCCTGACCTCAAAGAGGTTTGAATATTTATCACATACTTTTGGATTTGAGTGTAATTTATATGTGTCAAATGAATAAATGAATGAGCTTAATTATAGCTTTGTTGACCTCTCAACTCATTTTTCATATTAAACACAACACATAACTTCTTCCCATAATCTTCCTGGGAAGGCTCAAGAAAGATCATCTTTCCAGAAGAATTAAGAGAGCAATCTATTCTCAGTGCAGAACTGATGCTGAGAAATGAAGTAGCTTCCCAGCATCTCCTGAGTCTGGTTTGCACTCCACTAATTTATTATATTTAAATGAACTTCCAGAAAACACACCCTCTTGGCTTTAAATGCAAACACAAAAACCTTTCCTAAGCCAAAGGTGAAGGTTTTTCATTAGCTATTAGATGAAATGACATCCTTTCACTTTTCTTTTTCTCCCCCAGGTTTTTCATGGTCATAGAAGGCAACATTGTATTTGTGTCCCCACTAATTTGAAACCAAGTTTGAAATCAAATTCAGATTTTTTTTCCCTTGCTTCATCCATTCCATCCAATCCTTAAAAAAAGTTTTGTGTCTGTAGTATAAAAACAGGTAGCTAATGTGTGGGAAATGCCATCAGTCTGTTGGCTGTCTGTCTATATGATGCTCCACCAGGTTTCAGTGATTTTTCTCTGCACTGATAAATGGAGCAGCTGTTTTGGAAGTGTTTTGGCACAACTGGTGGGCCACCAATATCCTATAACATTGCTCACCTTTACTCTTTCCAGTGCTACTTTCTAACACCCCCCAAGTGCAGGCTACTACCTCTCGTTCTAGTTTCTCCTCCTTCTTTCTGCTCTGCCCATCTCAGCCACACGATCAAATTCCAGTCTCCTTTAGGTGTGTGACCTCCAGATCAGTCCTCTTTCCTAGCTCATTGACTCAGCCTTCCAACGAACAGACATCAGGAAGCTCACCATCCGTCCGCATCTCCTATAATGTTCTGGTTATATTTTCCACTTAACTAAAACCATCCTGTTTGTCACCCTCTGCTGTTCACTCACTCATTCAGTTGTTCAATCTCCTCCTTAAATCCTTCAACTGGTCCTGCCCATCCCACCTGCATCATATACCCCAGAGCCAAGCACTTCTTGCCAACATCACTGCTACAACTTCATCCCAGCTGCAATCTCCTCTTTCCTACACTTTGTTAACAGACTCCTGGACCAGGCCTCCCTGAGCCTCCTGCCAGACCGCCTCCTGCATGGTGACTACAAACAACTCTGCAGATGTTCTTTCTAAAACCCAAGTCACGTCATGTCACTCCCCTGCTTAAAATGTTCAGGCGCCTTCCATTTGAGACCATGACGAAATCCCAACTTCCTACCTTGGCCTGCAGGGTCCTGTGTGAGCTGACATCTCCCGCCCCCTCACCTCTTGCTCTGTCAATTCATTCTGGGCACGCTGGCCTGTCTGGCTCTTGAGAAACGCCAAGCTCCTTCCCTTCTCAGGGCCTGGGACTTGCTCTTCCCGGCCTTTGCAGTCATCTTTCCCTGAATCTTCTCCACATGGCTTCCTGCTTCTCAGGATCTCACAATCACTTCAGATGTCTCCCCCAGGAGGCCTTCTCTGGCCTCTCTAGTAAGCAACATCCCTCTCCACTCTATAGGATGGATCCAGAAATCGTGCACTTGGTGTTTCTAATCTGTGTCCTTGGCACCTAGCCGCGCGCATCAGGGCTAAGTCCAATTTTCCTGCAGAAATACTGTGATGCATTTGAGGTCTTTCTCTTCAATGACATTACACTGCTCTCCTAGATAAGCAAAAGCAACACATCTTTCTTTTTCAGTGCTTCTAGTGTTTTTTTTTTCAATATGAGAAGCAATAAAAGGCTTTAAGCCCTTCTTTATTTTTAAAGAATTGGTTCCCAGATAGCATCTTTGATATGTCTAAGGAAACTATAGATAAGGAAAATAATGAAATCTGACTCTATATTAACAGAAGGGATATTAAAAAGAAAATTAAGTTTTTCTCAAAGAATTTGAATGGTGGGAAAGTACATCAAGAGAGCACATACTTCAGGACCAGCCAAGCATTTCATGTCATTCTAAAGATACCTCAGGTACCCCTATGGACAAGAGAAGAAACAAAGGGCCAATCTCTCTGGCAAAAGAATATAATGACTATTGTTATAGGAAAGAGAGAGGAAGAGATGATTTTGTTGTGTATTATACCGGATTTCAAAATACATGTGGTTTCCTGCTAGAAACTTAATTTCTAGTCTCATCTCAGAACAGCTTGGGCTGGGCTGTCATAGATTTCCTGTGCCCCTCTCTGATAATATGTGTATAAAAATAGAAAACAAGAAGAAAACACTTCTCAGCCAAAAATATATCATATTGTGTTTCAAGTGGGAGGTAAGAGAAACAAAGGCTACACCATTAGTTAAATCTCTATTACACATTCAGTTTTTATGCCCCTCAGAGTAGCTCCCTAACAGCTACTGGTGCAGAATGCTAGAGACCCGTTGGAATGAGCACCTATTTGGCAAGTGTGATCCAAGCATCTGGAGAAGATCCCTGTCTTGCAAAACAAGTAGGGAAAAAATCCAAAGCAGGTCTGCAATCTATACGGAAAGTAGTATGAAACCATTTTTTGGGGGGGGGGGCAATATAAGGACTACCATATCATAAGGCCTGGAAATGGGGGTCTTTCTTGCCAGTCTGCCACTAGTATGGGAACCACTAATGGATCCAATGAATCATGTTTTAGCTATCTCATAAATGGGATCCTTTAGAATGCTCAGCAAATAAAGTTCCTATTATTCACCCATCTTTGACTAGCTACTCTACACAGTCCACATCTTGTTTGCTATGCCTATGACAAGAAGTTCTTAATGATAAACACCATTGTCAAGAGTTTTCCATTTATTTAGAATTTTAATTATTATAGGTACTTGGAGAAAAAAAAAATTTCTCAGATGTGCTCAATTACTTCTGCTATCCCGTAGGTTAGAGAAGGATGCATATGGAATGAAATTGCATCAGATCAGATTGGAATGTTTTGACAGCAAGATATGGCAAAAGGTTACTGTGGTATAAAACAGGAGAGCATAACAAGTGATTTGGCAACAGAGGTACAACCTTGAATTACAATGAATAGAGCGAGTTGGCTATTAAAAATGGATAGCTGTTAATAAAACTGCATTTGATTAGATGAAGATTTGGGGGATAATTTCTAATGGATCATGGTTCTAATACAGCCAAGTGGATTTTTTTATTTCAATTTATAATGCCCACTCTTTGGTGGACCCTCCAGACATGTGTATAGCAGCCCAACAGAATACAAATAGGTCAAATTGTCAAGAGAGCCCATGTCCATTTTTATCAGGAAAGTCCTGATTTAACAGATGTGCTTTGTGTAATGCCTCAAAAGACAACAGGTTTAGATTTTTTCTGAATCAACAGAAAGCAAAATTCCAGAGCCTTACATTTCTGTGTAAAATTCTCCTACTCTCATCCTTGACTAAAGGACAACTCAGATCATTCAATCTTGACTTTAGAATAAGACATCCTTCTTTAAGACTGAAAGACAATTGAATGGAAATCCAAGGGAATGGCAAAGATGTGTTATTTTCACTATTTTAAAAGTAAGAGTTTTTAAGAGGGATAAAAAACAGTGTGTGGGTGGATTTGAAATGGGTTAGATCAGACTTGAGAGAATGTCATTGATAAAACAAAAGAAAATAAGATAGTTATCATGCCATCGAGCACCAATTTCAAAGTGTTTCATGTCTTCTTTTCCAATGCTCAAAATATCCTTTTAAAAGGAAAGTAAATTTTATCCCCATTTTACAAATTAGAAATTAGATCTCAGTGTGAAAAAGCTGTCATAATAAGAGAGTAAAATGATCAAAGATCAGAAACAGTGCTTTTTAACATTCTTTTATTACCTTCCATCAGATATTTCTGGGATAGCTATATAAAATAATCACGAACTATCTCAATGTCCCCTTACCACTGTTCCAACCCCAATATTCATTTTTTCCCAATACTGCCCATCCCTACTTCCCAGATTACATATTGTGCCCATGTGTAAAACTACAGATACACAGAAAACAGTTTAGTGGTTAAGAGAAAAAATATATCTACATTAATATATTTAAAAGAAACCTATTTATGTTAAGGTCATTAAGTATGTGAAAAATGTTCATCTTCAATAAAAATTTTAAAAAAGCAAAGACACGAGATATTTCTCCACTATTAGAATCACAAAATTTTTAAAAATTAATAACAACTAGTTTTCACAAGGATGTAGGAAGAGGGGAGATCTTATGTTATACATTGGTAAAAATATAAATTGGGGGGTGCCTGGGTGGCTCAGTTGGTTAAGCGACTGCCTTCGGCTCAGGTCATGATCCTGGAGTCCCGGGATCGAGTCCCGCATTGGGCTCACTGCTCTGTAGGGAGTCTGCTTCTCCCTCTGACCCTCCTCCCTCTCATGCTCTCTGTCTCTCATTCTCTCTCTCTCAAATAAATAAATAAAATCTTAAAAAATATATATATATATAAATTGGTATCACTCCCTATTGACAGTATCATTGAAAAAATATTATATGGTACTATGTGTACACATAAACATACATATCATATCTATATACATATATACACATATGTACACATACATACGAATTTTGTAGCACTATTTTCCTCAGGGAAAAAAAAATGCACAAATATGGAAGGGTATCGCTTTCTTAAAGGACTGCTATAATGTATTTTTTAATATAAAAATTTGCAGAACACTGTTTCTAAGCCGATCTACGTTAAGAAAAGAAACATATACATTAAACAAACAACTGCATATATATATATAGGAACTATACAAACTAAAGTGTTAACAGCACTTACTTTTGGGAATAGTGGTTATCTGAAGAATTATGTTACATTATTTTCACATGCTAAAATTACTGTGAATTTTAACTTCTTTGTATGTGCTTCTCTATTTTTCAAATTGAGTATATATCCCAAACCATACTATGTCTTTGAGAACTATATAGATCATGAGTGTTGGAGTCAGGTAGACATAGATTGGGTCCTAGCTCCATCACTCAAGCATCTTAGATTTCCTAAATCTTTATTTCTTCGGCTATAACACAAGACTAAGCTTAGTTCTTATGTCATGAAATAGGAAAGATTAATAAGATAATGCAGAATGATTCATGAAAATGCATACTGTAATAAAAAGAAAGCTCACGGTGCCTGGGTGGCTCAGTTGGTTAAGCCACTGCCTTCAGCTCAGGTCATGATCCTGGAGTCCCGGGACCAAGTCCCTCATCGGGCTCCCTGCTTGGCAGGGAGTCTGCTTCTCCCTCTGACCCTCCCCCTTCTCGTGCTCTCTCTCTCATTCTCTCTCTCTCTCTCAAATAAATAAATAAAATCTTTTTTTAAAAAAGAAAGCTCAGTAGATATTAGTTATTATTATTATTATTTTATTATTATTTTTCATTCAAAGTCCAGGTTTATCTGCCATATCAGACAAATTTTAATCCCAGCCCATTCTTAAATCAGGTAGGATCCTTGTCCCCCTTGTTCTCTTAGAAGTTTGCATTTGCTCTTAGATTCCATTTACTTCTCCACCCAAAAAACTATGCTTTCCTTTGACTTGCCTCTTCACTGAAAAACTTGTCTCTGGGTCCCTATTTTCCAATTTTTTTTCAGATAGAATTGCCCCACCACCCTCTGCTCATCTACTGCAGCTCATTTCATTGGAATTCTATCCAAGTCAGAACTCCAAACCACTCTGCTCCTTGTTATGTCTGACTGACCTTTGCTTCCTAACTGAAAGCTGAGTTTTGCTCTTTATTGGAGAAGGACCCAGGGAGCGCCCCGGGATCTCAGAAAACTTGTTTCCCCTATGATATCTATAAAATAAGAAAAGGACCACCTTATAAAATATTGCACAAAAATCATCAATGTAACCACAAAAATACTATGCTCCGGAACCATGACTGAGCTAATTATGGAGGACAAAGACAGAGATGGTCCTATTTTGGAAAATATTTTCGTATTTCAAGTATGTTCCTTAAAATCTTTAATGGAACAGTTTCACTATTTCTTTTTTTTTTTTTTTTGGAACAGTTTCACTGTTAATTAGAACACAAAACTAAAGTCTCCCAGTCTCTGCAATCTGCCCTTGCCACATTAGGTGCTCACAGAAATGGCCCTTCTTCTTGATTCTGCGTGTAGACTTCTGGTGCTAATAAGAGAAGGAGTCAAGTGGGAATGTGAGGAATGAGTGCTCTATGAAATCACCAGAATTTTAATTCTTTTTTCTTCTGAGTAACAATATACTATATGATTGTTCAGCCAAGATTTCTCTAAAAAATACATGGTTTTGTTAATTTTCTTAGAGTTAATAACTGGGAGATATACAGACAAACACATGTTTGCCTCCTGACTGTAACATAAAATAATCTCCAGGTATAATGAAATAGTCCATCTTGTTGCAATAAAAAGCAAGGAAACCAGGGCAGTGAGACTTGATGCTTTCAGTAGTTTATGTCCCTTAAGACCTTTCACAGTAATAATCATTCCACCTGCTATTTTGGTGGCGCCTGATGGCTTGCAAAGTACTTTCCATATATTATTTCATTCAAGGAAAAAGAAATGCATATTCTATAAGGGCCATTCCTGAGAGAAAATAAAATGTCAAGTAAATGAAAACTATTCCTAGATTGAATAATTCAGGGAGCGGCTCTATCAAAATAGTGAACCACTTCATGAGAAACAGAGGAGCCAAAATATAAAATAAAATCACCATTGCTAGTATAAATATGAACTATATGGGGCTTACTAAATCTTTTTCATTATGTTCATGATTCAGGGACTGTAATTTGTTCCATAGTTGTTGCAGTTGGAAATAAAATGATAAATAGACATCTTAGCTCTCATGTACCCTGTGGAATTCCAGTGCTTTGCCCCCTGAGGCAAAATACATATATAGTATTTGACCCTGTAATGACTTTCCTTTGCCTTCTGATTCCCCCCAGATCCCACTGCCTGACATGACACCTGCCCCATCTTTGCCTCTGTGTACCTTCTTCTCCAGCCACGCCGGAGTCCTCCCTTCGACAAGCATATGCACATCCTCGTCTCTGCTCTCCACACCATTCTTCACTCTAAAATAATCATTCTTCCTCCAAGATCTACTCTGAGTACTTCTTCCTCCCAGCTACTCTGAGCTACAATCTCCTTTCTTTGTCTTTCAGTGGTTCATACTTTTCTTCCATTCATTAAACAACTACTTAATGAGAATTGATTCCCCATGAGGCATCATTGTAGGGCAATGGAGATAAAGAAATGAAAATGAAAAAAAAAACAAACCAACCAAAATCTCTGCTCTCAAAAAGCTTGCATTCTCTGGGGGAAGGACAGACAATAAACACAAACGAAATAGAAGATTACTTTGGAAGCCGCTAAGTGTTAGGAAGATCTATAACAGGATGATATCAGAACGTGCCTGAAGGGGGGATGGATAGCTTAGATTAGGGGGTCAGGGAGAGCTTCACTGAGATGACATCTGAGCTGAGACCTGGATGAAAAGAATGAGCCAGCCCTGCAAGGATGTCCCAGGCAGAATGAATAGCAGCTGCAAATGTTTTAAGGAGGGACCAAGCATGACAGTTTGCAGGAACAGAGAGAAGGGTGGTACGGATGGAAAGGTGGTGAGCAAGGGGAAGCTGGGTTGAGGTGGATCTGAGAGCGGGTGCCAGATCATGTAAGGACCTCCGCTTTGACTTTGAGTGCATCCAGGAGCCACGGCCAGGTTTTAGGCAGAAGATAGGAGATGGTTTATAGTTTTTAAAAGATCTCTTTGTCTACTGGGCAGAGAATGGACCATGAGGGAGACCCAAATCAGAGCAAGGGAGACCAGTCGGGAGGTTGTTGCAGGTCAGAGGGTACAGTGAGGTTTCGAATGAGGTTGTCTGGTGAAGACGGAGAAAGGGTAACAGATTTGGGATCTATTTTACAGGTTAAGCCCTCAGGACTTATGGGTAAATTGAAGGTAGAAGAGTAAAGAAACTCAAATGTGAATTCTATCATGTCATGATTAAGCTATTAAATGTATGTTTGTGTATGTGTTCCCAACAAGATTATAATTACTTAGCACCCAGAAATTAATTATATCCTACTTTTTTTGGTCAGAACTACAGAAATGAGGATGACCTTTTGCAAAAATGAGCATATAACAAAGACTTATTAACTTGAATCCAATTAATATTTTTATTTGTATTGGGGTCAGAAATAGTCCAATCCAACTGACCATTGCAAAGCCAAGTGTCTCCCCTCTGTTTCTTTTCTGGATGCTGCCATCTGTCCTTTCACCTCCTGCTACTGTGGTAGTCTCTATAATTCTCGCTGTGTGATTTCTTGGCAACCACCCTCTGCCAATTAGATCTCTGCTGCTGTAAGAGAGCCTGCTTCCTTGCTTACTGCACACCCCACTTACACAGCTCACTGTGGTCATTTATTCTGCACAAAATCTCTGCCAGGTCTTCGGCTGGGTGATAGGGTCCCAAAGATAAACACGAGAAGGCATGAGAAACCTCACTGTCTGGCCTTCACATAAGAAGTAGGTGGGAGAATCTTAGACCACATGTATACGTAAGCAAGAAAGGGAAGAGTTATACAGGAAAACACAGATTTGCTTCTCTTCTTTAGAGTTGAGTCCTCTAAGGGCTGCATAAAAAGGGAACTCCATCTGCTTGCTTGCCCTTTATTTCTCAATTTTTCTAGACACTATGTGCTTCAGGGTCCTAGAAAGGGGATCTTTTATCTCTCCGTGAGAAGCAAAGAGAATTTAGCGAGGGTGTGTGCAGAAATTATTTGGGATTGCTTAGATAATACCACCTTTCTTCCCCCATTCTCTCTTCGCACAAACAAATGACTTTTCCTGCATTTGAATGAATTTCTTTTCAATAAACACTTGTCAAATTACCCCTCCTATGCATAAGACCCAGGAACAGTGCTAGAGATATAGGCCCTGTCCTCTAGCTCTTTGAAAAAAAGACATAAGACGAAGTAAAATGAAATCCATGCCAAATACACATCTGCACAATATGATGTTTGAGCACAAAAGAAAGGTGCTGCATCCGGAATAGATGGCTCAAGAAAGATGCCTCAGAGGAGAAGGAGCCTATATGGACATGGAAATGAGAGTGGTATTTTGAGAGGCTGAGAAGGAGAGTGTGGAGGTGCAGGACCAGCTGGAGCAAAAGCTCAGAGGCATCACACTGCATTGGAGCTCTGGGGAATGGTGTTAAGTTGTCTGGCTGGAGAACAAGAATCGGGAGGAGATACACTTAAAGTAAAATAGATGGTGTAAATGAATCCTATGTCAAGGTTGCAGAAACCTCCAATGCATGTTGGAAATTATTCGGTAGCCAACAGGGAGCTAGTGCAGGCTTTCAGATAGGGGAGAAACATGAGCCGATCCAGAATGAAAAAGATGATGCTGGCGTGATGGCCACGGGAGGGCCCTACTCAGATTTCCCTTCAAGACAATCTCCTGGGGAGTCGAGGTGGTTGACAGTCTCCAGCAGTCACTCCTTTGGGTTCACCCCAATGGTGAATACCCCAACGCCACTCTTCCTGACCAGCAGGCAACCTCCTCAATGGGAAACATTGGCTTGAGTATTTCCCATTAGCCTGGCTGAGACTATCTCAACCCTGTGTGGGTTCTGTGTGCTCAATCCTTCCTCCTCTCTCCTCTCACAGGTGTCAGGTCCGTGGGGCAGTCTGAAGTCTCCCCTTGTCTCTTCCTATGCTCCCTCTCCCTGTGCTCCCCACAGACAATGCCCCAGACAAGCCTCTTGCACACTTGCCATCAGTCTCCCAGAGAACCTGGACTGCCACAGTAGTGAAGTGAGAAGGATGAGCAGCCCTGACCCATGTTAGGGGTATTCTCCAGAGTCCCACAGACTGGTCAGCACCAGCAGGGCAAAAGGGAGAAGTATATGGGAAGGGAAAAGGAAGGGAACTTTTTCTATGACAAAAAGAACAGGTTTTGCCTAATCATCTCCAATATCCTTCTGGGAGAGGGGATTGTGCTTATTACTCTGAAATCTTTCAATCATCAATGTATTTTTCACCTATGGAGGGGGGGTGGATAAATATTGATCTTTTTGTCACTGCTGAGTCTTTGCCTGTGTTTTTTGGTTTTTTGTTTTTTTTCCCTCTTGGGTCCCTTAGTTGTGTTTATAGTAACTTGGTGTGGAGTTGACCTAGTAACTCAGGTCAAATAAGTGTTTGTTGTTGAAAGTTTGAAACATGTATGTCTTTTATTGGATATCAATAACATGAAATAACAATTCAAAATTTTCTAAATAAAAAATACTACAACCATTTATTCATATGCTACGGGTATAACTCTGAAGAATGTCTATGGAGAATACAGTTAGACTTGTAATCTTTCTCCTAATATTTTCACATAAGAAATTATAGCTTTAGAACAGTGTTTAGTTTAAAAAGGCAATAATTTATTTAAGAAAATAATTCTCCTCTCTTATCTCAAAATACTTCTAGTGTTTAACAAGAGAATAGTAATTACAATACATAGGCCAATTCAATAATTTCCAAATAGTCTCTTTAAGTTTTTAATAGTTTACTTTTAATATTTAACTTATGTGGGATTCATAGTGGATTTCCTATTCTCATTCTCTGTGTTCCCATTTTTTCCTCTACTAAATATAAACATATCAACAATCATAGTGAAAGAATATGAATCTATGGATAACCTAATGTAGAGCAATTAGGAATGGTTCTCAGCTATTCTGGTTTGATGAGAAGAAAAACTGCTCTATATTTAAGAAAAACTACATGGAACCGTAAAAACGATGGCACATTTGAGCTGACTGTTTGACCACCTAATAAAAAATGTTTCAAAAATTCCTAATACCTTGATAGTAATTATACATCTGTGTGTAAATATGGAATTTTTTAAACCCAAAAGGGGTGTTTATGTCTTATGATTCTTCCTAAACTGTGCCCTGTAAACTGGTTTCATAACTTGTTTTCATTCCACATCCTGTGAAGTGTTTTGTTTACAATATTCTGTTTGAAGTCAGGAAAGCTTTGCTGATGAAAGAGATAGCACAATCTTGTCCTTTCATATCATTAAAGTAAATAAAGGGAGTTGTTCATTTGATCAGTAGCTATCACTCTGAAATAATTGTCCACCAAGTTCAGAATCTTGGAATTGTTTGGGAAAGAACAGCTCCTACTAGAAACCTTTACGATCTAGATGGAAAATTGAATGGTTGGTTGCCTTTGGCATAGCGTAAGTTCACATTCCGGCGGAGTGCACAGGCCCTTCACAATCTAACCCACAGGATAGCTTCCATCATCTCCTGACATCTCTTTCCCTCTGCCTCTGGGCCTGAAGTTTTGCTTGGGAATCTGTGTGCCCATTTCCCAGCAGTGGTCGTAACTGGCCCGAGCCAATTATGACGTTCGGTTCGCCACACTCACAGCTTCTCTTAGAGCGAGTGGCAGCCTGTAAAACAGCAACAGGAATCTGTTGTGGGGGCTTCTGAAGAAGCTTTGCTTTCCTGAGGCAGGGGACAGCTGCGCTGGTGGCACCCTTTCCTTCCTTCTCGTGACCTAACATGGACGAGAGATCAGAAACGGAGGCGGCCATTTTGGCACCACGGGGCAGAGGCTGGGAGAACTACAGAATCACTGGCCCCAACACCACTGAGTCACCGAACGCATTCCTCGCCTCCTACGTTTAGACTTTGAGGAAAAAAATAAACCTGTATTTGTTTAAACCACTGCTATTCCCTTCTTGTCACTTACAATAAAAAACAATCCTAACCGAAACAGACTGAAATCGCTTGCCTTTCCAGCCTCATCACCCGTACCCTATTCCTCGAGTTACAAAATCGACTTCTATTCTGCAAATCCACGGGGCTATTTCGTGATGGGCACAAAAATCCTTTCCCTCCAAAATCTCGCTCACCAAAACGAGTCAGCCCAAACTCTTCCCAACTCATCACCTCCCAAGTTCCTCTCATGCTTCCTTAATGCTTTCCACCAGCCTTACACTTACTACCTAGCCTAAGGGACCCTTAAGGAAAAGACTTGATTCCCATTCTTTGAATCGCCCCAGTACCATGACACTATTCCCAGAAACTAACATGGTATCAGAAACACTGGGGTGTGTTATCTTCGTTAAATCTGCATTTCCTAGACTACTTGAAGAGATAAGCTAGGTCTTACCCCAGATTTTCCTTGAGAGGGTTTCCTTTGGTTCTAAATGAACTTATACTCTCCCTCCACCAGGCTAGGTGAAAGAAATATACTGCAACAGCTTTTCCGAAGGACACTTATTATAATAACAATTAAAATTTTAAATATATGTAATTTTTGATCCAGCAATTCCAATTCTAGAAAGTTATCCCAGAGATATATCATACAAGTTGCCAAAGACATCTGCACCTAGATATTGATGCAAACCTTGCTTGTAACAGCAAAAATCGAAAACAGGTCACTAATAGGAGGCAGGTTATATAAATTATGGCACATCTATTAAAAGAGATACTATGCCACTTTTAAAAAGAACCAGAAAAATACACATTTGGTGACATGTAATGATTGCCAAGATACATCACTAAGAAAAATAATCCAGTTGTGGAAGAACCTATTTTTATTCCTTTTCTATAAAAATATTTATATACATTGAAAAAAATCAAACTTATAAATAGTGTTCAGTTCTGAGGCTGGAGGCTTTCATTCTCTTAGACCTGAATATTGGTATTAATGGATTTCTACAATCCATACATATATGGTATTTACAATCAGAAACAAATCACTAAAGAAACAGATCTTCTCTGGTATAGGTTTTCAATAATGGTAGGAGGCCAGGAGCATCTGCAGGACCACTGCCTCTAGGCGAAGATGAAGAAACACAGAAACAGTTTGAAATGCAGGATAGAGAGTGGCTGGAAACTGGGCAGGAAGATGGAGGTTCAGGAAAGAAGAATCATGTCCCAAAATGGAACAAGTTGCGTTGTGAGGTAGCGAGCTTCCCATTCATCCAATTGTGCAGGCAAGAAATCTGGCAGTGTGCCTTTATACCTCTCTTTCCCTCATTCCCCAAGATTCCTCAACACATACCCTTTTCTCCCATCTCTATCAACACTGATCTTGTTCAGAGAACCAACCTGTCCTGCTTGAACTATTAGAATAACTTTCTGATTGGTATCCCTATATCATGGGTAGTAGGCAGAATTTTGGCTCCATGACCTTTGCCCCGATGTCTTATGTGGCTCTTATGTGGCAAAAGAGCCTTTGTAAATGTAATAAAGATTATTCATAAGTTTGACTTTAAAATAGATTATCCTGGATAATCAAGGGGAGCCCAATGTCATCACATGAACCCTTAGAAGCAGAGCTGTCTGCCGGCAGAAGGTAGAAGAGAAAATAAGAGAGAGGCAGCAGAAAGCGAAGCTGGAGAGATTGGAAACATGAGAGTTTCTGGCTTTCTTACTGGCTTCAAGATGGGAGGGGCTACATGGAAAGCCGGAGAAGGAAATGAATTCTGCCTATAGCCCATGAGCTTGAGATGTGAAACTCAGCCCCAGTCAACATGTTGTTTTCTACCTCCTGAGATGGTAAACAGAGAACCCAGTTAAGCCATGCTGTGCCCAGACCTCTGATCCACGGAAACTGTGATATTGTTTTAAATTGCTTAATTTGTGATAATTTGTTTTGGCAGCAATAGAAAACTAATACATTAACCCTGACCCATCTCTGGTCTACAGTGTGAGTGATTTTTTTTCTCCCCAAAACACAGATCTGGTCAAGAAACACCTGTTGACAACCCTAATTAGTTTTCTATTACTCTTTGGAAACATTGCAAACTCCTTAACACAGCGGTCAAATCTTTCGTGGTTTTCAGCTCCCCTGAGCCTCTCCAACCTCATCTTCTCCACTTGCCTTTAATTCTGCATCCAGCAACAGTGGCTATGTTTTGTTTACTCATACTACCATGCTCCCTGTTGCCTCAGGGCTTTTGTGCAAGCCTTTCCTTCTGTCTGGAACGTTCTTCCCTCCCATCTTCATCTTCTGAGTACCACTAGACATCTTTCCCGAGCTTTCTGACTAAATCAGACATAGAAATGATAGGTTCCTGTGGAATTACATATATCTCTCTCTTTTTAAAGAAGATTTTATTTATTTATTTGAGAGACAGAGAGATCACGAGCAGGGGGAGGGGTAGAGGGAGAAGCAGACTCCCCACTGAGCAGGGAACCCAATGCAGGGCTCCTATGCAGGGACTCCGGGATCATGACCTGAGCCGAAGGCAGACGCTTAACCGACTGAGCCACCCAGGCGCCCGGAATTACATATTTCTCCCTGCCACCAATTGTCATGGTTACAGTGGCTTGTGTGATTACCTGACAATTATTGGCCTCACCCACTATGCTGTCACCTCTGTAAGGATAGGGAATGTGAACACCTTTCCTTGCTATTGTATCAATAGCTCTTAATAGCGTGTCTGAAACATGGTCAGTTCTCAAGTAATATTTCCTGGCTGAGTAATTGAATTCATGAGTCATACTGAATCAGTGAATTGGTGCTCCAGGAAAGAATATGTGAGAAAATACCAGCCACCAAAAGAAAGGTGAGTCAAGTGACCACACAGTACCCTATCAGTTCTAAAACTGCATGATGTTAAGTATTCTGTGCCCACGTAAAGTGTGCTAACTATCTCTTAATTTTACATTACCTAGGGAAACTTGGCTTTTTTCATGAAGATAGCTGCCAAAACATCACTTTATCACCAATATGTGTCCTATCTCTCCAAATAAATTTAATAAATATTCAATGGGTAATGACCCAAGTGGAAGACACTGTATTCTATGTCCCCAATGATATAAATAAGCCTTTGATTGTTAACATATGAATTTATGTATTGAACTTCACACTTTTAAAATATACTTTTACATACATTATCTCCTTTAATCATCACAATAACTTTGCAAAGCACTTGCATATTTTTTACAGCTTTTCTCAGTTCAGCACAGATCAAATCAGAGAGTCATTGCTCAGACATTAACTGAGATGTTCAAGTTCAAAAACTTGGCAATGACAGAACTCCACCTCAGGTCTTCCTGCTCCACCTGCAGGTTTTAACAGCCTCGATTTTCCAGGGACAAACTAAGCCTCCACTTCCCTGTGCATTTCCCTTCTCTCCTCTCACTCCCTGGTGCCAGTCGCAGTGCCTCCAAAGTGGTCTGGGTAACCATCAACCACACGTAGTGTAATTTCTATTCACGTCTGCCATTACATTTCCCAAAGATGACAAGATGACCCATGATGGGCGCTCAATAGTGTTTGTCAAATTGATTGTCTGCTGTACCCTCACATGTTCATACAAAAAAACAATTATTCAGGCTTTAAGCTCTTCAGGTTTAAGAATATAAATTTCTACATAAGAAGCATCCTTGGGGCACCTGGGTGGCTCAGTCGGTTGAGCACCTGACTCTTGGTTTTGGCTTAGTCATGATCTCATGGGTCTTGGGTCGGGCTCTGCCCTCAGTTGGGAGTCTGCTTGAAGGTTCTATTCCTCTGCCCCACTGCCACTCACGTGTGCGCGCACACGCCCTCTCTCTCTAAAATAAACAAATCGATCTTAAAAAAAAAAAAGAAGCATCCTATTTATTATTTGTTCCTTTTGGATGGCCTCTTTTTAAATAGTTAACAGCTAGAGGGGAAAGTCTTGTGTAATTTCTGGGAAGTGTGCTTTTCTTCCTATGAATGTACATCATGATACCTCAGATTAGAGTGGAGTCTGTCTTACCCAGAATGACTGGAACATGATTAGCTCGTAGAGATGAGCTCAAAGATAAACTTCTGCTTAACTGAAGTGGGTGTAACATCCGGTGATTCTGCTGAATACACCAGAAAATCCAAAAGAAATTCCAAAAATGATTTCAAATAATCATTTCTGGAATAACGACATACTCTCCCTTATAATTACTTTAAAAGAAATTATTCTTATTTGGATTCATCTGGTATGTTCTATTTTCAGAAAGAAACTTAAGAGTAGAATTATAAGTCAAAGGGCACAAACATCTTCGTTATAAGTTTTCTTTCTTTCAGATTGTTACATTAATGCATGCTTCTGTAGAAAATATAGAAAGTACATAAAAGTGTCCAGAGGGATAGAAAAGTTAACTTATAATCATCATTATATATCTTGAGGCAAATATTGTCAACATCTTGACATTTTCATCTCTACCATACTCTTGTTAGTTGAGATGTAGTCTATTTTTTCTACTTAACATTATTTTTTTTTTACCAGTAAAACATTTTTTTTTTTAAAGATTTTATTTATTTATTTGAGAGAGAGAGCACATGAGAGGGGGGAGGGTCAGAGGGAGAAGCAGGCTCCCTGCCGAGCAGGGAGCCCGATGCGGGACTCGATCCAGGGACTCCAGGATCATGACCTGAGCCGAAGGCAGTCACTTAACCAACTGAGCCACCCAGGCGCCCTACCAGTAAAACATTTATTCCAATCCTTTAATTAAAGATACTACTTCCTTGTGTTACAGTTCCAAAGTTTTCCCAATTAATGTAATCACTGTGAAAAATTTGGTATGCACCTTCCTTACTTGTTCCTTTGCTAAACTAGCATAGAATATACATATAAATATCATTGCTACTATTGTTGTTTTACAAAAATGAAATCATGCACATAACTTTTTCTTAACAATGAATCATTATGCTGTCCTAAATTCCCTCATATTTACCTCATTCTATCTAACAAGTACATAATATTCCATAGAATGGAAGTACAATAATTTATGAAACCATCTTCTGTTGATAGACACTCAGGATATTTTCCCTTATCTTTTCCTGTTATAAGAAACAAAGCAATAAAAATCATGGTACATATATTGAAAATATGGCATTTTTATTTAAAAAAAATATTTGTTAGCAATTACAAATTTAACTAACAAATACAATTAGGTTCTTTCCATTATTTTCCATGAGGGCATGGCCCACATTTTGTCGGGTTCATTTGCCCAAACAGAACATAGAACATGGCATATAGAAAATTTGAGTCAAATAAATATTCACTGAATTGAATTGAACAGATAACATCATTGTGGGAGCCCCAAATTTAAAAGTGGTCAGTGTGTAAGTTCTGCACTATGATGTTTAGGTAGGACACCCGAGTCAGGGCTTAATCAGGACATTCACAAATCCATACTCATCTCCTTCCACTTCATTTTTTATTTATAAATTAGTTAAATGGCATGCTTATCATCTCTCATAGATGTATCCCATTTTAATATGTATTCTATTCTTATCAAGTGTCTGACAATAACATGTTCCTTTAGCATTAAAATAATATATTAATATTATATGTTTGTAATTATGAGAGTATTCATTGACCTCTTTCTATAGCACATTTCACATGCAGAGGATGAAATGATTATTAAATTAAATTCTTCCCACTAATTGACTCAGGTTTAAAGTATTCAAATTCTATGTGAGAAATTATTCCATTAGTCTACAATCACCTTGAAAACTACATGGCACCATCAAGGGATGACAGAAGAAGGCAATGCAAAGGACTCAGTGTAAGCCATCTCTCTGAGCAGGAAAACCAGAAGTCCCCTGGGGTGAGGCCACAACTTCTTGAAAGTCAGAGATCAAGAGTATTCAATAATTAACACCATTGTTTTCCTCACTTGAATTCCAAATAAATTAAGACATAGGGTAGTTAGGTAGATGGTGGCCACAATATAGCATTTATTACCAATAAAGATGTTACTGGTGGATGTAACTTACACATCCATGGGCAAGCAGGGATCTCAGCACACCAGACTCACCCATTCTGCTGCAGTGGGTGCTGGACTTTGGGAACAGATCAATCTCTGTAACACAAAAAAGAAGAGAAGGAGCAGAGCAGAGCAAAGCACTCACTTCCTCCTGGCAACTCATACCTAAAAGAGAAGAGGAGGGAGTGGGCTATACACACCCTGTTTCTTCTCTCACCCTCACCAGTTAGATAAGTCACTCTCCCTCCCTGGGTGAGGAACTAGTAACAGGGAGAAAGGAGTCCAGACAGCGTAGGCTGATGGAACCCCTTTTACATGGAAGAAAATATCAGGATAGGAAAGAACAGCTTCCCCCTCACTGTTCACTATTGAAAGACAATTTTTTTTAAACAAAATATGTCTTTTTTTTATTATGTTCAGGTAGCCACCATATAGTACATCATTAGTTTTTGATGTGGTGTTCAGTGATTCATTAGTTGTGTATAACACCCAGTGCTCATCACAACACGTGCCCTCCTTAATGCCTATCACCCGGGTACCCCATCCCTCACCCCCTTCCCTTCTGTAACCCTGTTTGTTTCCCGGAGTCCAGAGTCTCTCATGGTTTGTCTCCCTCTCTGATTTCTTCCCATTCAGGTTTCCCTTCCATTTTTTTTTGATTGTACACATGTTGCTGCCTTTCACAGGGATTTGCCTTTCACTATGGCTACCTCCGTGAACAGATACCACTCCCACACCCACTTCCCCACCCCCAATTCCCAACCCCCCACAGGGGAGCACAAACACATCTACCAAAGCATACAGTGAGGGTGTTTCTGGAGATCATGAGCTAGAAGAGACTCTATTTGTAAAATTGTGTTGGTATCTAGACTTTAAATTCTTAGCCAGTTTATAATGAATTTTGGCATATAACTTTTTTTTAATTTATTTTGAAAACAGAGCATGGAAATCAAGCAAGTCCATGATTCCATATATACTTTTAAAATTTCCACAGCATATATTTTTCCTGCTGACATCCCTGTGTTCTTTCTTTTTAGTAACATATTTATTCAAAGCATTTGTTGAATACTTTTAATAACATTTATGAGTACCAGCAATGATCCAACTCTTTCAAGGAAAGTATTATCAAACCATTTTATAAATGAGAAAATTAAGGTCCAGATAGATAACTTGGTTAAAATTAAACACAGATAGGAAAGAAAATTGTGGGGCACCTGGGTGGCTCAGTCAGTTAAGCGGCTGCCTTCAGATCGAGTCCCACAGCGGGCTTCCTGCTCAGTGGGGAACCTGCCTCTCCCTCTGCCCCTCCCCACCCCCCCATTCTCTCTCACTCTCTCTCAAATAAATAAATAAATAAATAAATAAATAAATAAATAAAATCTTAAAAAAAAAAAAAGCAGGAAAGAAAAATTCTATTTGAGCCCAGGTCTTCCCAACTCACAAGGTCTCTCTTTCCTGTTTACTTATGCAGGTGTCTATCCTGTTAGATAAAAATTATTTCTAGTTGAGATCATAACTTCAATTTATTCTTTTTTTCTATCATTTTTTATTTCTAATTTTTTTTTTCATCCTAGCAAAGAACACAATGTTCTCACTTAGTAAGTATTTAGTAAATATTTAAGTTTAAGTAAGTGGACTATTGTGAAATCTTAGATATGGAAGCTATGTAAAAATACTCCAGTTTGAATCTGTCATTTTATAATTTCGGAGATTAAGACCCGGAGAAGATCTTTAAGTTACTTGGCTAGGAGACTGTCAAAATCCAAACAAGAATGTAAGTCCTCTTGTATGGTCTTCCGGCTCTTGAAGCCACTATTTCTCCCTTACATTGGAATCGTGGAAGTGGTAAGGGGCTTGTCATGAATTATGGGCGGCTTAGCAATGGGGGGGCAACTGCTGCTTCTCTCGGAGCACAAGCCCCGAGGGAACAAAGGTCCTGTCTGTGCCATGAAGTTGGAAAGACTTACAGGAAGGAAAACAGCAATAATGAAACATCACACCTATCGATCAGAGAAGCAGCAGAAAACAGTGGCTAAATGCATAGACTCAGAATGACATGGCCTGAGTTAAAAACGAGCAGAGGCAATCTGCAACTTACTAGCTGTATGATCTTGGACAAGCTACTTAGCCTGCATGTGCCTCGGTTTCTTCATCTGTCAGAAGGGAATGTGGTATCTCACACTGGGAAATCTAACGGACTTATATATACGTAATGCACAGACTTCCCCAGGGACAGAGTAAGCCGCTTAACTGACTATTGGTTATTATCTGAACACTTTCCAGGTTCCAGAGACTGTGCCAAATGTTTAAAAACCATTAGTTTTGCTTGGTATCTTGTTATTAAACATTAAATAAGAAACGCTGTGGCTACATTTTATAAAAGAGGCTTCTTGAGACATGGTGAGAATAAGCAATTGGACCAGGATTCTGCACATGTCAGTGGAGGCCTGTAAACCTGGTTACCTTCCCCCAGAGCCAATGCTGCTCACCACTGTGCTGGGGGCTAAATCTCATTACCAGCTCTCTCCTACATGAAAGAAAAACTGCTTCGGGGTCCCTACTGTAGCAGAGATAAACCCCTAACCAAAGCCACTTTTTTTCTAACCAAGCCCCCACCAATTCTCTTGTGGTCCCAGGAGAGTGGGCCTACAATGAACCTTATCATCCCTAATTCAAAAGAGTCTAGATTAGTTGAGACACTAATCTGAAATTCTGAAAGTTTGAAATTACCCTAAGTGGTGGATCTTAAAAACAACAACAACAAAAACAACAAAAACTGATCTGGACTTCCCTGGAATTAAATACTGTTGAAATAATTAAAATCAGGCCAACTCTGAGGCCTCTTCTTGAAAAGTCCTCTCATACAGATGTCTCCTATTCAAGACCATATGCATACAAAAGCTTGCATGGAACAGATGTCCAAAGTCAGGAGCACGTCATTATTTATCCAGGAGTATTCTAGAAGGGAGGGACCATGAACCTTTCCTTTAACTACAAAATGACCACCGAAATGATCCATTTTGTCTCTGAGAAAGTGTCACAAGTAGTGCCTGAACTTAAGACTCCAGAAAACAATTATTTCTGTCAATGTTTGCTATTTAGATAAAGCTCCTAGGGAAGTGGTTTGAAATACAGCCTATCAACATGTTTATTACTGAGCTTGTTGTGTACTCAGCACTGGGTTAAGTAAACTTTGAAGTTTCCTACCACATTTTTGAGGAGAACTTAAAGCTCTTAATGGACATGATTGCATGCTGTCAAATCGAATGTTACAGTAATGACAGTTCTCTAACTCCTGGTGCCATCATTTTCAGAGATTCTCTTAGCAATAAAGTAAAAGTTTGGTATGTTAGAAAAGAAAGTAATTACTTCTGAAGAGTAACATTAAATCAGATAAAATAAAACGAGATTTTTCTCTCTGTTCTCTAGTCTGAAATAAATTGTTGGCTGGTATTCCCCATAGCTATTAAAAACTCCGGCTGCTAAAGTTACTGTTTCCATTCTGATTTATATCGTAAAGAAGACTCAAAAAGAGTGAGTCCAGCTATGACTCGATAGGGCTAATTAAATTTTAACCTGCTAGATAAGCAATACAATTATTTTTATACCCTTGAGATTTCTTTTTTTTTTAAATGTTTGTTTCTGTTTTTGTCAGTACTTGAAGTATATTTCTCATCATTTTTAAGAGTGTACATGTTAAATTGAGTTAGATTCCTAAACTTTTCTATCATTATAAATGATTCATTGACTTAACCTGGCAAGAAGACATTGGATTTAATTACTAGCACAAACATAAGGCTAAACAAACCCTTCTAAAATGAATGACAAGCACACCGTGCATAATAAACCTGATTCTGAATTTCGATGGCTACTTCAGTGCCTATCATTATCCATATAGCCAAGGTTGGGACTGAAAATGACCAGTAGCTCTTACTCCTTAAGAAGGGTGTGATTAGCTAAGTAATAGGCTTGGAAATCCAGGGCAGATGGACTTTTAATTTCAATTCTGGTCCTGACTTACTCTGAGATCCTAGGAAAGATGCTTATCTATGGCTTAGCCTTTATGTTTATGAAATAAGGAGAGAAAAGAGAGTATTAAAGCAATGTTCACAGAGACAAGACTGTTAAATAGGCATGTAATGCAAGGTGAGTATTATAATTAATAAGTACTTATTCGTACATCATCATATAAACCATAAAGCAGGTCATTAGTACTTAAGACTTTTAAGACAATGCAGTAGGCATAGTTTGAAATACATAAATGTTGAAAATGTGAACTCAATTCCCAGAAGCCCTCAGTCCAGCTGAAGGGACGGGATGCACATACTAAAATTTGTTGATTACTTCTCTTACCATCAATCAACATTGCAGTTTGACTGATACAGACATAAGCACTTGATATAATTGCTCTCTTCTTCATCTTGAGGTGGTGATGTCATTTCTGCTGTATGCTAATCAAAACTATAAATAAGGCAATGCAAAAACATGGTGTATTTTTAAATGCACTATGTAATATTGTGTTCTGACACCAAATGAGTGTCCCACAATTCAATTAAATTCTGATACTAACTAACTGGTGTTAACATCAGATCCCACAAGTTAAAGGGCAGGATCCCCAATAAGATTGCCCTTACATCACATGCTAGCTGCAAGTGGGGTCCCCAGGCTTCCTGTACTTCTGTCTGACTTGGCTACAAATTCAGAGATTCACAAAACCCTCCTTCAGATTTGATAATTCAGGAGAATGACTCCCAGAACTCAGGAAAGCACTATACTTAAGGGTTACTGTTTTGTAATAAGGGATACAGATGAACAGCCAGATGAAGAAGTACACAGCACAAGGTCTGGAAGAGTGCTGAGTGTAGGAGCTTCTGTCTCTGTGGAGTCAGGGTACACCACCCTCCCAGTGCATCAACACGTTCACCAACCTGGAAGCTCCCCAAGCCTTGGTGTACTGAGTTTTTTATCAGGGTTTCACTACATAGGCATGATGGATTAAATCACTGGCCATGTGATTAAACTCAATCTCCAGCTTCCCCCCGCTCCACCCCCCACCCCACCCCCCACCCGCCCAGAGGTCAGGAGGTGAGGCAGAAGATTCTAACCTTCTAAGCACTTGGTTGATTTCCCTCCACATTTCATTAGCAAAAACTCAAGTATGGTCCATGGCGGTTCATTATATATATCATAACACACTCCTCTCACTCAAGAAATTCCAAGGGTTTTTGAAGGTCTGTGCCAGGAACCAGTGACAGTTTAGGAGGAGTGCTATGTGGATGATATATAGACAGTAGTTGTTTCAGAAGCTCCCGAGAGGAGAGACCCCTTCAGCAGGGGAGCTAGAATGATCAAGGTCAACTTCATGAATGTGGTGAGACATGAATTAGGTATTAGAGCATGGCTAGTCTTTGATGGACAGAGAGACGCGGCTGTAGAACTTCAGTAAAAAACAACAGTGAAACACAAAAGCAAGAAAGTACACAGGATAGTGAAGCAGTGAAGAGCAAACTAGTTAGACCAAAATAGAAGATTTAGGGTGGGATATAGTGAAAGATAAAGTAGGCTGTAATCACTTCTGTAAACCCAAGGCTCTTTTTTTTCTTAATTGATTTATTTATTTGAGAGAGAGAGAGAGAGAACAGGAGTGGGAGGAGCAGAGGGAGAGGGAGAGAGAGAATCGAAGTAGACTCCATGCTGAGCATGGAGCCTGATGCGGGGCTCGATCTCACAACCCTAAGATCACGACCTAAGCTGAAAACCAGGAGTTGGACACTTAACCATGGATCTTTTAATCAAGAAGTTTAGTCGTGTATTTTCAGAAAAAAAACTCTAATTATTCATATGGACAAAGTAAACCACTATCAGATTGCCTATACTTGGTTTTAAAATTTAATAGTCTAATATTTTCTTAAAAAGAAAGAAAAACCCCAAATAACAAACTTTAGAACGAACTTTTGAATGGCACTATAGTTGGTTGTATACTGAACCCTCCTTGGATAAGTGATTTGGACAAAGTACGTCAAAAGAATATAATAGTTTAAATTGCTGGCTCTATAAACCGAAGTAACATCTCTTGGGTTCAGCTGTCCTCTTGTATATATAAACAAAACAGACTCCACACTTTGTTTCTTTTCTGGCCAAGAGAAATTAGGCTCCATGGCTTCAGACAGCTGTCATGCATTTTCCTGACTGCCGCCACACGGGTGTTGGGCTCTGCGGATCATTACCAACACCAACATCTGGCTCTGCTTGCTGGCTTTCAAACAGAGCTTAATTTTTTTCTAAGTTTCCAGAAACAGGAAATACCATGTGCACGTCAGTGGAATTTGGGATTAAATATTTCTAAAACCAACTGCTGTTTTTACAAGACATCTTGGAGTGATGGTTTACTTTATGGCTTTTTCCTCTGCAAGTCTTCTCTCTATAGGAATTGCTGTGAAATCTCTAAGGTCCCTTGCCTTCCCATCAGGCCACACAATTGTGTTTTTATTCATTTCCCCAAAGAATACGTTTGAGACTCCACTGAGGGTCCAACCACCAACCACACAAGTAACATCTCACATTCCAGGGGGTTTTGTTGCCCGGTCAGAACAGTAGTAGGTTTGACCACTGCCAAGTGTATAGAAACTTTGGGGAGCCCTCACTCTCACTAGCATTCACTAGTATTGACCATCATTTCTCTCTAGAAGGGGTTTTTTCCTTTGGGAATAGGGAAGGGAAGAGAGTTTAGCAGAAACTGGATGCTCCTTCTACATGGGGAAGTAAGAATAGGTAAACGGCTGATTCAGAGATTAATAATAGGCACTACTATTATCCTCATTTTCAAGATGAGGAACCTTATGTAGACTGAGGAAGAAACCCATGTAAACAGTGCACATTCCTGCATTTCTAAATGGGCTTCTGGCTCAAAGAGAAAGCCACAGTATGCTGGATTTCCTTTCCCTGTCATCTTTTATCCTCTGTAACAGGAGATGGCCTCTGCTCCGGGGTCTGAGAGCAGAAAAGTCTATTTGCTGAAAAAGTGTCGAGAGGGTGAGAATGGAGGAAGAAAATGTACAACAGGGCAAAAAATGACAGACACGCTTTAGCCACTAAATACCTTTTAGAACTTTTTGACTTTAGAGACTGTGCAACTAGCTTCTCTTAGAATGAAAACTCTTGCTAATTTTACACATCTTCCTTTCCCAGTCTTGAACTGTTATTTGTTGACTGGCAAATGATTATCACTAATGAAACAGTTTCCTCTGATGCCTACTTAAAATATAAGTTTGTAAGAATTACATTCTATGGAGAGAGTAAAGGCAGAAGAATTAAAAAGTGAACCTAAGAAATCTCTGCCAGCATCATGAGTATCCACCTTAGTTTTACAGCCATAAATCTTGAGTGAAGATGTTGGGATAGAAATGTAAGGAATGTGTAGGGTCAGGATACCAGAAGATGATGGGAATATCCATTCTTCAATTTGTACTGCAAAGACATTTCCTTAAGGCATGCTCTGTTTTCACTTCTGTTAAGTACTTTCTCTCTTCCCACCATCATTTCTTTCTCCCAGTAGAAAGATCTACACATGTCAAGTCCTAAGCCCTGCATTTTCCTCTGCAGTACAGCGTGAGGCCACAGAGTAACATTAGTAGTCTTTGTCTTGATCTCCCCTGAAAGCCTTTTCTCCATGACTCCCCTGTTCTCAGAAGAGCCCTGGAGTCACTCTTAAGTCTTCTGTCAGAAAAGGAAAGCACTCCATTAAAATCTACAGTTAATCACAGCTTACATTAAAATGATAAAATGGACCTTAGGAGACAGCGAGCTGCAGATTTCAACTCTAGGAGAGAAAACAAAGCTGATACTAACAACTAGCTTTTATTAAGAACCTACCGTGTGCTTGAAGCTATCGCCACTCCATGTTAGGTAATTACAGATGGCAGCCATGTGCTTTCAGTGGACAGAAGGAAATGAGGGGACCTGGAGCCAGATGTTTCTGTGTGCTTGGTTCCAAGTGTGCATATGGCTTCTCCACCAGCCACTTTCTTCTGTTAGTGGGCAACTTGGTTGGGAGGGAGGTGTAGGTATAATTCTTAGAGATTAAAATTGAATGTAGAGTAGTTCTTTAAAGCATTTACCTATTTCTATCTATTTATAAGGGCTTTGTAATCTATTTATTAATCTCTGATCATTCTTTCCTATAGATTAAGTCAAACATGGGACCCCTAAGATCTCTACATAGGGACTAAAGCCCGAGGTTCCAGGTACAGTTTCAATGCTACAAATCCATACTTCTGCCAACTTGATCTCAGAGGCTGCTGATATCCAGTCTTGCCCAGCGTCTGCTCTTCAGCCACCAAAGGCCATAATCAGTCTTCCTCTTCAGTCCCCAAATTCTATCTTCCCCAGTCCCAAACCCTACTCTTACCATTAGGTCAGAATCCTTACCTAGCGCTTATTTCCTTTCAGGGTTGGGGTTACAATGAACTCTATATTAACTTTCTTGTGGGTTTAAAAAACATTTTGGAGCTAGTCTGAAAATTCAGATCATTTATTACATTGACTGGTCCAAGTTCTAGTAAATTATTTAGAACAAACAATTTAGATGTAAAAATTCAGGCACTTGGTAAATTTCCTAGGTTTGAGCAAGAGGAATTGGGCTTTCTGTATTTTTCCAAAGTTTCCCAGGAGAAAAAGACAGAATGCTAATCTCCCTATCCCCACTACCTCCCCCCTACACCCCACCAGGGATTCAGTTATTGTTTCCAGTAAAGTTACTAGCAGCTGCATGTGTTCAAACAAAGCAAACTGTAATAAGCCATGTCCAAAAATCAAGCACAACTTGTATTAATCTTTATGGTAACCTTAGTTTTTGCCTGGTGAAATCTTATTCTATATTCCCACTTCTGTCTCAGCTTTGCCAGTCACCTTGGACTCCCCATAGTTCTCTTATCTGGACTACAAGTATGAAGTAGGCAGAGGTTGGAAGATTTTCATGTAAAAGAATCCCTTTGAGGGGTGCCTGGGTGGCTCAGTCCTTAAGTGTCTGCCTTCGGCTCAGGTCATGATCCCCGGGTCCTGGAATCGAGCCCCGCATGGGGCTCCCTGCTCAGTGGGAGGCCTGCTTCTCCCTCTTCCACTCGCCCTGCTTGTGGTCCCTCTTTTACTATCTCTCACTGTCTGTCAAATAAATAAATAAAATCTTTAAAAAAAAAAATCCCTTTGAGTGAAATGGATGAAGAAATGTAATTAACAAATTTAGGGTCCCAAACTTCTCAGCTCCGCTTATGATTCTTAGCCAAAAGAGTTTAATAAAAATCTATTCTAGGGGGGGCGGAGCAAGATGGCGGAGGAGTAGGAGACCTGGATTTCGTCTCCTCTCAGGAATTCAGCTGGATAGGGATCAAACCATTCTGAACACCTACAAACTCAACAGGAGATCGAAGAAAGGAATA
>NC_138372.1:123204967-123264801 GCF_054177405.1 Leptonychotes weddellii
GCTCTTCTTTTCTTCAATCTCCTGTTGAGTTTGTAGGTGTTCAGAATGGTTTGATCCCTATCCAGCTGAATTCCTGAGAGGAGACGAAATCCAGGTCTCCTACTCCTCCGCCATCTTGCTCCGCCCCCAAAATTTTTAATTTTTTTATTATTATTTTCTTTTACCATGGAAGATCTTTCTTTCATTCCACTGCCAAAGAAATGGACTGCTTCCTGCAAATGTGGCTAGTGTGTATAATTCCCCATTTAATCTCATGTTCTCTGCCTCAAGGCAGGTCCAGGAAGCTTATGCTGCTATTTGGTTGTCCCTATTCTCATTATAGTAAAAGGTTTATATTTAAACCTTTTACTTTAGTATCTCCCCACCTTCAGGACATTTATTTTGCTGGCTCTTTGTGAGATCTGCGGCTACTGCGCTCCTTCTGCCTAGTATTCTCAATCTGCTGTTTCCTCCACAGTCTACTGCTTTGGGCAGTCTTCCCGCTTTTATGGAGCCTGGAGTTTAGCTCCTCTCCTAGTTTTACTAAAAGTGGCACTAGAAATAGAATTTGAGGTGCTTTGCTTCCCTTCTCCTGTATTTCTTGCTGCTTTTTGGATAGTTTTCAAAAAGAGAAGAGGTAAATGCTGACTTAATGTCACCACGTTCCAAAAGGAAACCCTACATTTCTCTAGAAATGGTGAATTTCCTCATTAATGCCATCAACAAATGTTTGATTCTACCTAAACAAAAATAGGTTTTGTTCAAGTATCAAAAGAGTTTCCTTATCAAGATTCCATTATGACACTCTTTTATGCCCACATGCTTATTACATGAGTATGTGCATAGACTATATGATCACTCATGGCACGTTAACTCAGGTGATCCATTCACGCACCCCAACCTAAGGTCTCTCCTGTTCTTTCACTTCATATTCCAACTATAAGTGTTCTTGCATCTAGCTGATATTCTTTTCCCTTCAAACTTAATTTTCTCCCCATTTATCACCATGCTCTTGGCTCACTTTCCTTCTATATCCAGCCTAGGCTCGCACATGATGTTCATTTAAACAATTTCTTGGTAGTACGTGATTTCCATAACCATCTACTATATCTGTCCAAGAAAAGCCCAATCCCAGATCAATTGTCTATCTTCTCTTCTCCAATACTGAGTACTGATAGAAAACCGATATCACACAACCAGTGAGATGTGTTGCCAGCACAGATAAATGGTTTCTAATCTCAGCCAAGTGGTAGTTATAGTGATAATAACAATCACCAACATTAATTCATTAGTTTATTTACAGCTTCCTTATGAGAAGGAGAGAGACTTTGGAGTCATTTCGCTTGTATTTGATATCCAGCTCCCTAACTTACTAGCTATATGACTTTAGATAAGTTATTCAACCTCTTGATCTCAGTTTTCTCATCTGTAAAATGGGGAAAATAAGAGTATCTACCTCTTAGTGCTATTGGAAGGGTAAAATGAGATAATATGATTAAGGACTAAGATTGGTGTCACACACATAGTTTACACTCACTAAGTGGTACCTAGTGTCAGAATAGTTGCTACACAGTTTTAAGACACATTTTCAGACAGACACTAAGTCACAGAATATACTCCAAGGACTATAAATTCCATAAAAGCAGTGTCTTTGTCTGTGTGGGCTGCTATAACAAAATACCATAGACTGGATGGCTCATAACAATAGAAATTTATTTCTCATAGTTCTGGAGGCTGGAAGTCCAAAAAAGGGTGCCACCAGGGACAAATGCTGATGAAGGACTTCTTCTGGCATATAGACTGTTGACTTCTCCTTGCCCTCACATGGCAGAAGGGATTGGGGACCTCTGTGGGGTTTCTCTCGTAACAGCGCTAATTTCACTCATGAGGGTTCCATCTTCATGACCTAAGCATCCTCCCAAAGCCTTACCCCTAATACTATCCCCCGGGGCATTAGGATTTCAACATATGAATTTGGGGGGGGGGGGACATAAACATTCAAACCATAGCAGTCAGTAGCTATATTGTTACCTTTTGTCTTTCATGGCTGACTATCTAATATTTTGCATAATATCTGGCACATATGAGTGTCTGTTATTCAACAAATAGGTGCTAAATGAAAGAATGAGTGAATGAGCAAATATACTTTCTATAGGTCACACAGCTAATGAGTGGCAGAGCCAGTATTTGAACTCAGATCTCTTAGGCTTGCCAGTCACATTTACTTCAGCTGCATCCTATTGCTCAAAGCAAGTCATAAGACCAACTGGATTTCAAGGGTTGGGGAAACAGACTCCAGTTCTTGCTAAGAACTACAAAGATTATGTGACCTTAAGTAAACCACCACAGATGTTCTCTCCTATTCCCTACTCAAATCCTTACACTCTCCTTGAGTCTTCTAGCTCTTCATATATGCCCACTTTTGGAAGGCAAATGATGTCTAAGTTTACAGAGAAAATGGAGAATCTTAGGCAGAAATTACTTATGTTTCCTGCTTCTACCTGGCACTTAATTCATTGTAGATTGTGCCTCCCCTACTCCTTATCTCCCCTATCCCCCAATCCCCCCATCTCCCCTATCCTTGGCCCCATTCCCAGGAATTAGTTGTTTTGATACTTATCTTTTTATTCTTAATTCCAGGGTCAGAGATATACAGGTCTTCTTCCTGAAAAATGCTGGTCTCTTTACCATTCGGCCTGTTCCCTCTTCTACTTTTTCCTTAAGAAACTTCCATCATCACTAAAATCTTTGAATAATTTAAATATCTGTTTTAAGTTTCACACCATTTTATAAATATGCAGATATTTTTCCCTCTTTTGGGGAAAAAAACCACTCCAACTTTACCTTATCTTTTGCTTTTAGTCACATGAATGTATTTGCACAGAGATATCTCCACTTACCATCTCTTTTTCTTTACTTTTTTCTATCAAAGAGATATCTCCACTTACTCTTTTTCTGTACTTTCCATTACCAATAAGCTTTTACACCAACATGCCAAAAAACATAAATTGTTTCCACTAAGGCTGCCCATGACTTCCACAATCTAATGTCTTTGCTTGAATCATTACTGGATGCTTCTTTACAACTTTTTTCACTAATTTCTTTTCTCTACTCATGTATTAAATGTTGGTTTAAATTAACACCTTTAACCCCTTTGCCCATGACTAAAACAATATGACCTCATGCTGGATGATCTCATGCAGTCCTTGGTGTTGACCATTATCTTAATGGTTTTATTCTCTCTCCCATGGGCTCTTAGACTCATATCCAACTCCCAAATGGACATTTTCCCCTGGATATTCCACTAGCAATAGATTAGTTCTCCATTGCTGTATAATAAGCCAACCTAAAATATAGTATTTTAAAAAACAATAATTTCGGGGCACCTGGGTGGCTCAATTGTTAAGCGTCTGCCTTTGGCTCAGGTCATGATCCCAGAGTCCTGGGATCGAGCCCCACATCGGACTCCCTGCTCGGCGGGAAGCCTGCTTCTCCCTCTCCCACTCCCCCCTGCTTGTGTTCCCTCTCTCGCTGTGTCTCTCTCTGTCAAATAAATAAATAAAATCTTAAAATAAAATAAAATAAAATAAAAAACAACAACTTCTTCACTCATGATTCTGTAATTTGGTGCTCAGATGGGTGGTTCTTCTGCTGGTCTGGCCTGGGGTCACGTAGGCTGCAGTCAGCTAATGGGTTGGCTAGGGATTGGCTGGTCCCAAATGGCCCCATTCATGTATTTGGGGCCTCAGCTTAAAATGCTGGAATGGCTGGAACTCTCTTGCACCATGTTCTCTTTAGTCCTCAGAAGCTAGTTTCTTCACAAGATGATGACAACATTCCAAAAAGGCGAGAACAGAAACTGTAAGACGTGGCTGAGACTTGCCAGTCACGTGTTACTTCTGCCACGTTCTCTTGGTCAAAGCAAATCATATGACCAGCTATATTTCAAGAAGTGGGAAAATGGACTCCATGTCTTGCTAAGAAAACCTACAAAAAATTTATAACCATATTTAAACTATCACACACACCTTATATTTAACATTCCCCTAACTGATATTTATCATCTTCCTTAAATTTTTGATACTCCTAAATTTTCTGTTTTAATTCACATCCCCCAGACCAGAAATCTAAGAGCAATTACTGACAACCCTTTTTTGTTTATCAAGTCCAGTTTGTCTCCAGGTTCTGCCAAGTTTATCGCATCACTTTCTCTCAAATCCATTGTTTCCTTCCTTATCGCCTTAGCTTCAAGTTGTATATGCATCTTCAGACTGAAAGTCCAATTTTGCCTCTGTAACCTACTCTCAATATTCCTGCTAGGGAGATCTATCTGAAGAGCAAAATGATCATAATGCATCAAAGTAGATGTATATACTTTTTTAAAAAAGATTTTATTTATTTATTTGACAGAGAGAGAGAGCAAGAGAGAGAGCGAGAGCACAAGCAGGGAGAGCTGCATGCAGAGGGAGAAGCAGACTCCCGCTGAGCAAGGAGCCAGATGCAGGGCTCCATCCCAGGATGCTGGGATCATGACCTGAGCTGAAGGCAGATGCTTAATGGACTGAGCCACCCAGGTGTTATTGTAATTATCAGCTCTCAAAGATCCGGCAGCGAGTCAGGTAATAGGAATGAAAAAAAGCAGCAAATTTTAAAGATGTTATGAAGAATACATTTATAGAATTTAAAGATAGAACTTGGAAGTCAAGAGATGAATGAAGAGTTAGAGAATTAGTAGTTTGATGGTTTCTCAGTGTAGAGAAGCATGGCCCCACTAACGCAAGTGAAGTCAGAAGAGGATAATTTTAAAGAAAAAAGACGTGGATACTACATCAAAAACTAATGATGTAATGTATGGTGATTAACATAACATAATAAAAAAAAAAGAAAAAAGAAAAATCTGGTTGGAGATACATTGACTATGAACATCTAAGTGGAAATGTTCAAGTTCCATTTGTATATTGTAGACTAAAAGAGGCACTCAAGGCTATAAACTACCCTCATAGTGAAGATGGTTTGGTATGGGATGAATGAACTAATGAGAAAAGTAGATCTCTGGGAAATGGTCATGCAGTGGAGATAGGAGGAGAAAGAAGAAAGCAAAGAGGACTGAGAAGGAGCTATCTGAAAACAAACAAACAAACAATGTAAAAGTAAAAATGGGATCTGGATATGGAGGATTAAGCAAGGATGGATACATTAATAGTGTCAAATGTTTTCCAGCATTTCCCAAACATCCTTGAGTTTATCACATTTATACCTGTACATTTATACATTTATATCTATTGCTATATAACAACATTTCTTAAAACAAAAACAAACATTTGCTATTATCAAATAATTTCTGTGGGTTAGGAATTCAGGAGTAGCTTAGATGCAATGTTTTGGTGTGGGGTCTCTCATGAGGTTGCAATCAAGATGGCAGCCGAGGTGATAGTTATCTGAAAGCCTGACCGGGCCTGGGAGGCTTTGCTTCCAAGATGGCTCACTCACATGAGTAAGAAGTTGGCACTGGCTGTTGGCAAGAGACCTTAGTTCTTCTCCACATGGATCTTTCCACAGGGTACTTAACTGTCCCTGAAGCATGGCAGTGGGCCTCCTCAAGAGTAAGTGATCCAAAAGAGAAAACAGGAGGAAAACCACAATGATACTTATGACCTTGGCTCAGAAGTCCCACGCCATCATTTTTTGCAATACCCTCCTAATTAGATATGTCAGCCCTATTCAACATCAGAGAGGACTAGGCAAAAGTATGAATATCAAGAGGTGAGGATCATTGAGGGCACCTTAGAGGTTGGCTACCAGAACATGCTTCATGTTGCCACCAATCAGAAATTTAGAAGTATTTAGTCTTTCCGACAAAACTACTGACTTCTAACAAATCAAGTTGTTGGAAAAGTTCCTAAAATAATGAGAATACCATATCTTTTTATAATTATTTCTTTTCTTCTTTCTGGTCCATTAAATTTCATTATCAATATATGCTCTGAACTTGTAAGTTGGAATGCAGTATTATGAAATAATTGGTGAAATCCATGGGGTCAGTAACCATACGTGAACATTATCCTCCTTAATGAGACATTTAATGTAAAGCAGATGGATTAGTGATGTTTCCTGGCTCATTTGTTGATTATTAATGCTTGCTTTCCTTGTCTTCCTAAAGCATGTAATCTACTTTAAAGGCACATTGATTTTTTCCATTTTATTGTAATTTTATGTTTATCCTTTTATCATTTTTAAATGCTCTTCCAGTATGATAAATAAGCAAGGTCTCAATTAATTAACAATCAATTAAATTAATATTTCGTGAAAACACAGATGGCATTTTCAAAATAGGCCATTCTTTTCAAATTTGAATGTGTAGAAGAATCACCCAATAAGCCTGTTTACAGATGCAATTTTCAGGGCCCTACCAACAAAAATTAACTCATTAGGTCTGGAATAGGGCCCTGCAAAGAGAATTTTAAATGAGTAGCCAAGATGATTCTGAAATAGGTGGATCCATAGGATGATAAAGACCTGTATTCTTTCTTTTTAAACATTTTTAAAATTTAAATTCAATTAATTAATGTATAATATATTATTGGTTTCAGAGGTATAGGCCTGTGATTCATCAGTCTATATAACACCGAGCGCTCATTATATCACATGCCCTCCTTAATGTCAATCATCCAGTTACCCCCATCCCTTCACCCCCCTCCCCTCCAGCAACCCTCAGTTTGTTCCCTATGATTAAGAGTCTCATGGTTTGTCTCCCTCTCTGGTTTCATCTTGTTTTATTTTTTTCCCCTCTTCCCCTATGATCCTCTGTTTTGTTTCTTAAATTCCACATATCAGTGAGATCATATGATAATTGTCTTTCTCTGATTGACTTATTTCTCTTAGCATAATACCCTCTAGTTCCATCCATATCATTGTAAAGGGCAAGATTTCATTTTTTTGATGGTTGTGTAATATTCCATTATATATATATATATACTCTACACCCAAAACATGAATTCAATTTAGCTAGTGGACATTTCTGTACTGTCATTTCATTTCTTTTCCCCCCACACATTTATTCCTTGTGTGCTCTGTGAGTATAAGCCCTTCTAGGTAAGGACAAGATAATTTATTCCTTTATATTGCTCACATTGCCAATTTCACCACTCCCACCCACGCAAAAAAATGTGAGGTGATACCTTTCTGTTCTTTAAACCATCCTGTCTGTGATACTTTGTTACAGCAGCCCTAGGAAACACACATCTTCTTTACCCATTCATCTGTCGATGGACATCTGGGCTCTTTCCATAGTTTGGCTATTGTGGACATTGCTGCTATAAACATTGGGATGCACATACCCCTTTGGATCACTATATTTGTATTTTGGGGGTAAATACCCACTAGTGCAATTGCTAGATCATAGAGTAGCTCTATTTCCAACTTTTTGAGGAAACTCCATACTGTTTTCCAGAGTGGCTGCACCAGCTCGCATTCCCACCAATGGTGTAGGAGGGTTTCCCTTTCTCCACATCCTCGCCAACATCTGTCGTTTCCTGACTTGTTAATTTTAGCCATTCTGACTGGTGTGAGGTGAAATCTCATTGAGGTTTTGATTTGTATTTCCCTGATGCCGAGTGATGTTGAGCATTTTTTCATGTGTCTGTTGGCCATCTGTATGTCTTCTTTAGAGAAATGTCTGTTCATGTGATAAAGATGTATATTCTTATGAAAAACTTTCATTAGCTCATAACATCTATATCCAGCATTTGGCAGAATAAATTGGAGAGAATAAAAGGCTTCTGAGAAAAGTAGCTACCAAACATTAGTTCTTAAAAGAATGTACTTTTGACCAAATACCTAAAGAGAAGAACAGAACATTCTATAGTTACTAGCAAAAGCCTGAAGAAAGAGGTACTGTGCAAAGTAGCAAGGTGTGAAGTGAATACCAGTGTTTCTCACCTAGGGTAATTGTAAGGATTAAATGATTTAACATGAACTACTTAGAACTTTAACCGTCACGCAGTAAACTTCCATAAAATGTTCTTGACGATAATGGCACTATAAATTTTATCATTCAGACTGGACCAGAACATGTATTATTCTCTTGGAAACAGTGGTTAAAGATGACCGCCCATTCATCAGTGAGTAGGAACTAAATATTGGTATCAGACCCTACTGTGAATATATTCTTAATAGTTTGCAATATATAGATACAAAGAGTGAAGCATATACAGTTCTTATCTCCATGAGTTCAGACATCTTCAAAAAATACCTAGCTGCTTCAGGTTAAAAAACACAAACAAGAAAAACAAACAGAAGAACTTCTGTATTAGTTTCCTAGGGCTGCTGTAACAAAGTATCACAGACAGGATGGTTTAAAGAACAGAAAGGTATCGCCTCACATTTTTTTTGTGTGGGTGGGAGTGGTGAAATTGGCAATGTGAGCAATATAAAGGAGTAAATTATCTTGTCCTTACCTAGAAGGGCTTATACTCACAGGGCACACAAGGAATAAATGTGTGGGGGTAAAAGAAATGAAATAGCAGTACAGAAATGTCCACTAGCTAAATTGAATTCAGCTTAGAGTGTGACCAAATTTAATGAATAATGTTTTGGGTGTAGCACAGAGGAGCTGTTCAGCAAATCATGCTCATTACGACCTCACTGCTACTAACCTGGCGTGTTTCCAGAAAGACTTCATATGAAATAAGTAAGAATGGGCCATTAGCAGAAAAATGGCCAGTACAATAAAACTAGTAGGGCATATTTGCGTGGAGTCAGTTCTTTTGTTTATAATCTTAAATAATAGGTACAAAGTGGTCAATCATCTTCACTTTTATTAAGTCTTCCCTTTTATTATTCTTATTTTCCTTGGCTCTGACTTTTTGTCTCTTTTAATATTGTCATATTATTATACATCATTTTGTGAGTCCTTTCAAATAGCATTTGGAACAAGATGAGATGTAAGTACAATAAAATGCTCTGAAGGAATTGTCTTGCTTTATTTTGTTCGCCATAAGGAAAATACTTTTATAAGTCAAGCCAGCTTTCAAAAGCTTGAAACTATAAATAAGAAGTATGAGCTAAGGAGAGGTCAAATAATGGATAGAACCAAATCATGTAATTCAGATAAGATTTTTTTTTTTATGAGAGAGTAGAATTTTGTCAATTTAGTCGATTGTAGGTTTAACAGGAGAAAAGGTCACAGACCCATAGTGGCATGCACTTCATATAATAAACTAAGAAACAGAAGTGAATAATAGTGATTTATGGGATTCCTCTTGATTCTGACATTTCATTATTTTTATACAGAAATAGCGTTTCTAGTGCATGCTTTTGGCATTATGTTTCCTCATCTTGCTCTGAAATAATACATACACTGCAATGAACCATCTCATTTTATAGTTTTCTGACTTCAAAAGTGTGCTATTTTCAGTTGTGTTTCTGAAAGTATGGAAAGGAATGGCATAAATATGAAATCAAAGACTCAAAACTGACTTCTTACAAATTACGTACACACACGCATACATACACAAATACACTCAAACCATTTCACTAATTGGCATACCCAGTTTTAAAAGAAATAACAAAATTAAAATGATAAGGTTTTATTCTTCCTTTTTAGCTGAGTTTTTTTACATCAAAAATTTAATTATGCTTTTGAACAGTATGATGACTTAAGAACTAGAGAACAGAGCTTCATTTGTAGCAAGATATTAATATGGTTCTCCTCCTTGCCTCTCAGTTCCTTGTTTAATATAGAACTTTGTCATAAGTGATAACAGGGCCCAGAATTTTAAGTAGGATGGAGAAAGTTTGTTGTATGTGACAAAAATCTGTGGCCCGTATATTATGATTTGGCTACAAACTCATCATTTGGTTATGACTCTGACCTCTAGTCTACCACTTCAGGATAGCAGTGGTGTAGTCAGATTGGACCTGGGATTAAATCTTTACTTTGACACTCAGTTGGAAGAGGTTCTTTACCTTTCTCAGCCTCAGTTTCTCCATCTGTAAAATGAAGATGATGATGCCCATTTGATAAGACCTTGAAGAAAATAAAAATGAAATAATATATGTGATAAATGTTAGGCATTACCTCTCGTAACTCTTTCCAAGAATAGTTCAAAGGTTAATTGAATGAAATTAGGGTGTTTAAAAATAAGAATTACTGAAAATTAGACTCAGAGGGAAAAGTGGTGATTATATTGGCCAATGCCTTCTCCAAGTAAACATCTTTGACTTTAGAGCTTCTGCTTGAAGACTGTCGGTAAAGAAGTATTCACCATCTGCCAGTGTAGTTGGCTCTATGCTGAACTGTTTTAATTACTACCACATTTGCTATGTCATTTTATGAATAAAATATTGACATGCTGCTTCTACACTCACATTGGAAAAGAAGATCACGTTCTTGCAATACAAGGCTGGGGACTTTACACTTGCAATGACTATGGTTCCCATGGCAAGGAAAATATGGCAACACCATGATATCTACATGAAGTATTGCATGCCTGGGAGGGCATCCTTTATAAAACAGATGGTTCTTTGTTGAAAACAAAATACGATGATGGTGTTTGCATGCAAGAAATTTTATACTGTTTAATTATAGGAATCAAACTCGTTGTAACTGTTTTGGAGTGCAAAGCTTCTTCAAATCTGAGGGAAATTTCCTACTCTTGACTCTATATAATTGAGAAAAATGAGAGAGAGGTAAAATACCACTTTAATGAATATCATAATGATGCCCAGATCTATGAAACAAGACTGTGTGCAAGTTCAGACACATGCGTTGTTAGTGTCACCTGTTGATCTGGTTTCAATATATACTGTTGAGCCAAAAAGTTAGTATAACTGATGCTATGTCTACGAGGCCCTTTCTCTTTAAGAGTTCATCTTTATTAATATTGCCTTGACATTTATCATTGCACTGTAACTGGAATTCAATGCAGTGGAACCCTTCTTTAAACTTTAACAGATATGAGGAAAGAATGACTATCTTGGTTTTAGAGAGAGTATGGAGATCAAGTAGATTAGTAAAATCATGGGGGAGAAAGGGGAAAATGGGGAGGTATCTGAGTGAGAGGTATCTTTAGTTGATAAATGAAAATAAATATCCTCTCTCTCAGTGACTGTCAACTGGGGTAATTTTGCCCAGGGACATTTGGAAAGTTCTAGAGATATTTTTGGTTGACACAGCCTAGAGAGAGGTGTTACTGGCATGTAGTGAGTAGAGGCCAGGGATGCTGCTAAACACCCTACAGTGCACAGGACAGCCTCTCACAGCAAAGAATTATCTGACCCAAAATGTCAATAGTGTGAAAACTGGGGACCCTGCAATTTGAAAGTCTGAATTACATCCTCTTATACACATTTTATGAATAGATATATCTATAAAAGTTGGACTTGTAATAAAGCAATTTTTATATTTTATCAGCATCATTCTTATGGGATTCTACTCAGATTGTATAATTTAAAATATAGTTACTTTCTGAATTTTACATGAAAATAAGATTTTCAGGGTGGTAAAACCTATCGTCAACAAATAGTAACCTCAGAACTGTCTTCCTCTAAATATAGCAGAAGAGCAAGAATATGCAGCCACCAAATTTGGAAATACCTTAAGCCCATTTATATCCCTGCAGATTCTATGACTGCTCTGGGCAATAGCAGAAAAACCCAATCAACATGGGACACAGAAGTAATGGTAATATAAGTTGTAAATATCGGGACAGTAGTAAAGACAGCTAAACTGAGCTCAAAATTGGAGAAATGGCTGGGAGCTGGAGCAAATCAGCTTAGCCTGGGGGAATTAAGGCTCACGAGTTAAAAATAGGAAAAATAACTCCAGAAACAGAGCTGAAAGGAAATCAACAATCTTCAGGCCTTAGACTATTGACCCCAGAATTCTCATGTTTGGTCAGTTATTACCATGCAACCATAAAATCCCAGTGCCATTCAACAGTAAGTGCTTATTTTCCATGGGTCAGCTTGTTGGTGGCAGTTGGCTGATCTAGACTTCACTGGATGGCTCTGCTTTAAGCTTCAGGCTTGGCTGTGGTTGGCTCCACTTGTCTATATTCTGGGGCAAACAGGTACGCAGAAGAATCTCTTTTCATGGCAACGGCAGAGACACAGGAAGACAATTGCACAAGCGCATTTCAAGCTCTTGCCAATGGCACATCTGCCAGCAGCCCATTGGTCAAAGCAAGTCGTGTGGGCCAGCCCAAATTCTAAAGACAGGGAAGAATACTCCTATGGAGGTAGAAAGGGGAAAGAATATTTTTCAACAATAATGTAGCTTTCTACTTCATCTATAATTGAGCCCAGCTTTTTTGAAGCAATATAGCTTTTATTTATTCAACTGCAATATCCTATTTTTATTCCTCAGAAAGAAAGGATGATATAGGTAATGAGTAATGTCGTTGGATTCCCAGGTCTAATATTATTCCCCCTTTCTACCACTGATCACGAAGCTGAGCATATCAGTTTTTCTGCTGTCTCATCTCTCCCATCTGCTACATGTAGATAACATTTGCTGTTGACTTACTACTGTATGTTTTCCAAGAAGCAAGGTAACTCAAATTCGCTAGAAAACCTTCAGTGGAAGGCAGTAATGAAGGACTCATCATTATTTAATTGTTTAGCCTCGATAATTTTTCTGCATTTCCTTTGACGTTATTTCGAATGTTTTCAGAATGGAGAAAAAAATTTGTCCAGACAAGCATTTGATGCTTTTCCTCATCTCTCTCTCCAAAGGATACTATTTTGAACTTGTTTAGCATTTTAGTGAATCCATTAACCTTTCACCCTAGACTTAGCAAATGGGTCTAATGGTTTAATTCTGTTCCCTGTGGAATCTAAAACTACATCATAAACTGCATCATGTTAAGACATTAATTATAATGTATTTTCACACCAAATTCAGAGTTAGGATAATGAAAGTATAGAAAATAGGTGCTGGAGAAGCCAAAGAAATTTGTCAGTCTTGGCACTTGCTAATTTTGGTGTGGCTGCGTTGACTCCTGTTGATGGAAATGGTACATACCAACAAAGGGGCTAAAACAATAACTGAATTTTTAAAAATACCCACTTAAAAGAAACTTGTTCTCTTTCCTGTGTGAGATTGCCACCTATATCCTTTATTTAATCCGTGACAAGTCTTAAGTACTATTGGTTTCTCCATATGCTATAATGTTCACAGTTCGGAATTAAAAGGAGTGTCTCAGAAAGAAGGATCTCAGTTTCTGAAAAGAAAGGTTAGTTGTAAAAGTCAGTCTGCTTTTCTGTTGCCTCATTTCATTTCCTGAATCAGTCCTGAACAGCAGGAAACATATTAATGGCCTCAGCAGGTTATTCTGAGGGGAGGAAAAAAAAAAAAGTTGGACTTTGTTTCCTTTACTCCCCACACAGGTGTGGTTATCGCTAGGAAATGGCATTACAAGAGAACAAGAGCCGCCTTGTGCCTGACCTGCTGGATTGCATGCCTCAGCTCCACACCTCCCACCACACACGTCGGGGCGAAGGAAATGCCTACCTTGTGCCTCAGCTCATGTTCTGCCTGCTATCTGGCACCTGAACATCAAGGTCCTCCCGAGGGATTTCGTCATCGTGGACGTCCATATCTCACTGGAGATCCCAGTCCTTTTGTTCTGCTACCTAACTGACCTTACAAAGGTTTATCTTATAACCAGGTGGATTTCCTCCATTTTCTTGTATTAGATCAAGGATTTCTTTCCAGTCCAATTTCTAATATTGTGGAGGTAGCAGAGGACTTTATCTAGCTAAGGCATTAAAGTTTCTGATGAGCAATAACTTCAAGGAAAGGAAAAATGTAGATGCAGATTCCAACATTTCTCACAGTAGTTATTTGATGAAAACATCATGTTATTAGAAGTCTTAAATAAATCATTGGCTAAGTGAGCCTTTATTATTTTGTGAGCTGGAAGTGGGTGAGGAGGGAACATAATGGCTAGTGATAATATGACATCCACTCTGTTGAATTACAGTGGCCTGTCATCAAAAGATATTACTTATATTTCTTGTCTACTAAATAGGAGACAAGAAGAAGTTTGAGCAGAGAGCTATTACTTACATTAAAAAAAAATCTGAGTTTCTGGTTTTCTATTTGAACTGGAGTAATAGTTTGTTATTTTACTAAATAATATTCACCAATAATATATTGTACATAGTGCTGTCTTGCTTTTCTAATTCTTTTAGTATCTGTGGTTTTATTTTATTTTTCATTTATAATGGTATTTACTTCTGTTGACTGTCCACTTTTTCTTGATTTGACTTACTGAGAGTTTCTCTTTTCATTCACTTCACTCTATACATATTTTGAGCACCTATATTAAGTGATTGATTCTAAATTTTGTCGGTTTTCTAACTCATTAGTTTTTGCCTTTACCTTTATTCATCTTGTTTGCTGCTTTCCTTGAACTTCATCTCTTATTGATGTGTTTTACTTTATATTACTTTGTTTGATTATGAATCCTTTTATGCTTCTTTAATGAAAATGTTAATTTCTGTATTTCATCTTTTTAAAGCAATAGTAGCAGTTAATGTTATAAATTTATGTCTGAATATATTTAGAGATGTAATCGACATATTGTTCACTTGGTCTTTATTACATATTCCTCTTTTCTAATAGTGAGCCCACACAACCTTTAATGAGTATGAACCTAGGACCCTACAGTCCCAACTGATTAGACAAGGATGGGCATCTTATTCAACTGGACCAATCGTATTTTTCTCACCTGAAGATCAGATTTGGAAAAGTGACTCCAGTCAGTGTCTGCTAGACTCCAACTGGGATTTAAGAAAAAGTCAGAATTGGAATGACCATGTTTAACCCATGATCAGCTGGAACAAAAAAAGCTAGGATGCAGGTAAGCCTATGCACAAAGAGAGGAAGAACAAAGAGACTATGCAAGGTGAGACAGAAAGATAGAGAAAGAGGTCACTTTTATTCTTGTAAGATATCCTGTTCCTTCAATAGTTTGGCTTCTCTTCCAGACTTTTGTTTCCATTTTACTTAAGCTAGCCAATTAGTTTATTTTCTTGCAACAAAACGATTCCTAACACAGTAGTTCTTTCATTTTATTTTAAAACAATGTAGTCATTTTTTTCATTATTTTAAACTTAAACAAAATTTTTAGATAGTGTTTGGTTCACATGTTAGCTATGGGAAAACTAGCCAGTTAGTTCATCTATCTGTGCTACAGTTTATCTGGTAAAAGTAACTTGAGTTTTCAGTACAGTTTCTGGATTTCTCTGCTCCTTTCAATAACATTCATGATTATTTTAATGAAAAGAAGTAAGGTGTTTAAATGGAAAGAGCATGTATTAGTTTCCTATTGCTGCCATAACAAGTGAATGTGACCCTGGTGGCTGAAAACAACACAAATTTATTATCTTACATTTCTGTAGGTCAGAAATCTGAAATGGGTTTTATGGACTAAAATCAAGGTGTTGGCAAGGCCTCATTTCTTCTGGAGGCTCTAGGGATAGCTTACCTTTTCTAGCTTCTCAAGTCCACTTAAACTCCTTGGCTGTGGTTCTTTCTTTCATCTTCAAAGCACATCACTCTGAGCTTTGCTTTCCTTATCACATCTCTTTTCTGCTTCTGAGCTTCTGTCTTTCTTTTACAAGGACCCTTGTGATTGCTTTAGACCCACGCAAATAAACCAGGATAATTTCCTCATTTTATAATCCTTAACTTAATCACATCTGCAAAGTTTCTTTTTGCATTTAAGGTAACATATTCACAGGTTCTGGGGATTATAATGTGGATATCTTTGAGTGGCTGTTACTCAGCCTATCTAAGAGCATTAGATTAGGGGCAATTTATTCAATGTCAATGCTGTAACTTATTAATCTTAAGCAAGTTACTTAAATTCAGTGTGTTTCAGTTTCTATATCTGTAAAGTAAGGGACTTATATTAATCACTTTTTACAAACTCCCTTCTTAGGCTAAAATTCTTTTTCTAGGCTACCATGAATAACACATAAAATAACACTAAATTGCCAGCATAATTTTGAAGATGGTTATTTTTTCTCAAGAATATTTTACTAATTTTAACTACTAGGTTTCTTAATTTCAGGCAAGCATTTAAATGTTCCTTCTCAACATGAACAGCATTCTGCTTCACTCTATATAGTCATTTTGTACTTTCTTAATGACAGTGTTCCTCATTCTTATTCAATAATTCCTTTCCTTTCTAATGCTTTTCCTGTTCCTTCCCCCTCATACTACCCTACCTCCTAATTCTCTTAGCTTAAAAAAAAAAAAAAAAAGTTTGTAAGACCATCTAATAGATGGTGTCTTTTAAGGATGCTTATTTTAAATAAACATCCCATTGTTTTTTCCATTATCACTAGCTGTTCTCTAGTCCCTACCCACCCATGGCACCAACAGGACATGAGTCAGATAACAACTTCTTATTTTTATTTTTTAAGTAATTAAAAAGCCACTGGGTGAAAGCATAGATAGCAATGGTTAAAATGTAACATTAAGGAGTTAGCATGCTAAGTTTTTATTAACAATTACAAGATTTTCTCATAGTGAGTCTACTAGATTAGCCAGTCTACTATCCAGTACCAAGGGAAAGGGGAAATAAAGCAGGAACATTTCAGGGGAGGCGGGTTGTAAAATATTCAGAGAAGAACAATTGGGAAAGGATGTTACAATGGAAAAACTTAAGAGGGAGCTTTAGAATCAAAAGAGGGCCTGACTACCAAGAGGCTGGCTATGGGCTCTGAATAAATCTCCTTCACTGCCCCATCTTGCTTGGAGTTGCTGGGAATATTACATTGTCCATGGTTTCCCAGGGAATGTCTGTGAGAAAGGGCCATCATATAAACCTCTGATTCTCCTATTTAAATCTTAAATATGAACTAGATAATCACAACCAACAAATTAGACAACTTAGGAAAAAATGGATAAATTTCTAGAAACACAAAACCTACCAAGACTGAGTCATGAAGAAATAGAAAATCTGAACAGACCAATTATTAGTAAGGAGATTGAGTCAGTAATCAAAAACATCCCAACAAACAAGGATCCAAAACTGAATAGTTTGTTAATTTTACCAAACACTTAAAAAAGAATTAATACCCATTCTTCTCAAACTCTTCAAAAAAAAAAAAAAATAGAAAAGAACACTTCCAAATTCATTTTCCAAGACCAGCGTTACCCTGGCACTAAAATCAGACAAGGACAGTATAAGAAAATTGAATTACAGGATGAACATAGATGCAAAATTTTTCAACAAAATATTAACAAATTAAATTCAACAGTACACTAAAGAAATAATACACTGTGATCAAGTGGGATTTATTTCAGGAATGCAAGGATGGTTTAATATCCACAAATTAATGTGACTAATTTTTAACAAAACGAAAGATAAAAATCTGATCATCTGAATAGTTGCAGAAAAAGCATTTGACAAAATTCAACATCTGTTCATGATAAAAACTCTCAACAAACTGCTTATAAAGGGTACATACCTCAACATAATAAAATCTATACATGACAAACCCACAGCTAACACCATATTCAATGTTAAAAAGCTGAAAGCCTTGGGTGCCTGGGTGGCTCAGTCGGTTAAGCGACTGCCTTCAGCTCAGGTCATGATCCCAGGGTCCTGGGATTGAATCCCACATCGGGCTCCTTACTCCGCGGGAAGCCTGCTTTTCCCTCTCCCACTCCCCCTGCTTGTGTTCCCTCTCTCTCTCGCTGTGTCTCTCTCTGTCAAATAAATAAATAAAATCTTTAAAAAAAAAAAAGCTGAAAGCCTTTCCTCTAAGATCAGCAACAAGACAAGGATGCCCACTGTCATAACTTTTATTTAATATGCTACAGGAAGTCCTAACCAGAACAATTAGGTAAGATAATAAAGAAATAAAAGATAAAGAAATAAAAGTCATCCGATCTATTTCTATTTGCAGATGATGTGATATTGTATATAAAAAACTCCAAAGACTCCACCAAGGAACTTTTAGAACTAATAAACTAATACTAATAAATTCAGTAAGTTGCAGGATACAAAATCAATATACAAAAAAAATCAGTTGCATTTTTATATGCTAAAAATAAGCTATCAGAATGAGAAATTAAGAAAATAATCCCATTTACAATTGTATCACAAAAAATAAATACCTAGGAATAAATTTACCCAGGGAGGTGAAAGATCTGTACACTAAAAACTATAAGACATTGATGAAAGAAATTGAAGAAGACACAAATAAATGGAAAGATACCCCATACTCACGGACCAGAAGAACTGATGTGAAAATGTACTTACTACCCAAAGCAATCTATAGATTCAATGCAATTCCTGTCAAAATTCCAATGACATTTTTCACAGAAATAGAACAAACAATCCTAAAATTTGTGTGGAACTGCAAAAGACCATGAATAGCCAAACCAGTCTTGGAAAGAAGAAAAAAGGTGGAGGCATCATACTTCCTGATTTCAAACTATATTTATAAAGTTATAGGTGTGCCTGGGTGGCTCAGTTGGTTAAGCATCTGCCTTCAGCTCAGGTCATGATCCCAGGGTTCTGGGATCGAGTCCCACATTGGGCTCCTTGCTCAACAGGGAACCTGTTTCTCCCTCTGCCTGCCACTCTCTCTCTCTCTCTGACAAATAAATAAATAAATAAAATCTAAAAAGTTAAAAAATGGCCAGAGAAACTGAATAGACATTTTTCCAAGGAAGACATACAAATGCTGAGCAAGTACATGAAAAGATGCTCCATATCATTAATTATCAGGGAAATGCAAATCAAAACAACAATATTACCTCACTCCTATTAGAATGGCTATTATAAAAAGTCAAGGGATGACAAGGGTTAGAAGGATGTGGAGAAAAGGGAACCCTTGTATACTGTTGGTAGGAATGTAAGTTGGCACTGACACTATGGAAAACACTATGAAGGTTCCTCAAAAAATTAACAAAATAGAACTACCATATGATACAACAATCCCACCTCAGGATATATATCTAAAGGAAATGAAAATAGGTTATTGAAGAAATATCTATACTCCCATGTTCGTTGCAGCAGTATTTACAATAGCTAAGATATAGAAACAACCTAAGTGCCCATCGATGGATGAATGAACAAAGAAGATGGTATATATACACATACATATACAAATATATCTAAAAAAGAAGGAAAGCTTGCTGTTTTCAACAACTTGGATGAACTTTTAGGGCCTAATGTGAAGTGGAATAAGCCAGAGAAAGACAAATATGGTATCACTTACATGTAGACTCCAAAAAAATAAATAAAAGCAAAAAAAAAAAAAAAGAAGTCAAGCTCATAGACACAGATTATAGAAAACTGGTTTCCAGGGTGGAGTGGAAATAGGGAGAGGTTGGTGAAAGTGTATAAACATCCAGCCATAAGATGAATAAAGTTTGAGGATTTAATGTAAAAACATGGTGACAATAGTGGATAACACGGTACTAGTATAATTGAAATTTGCTAACAGAGTAGAACCTAAAGTTCCTACTGAAAAAAAAAGTGTAATATGTGAGGGGATGGGTGTGTTAATTAATTTGATTGGTGGAGTCCTTCCATAATGTATATGTAGAGCAAATCACTACAATGCATACTTTAAATATCTTATAATTTTTTATGTCAGTTATTTCTCAATAAAGCTAAAATTTAAAAAAAATTATCAAGCTTATAAGAGTAGTTTGAACTTTTACATATTTACTATTTTTGCTTCTAAGTGTCTCTTAATTTAGCAGTTTCCCAGCTCTGTCAAATCATAGTGGCCTTTCATCAAAAGATATTACTTATAGAGCCAACATGTCTGGATCAGTTACACCCTCTCATCCTTCCTTTAGATTAGTCTTTTTTCCTCACAAATCTTTATAAAAAGTGATTTTTCTTCAGCTGCTTGAAAATGTTACCATCATGAACATATTAACATAGAATATATCATCTGGACCCTGAACCAGGAAGAAATCCAAGCTATATTTACTGTTGTTACTCAATATGGCTGTCCTGTTCACTGCTCTTTTAGAAGAGCAATGAGAATATCCATCCCAAACATCAAGAATTTATGGCTCAGTAAAAGGAAGGTATAATTAAGAAACTTGAGCATCAACATTCTGAAAGTAAGCTAAAAAGTTTGAGGTAAATAGGCATAGATACTTCAGCTGCTATTTCTCCAGAAATGTGTCTTTTCCCGAAAAGTTTCTGTAGCCACTGAGAGACTGAAATGTCTGATCCTTGTTGTCCAACTGCAATCAACTCACATGTGGCCTTTTCCGGAAGAAACTCAAGCAATACTCCAGCATGAGAAAACTATTCCCACAACTATCAAGATGCTACTTCACAGCTGTAATGGCCACAACTAATTCTTCCAAGGAAATTATGTTTTTATGGAGAAATTAAGGCAAAAAAATTTTTTTTAAAGAAAATCATGAAGAACTTGACAGGACTTATGCAGCCAGTTAATTCTGAAATGTAGTTACAACCAGGTTCATTGTTCTCTCTTGACTACCTTTATGACCAGACGTTTCTACTGAGTCTAATTTTTAAGGCATGCAAATTACAGGAGGCTTCAGAATGCCAATAATAGCATGCTGGGGTTAATTATTGACTCAGAAGGGAGAATGTCAACTACTGAATCATCAACATATCTCTTGCCACACCTGGGGTTTTCTCTGGATGACTTCCATCCAAGTGTTGACAAAACTTGACCTTGGATAGTTGTTGAGATTTGTTGGGACTATGGCCAAAGGTGTTTACGTGCCAGTAGGACAGGCTCCATATTCATTAGCCAGGTTATTCTGCTCCACATATGGCAAGAAAAGTACTTTCTGAGTTTTCCACATTAATGCTAATTGAAAGCTTCCAGACAAAAAGGCTCTTATTACCATAATCCCACGCAGTGCCCTGGATTCTATCCTGATGTAAACTTTAGTGTGTAGCAAAGTCGAAAGACCAAGGCTCAAAGATGGGTCACCTAGGAAGGATAAGCATGCCCATTTCTTAAAGTTAGAATACAAGCCCACAATCAGAATACTAAATTTATATCTTCTGAATGGTCTTGGCAGCAATCCTAGTGGGGTGGGAGAGTGCATTCTTTTCCAATTGAATTAACTGGAGCCAAAAGTACATTTCTGACCCCAGCTGTGCTCCTGATTTGTCTGGGGAAAGGCACTTAACCTAGAGTCTCCCAATTCTCCTTGGAACATAAAATCATTAAGTAACTGACCTTGAAGGTTATTGTGAGGAATGATGACATTTTAAGAAGGCTTGTCTTTGGGAGAAAGGGTGCTTCCCAGCAGTCTCAAAGGCCTTGGTGCTTCCACAAGGGGTGGTAAATAGAATAAAGAGAGTGGAATAACAGTCATAAAAAGGGCATTATAGAAAAAGACTAAATAATGTTGTCTAGCCTGTTAAAACCTTTTCTTGCTGCTATTATCTATAATTTCTAGGTCAATTATGCTAATGTCAACCCAGGGTCTAACTGAGTTAAGGAAAGAATACAGGAAGATTTGTATTGACATGATGTCAAGAGAAGGGTGGCATGGGGTATGGAAATGACTCATCATGCCTCCATTTGGATATAATAGCTTGCTTTGGTGCAAGCTTCTAATAGGGCCTGGTGGTTAACCACATCCCTATGGAGTGAAACTTGTGTCTCACTAGATCACAAATCCCAGAGATAACCAGTTTTACAAGATGTAAGTTTGATAGCAAACTTTTAACAATTCTCCAGAAAGTATCCTTTGAAAGAGTTTAGAAAATTGGTCAACAGTAAAACAAGATGTATGCTTTCTGCATGCCAGGTCAGGAGGAGTAAGCTCTTTAGACTTAATCATAAATTATTGTCAGGTCATAAAGCAAATTCAATGAGATGAACAGAAAATTTCTAATATGAAAAAATGAGATGTATTAATTTTAAAATTAACACATAAATAAATTATCCTGCCCCATTTTTCCTCCAGGAAGTCTTCATAACCCAGGAACAAAGATTTACGCCTTATTCCCCCCCTTCCCTGTCCATGATGACACATTCTCTTAAACTTAGGTATGTGGGTCTCAACACAAATAAATTTCCCTCCACGTAGAAAACTGTCTGGAGAGAGTAAAGAATTTTTCCCCAATAACTGGAAATATGAGACTGTGAGTAGGACAACTAGGCCCTTCCTTTTGGAATTGCTCTGTCTTCCTTTCCATGGGGCCCATCATTGGTGGAACTTTATCTGAATAGGTGTAAGTTTTTGTTGAATCTTGTGTAAGGGAAAGGGATGAGCAACTTTCCTTGATATGTCAGCACCATGTTGATTCAATTTTGACATGTAATGTAGTAGGCAAAGTATGCATTCCTAACCGCAATTTTTAAGCATAGCCTCCATGTTCAGAGTGAACCCCACCTACAAATGTCTGGGTGCTGTGGTTGGGGAGATAGCTCCTTGCTCACACCTCGCTCTAAGAGGTAAAGGTGGGTAACAATTGGGCGGATAATCCCTACACTCCCTTAGCCACAATAACTAGTTGTTCCAGCCTCTTTCTCTCCCCATTTCCTAGCACTATGTGGCAACTGAGTAGATGTATTTTCAAGAAGTCTAAGCTCCATTCTCTGATATCTCTCTGATGCCCCAAACCTTCACAGGTGTGTTTAGCTTCTTTGTTATTGACTGTAGATTTTCTTCTTGGGAGCAATTTACCATGAAATGTCCATTTCCCATCCAAGCAAAGCAAAAAGATGTGTACAAGTACAAAATAGTGCAAGTTATTGAAGTAGAAGATGAATAATATATTACAGAATGCTACAATTAATTGTACGAGGAGACTGACCTAGATCACATATTATGACTTCAAATATAGGGAGGGAGAAGAAGAATAGAGGAAACTAGGTAATGCATGCTGATCAACAAAATTTTATTCTTAGAATTGATAATGTGGAGAATTTGGTTAAATATCTTCTTAAAATTTTAAAGCAGCCAATGGTGTAAGACAGAATTAGAATAAAAAGGTAACATGAAACCTGTTAGTTGTAATAATCAATTTAAAAATTAAATGACCCTATTAAAAGAGATTTTCAGATTGAGTCAATTAAACTATTCTGTTTACAAGTAGAATTTTGTGAATGAATTGTCGAAAACAAAGCTATTCATTTAGAATAAAAGCACAAGATGAGTAAGAACATAGTAGACAAATACAAACACAAAGAAACCAGATCAACATTAAAATGGGCAGAGGGTCCTTTTTAGTTAATGTACAGTATAGCTTGATTTACTAATTCCAACATTTTTTGAGTGCACACTATGTGCCATATACTCTTCTAGATGCTGAGGATAGAGTGGTGAGCCAGACAGATGAAAGTATAAAGGAAAATAAAAGGGCAAGGGGACAGAGAATGATATAGAGGTTAGGGTGGAGGGGATGAAGATATAGTAAAGAATTATTTTGCCTAAAATGTGTAAAGAAAACCACTGATAGAAGGAGAAAGAGAAAGAGAAATACAGTTCCACTACATCTTCTTTAATACATTCACTCGCTTTTTGACAGACCAACAGGTAGATATAAAAAGGTGATATAGAGAACTTTAACAATGTGCCATCAATGATATTGACTTATTGATGTATAATGTACACAGTCTCTGTACTTTACAAAGAGAAATCATTTTCCTCAGGATCTGTGAGTATTTTAAAAAATATACTACCTACTATGTCACAAAAAAACACAGTAAGTTCTCCAAAGCAAAAATTACACAGGCTATGTGTGTAATAAAACTAGTCTTTAATAAAAAAAGTATAACCCAAAGACTGCGAACATTAAAAACTCCCTTATATAATTCTTGAATAAAATAATTTAAGGAAGTGACCATGGAAAGTACTACATGTTATAACACATGAGAGGCAAAGAAGTCAGAGACAAACTCATATCATTGAATGCTCTCATTTATAGGCAAACCAAAAGGAATGCAAATGACCTGAAGCCAGAATTTCCCAGAACCGGTGTCCTGGGAAACACCATGTCACAAAATGTTGGTAGTATACTACAGAAAGTATGCTATACGGCAGAGAGTACACTATTCTATACAGAGGATACAAATTATACTTCACTATTCCATACCTTATTGAAGTATACTATACCCTAGAAAGTGTTCCAGGGTAAAAACAATTTGGAGGATGCTATGTTCCAAAAGCTATACATTTTTTAATTTGAGACTTCCTCAGTATCTTTAATGGCATAATGAGGATTGTAAAGCACTAAGAGGAAATGTAATATTCACTGCTTTCTAAACTATTTGATCAGAGAACATTTTTTTTTCATAGTATACATATTAACATCTCAGAGCAAAGCTCTTCTCTTAGGAGTTATTGGACAGTTAGGTAGTCAGGGTCAGGGTCGCCAACAAAAAAATATGGACAGCGAAAATAAAACGTCACTCACACCCTGTTTTGCAGCTTAGACAGGACCACGCTAACATTCTGCTTTGCAGCCTTTACAGAAATGACTTCTGCAAAATGTCCTAAAACAAGGTAATTAACCACAAAACATTTGTCCTTATCATGGGCAAGGGGCAGTTAAGACATAAGCCCCCAGATGTCAGCAAAAAAAGACCATCAGCATGTTGACAGTAACCTAAGAGGTAGACAGATAATGACCAAAGCCCTGATTGGCACGATTCAACATACCCTGATTCCTTAAGATAGTTCTGCAAAAGAGCTCACAAAAACCCCTGAACTTAGGAGCTCCAGGGGCAACCCACTCCGGCCCCACTCCCTCTCCTGGAGCTTTATGCTATCACTCAATAACCTTTGCTTTGCTGCCCACCACTCTTAGTCTGGTCTACCTCTTCATTCTTGGAAGCGGTGTGACCAAGAACCTTGGGCACTAAAGGCAGAAAATGCCTTCAACATTCTGAGTAGTTTGGGAAACATAGAGATGAGCATTCAATCTAAGAAGCATTAAGAAAGAAGGAATAATAAAAGTGAAATAAATCAAAACCACAAACTGTTCAACTTAATAAATAAATTTGTAATCTGGTTCTCTAAAAATAAAATAAAATGGGCTACACTTGACAAACCTAAATGTAGAAAAATAACAAAACCACACTTGACAATAATAAAATTGAAATACCAATGAAGCATTTTTTTTTTTAAAGATTTTTTTAATTTATTTATTTGACAGAGAGAGACACAGTAAGAGAGGGAACACAAGCAGGGGGAGTGGGAGAGGGAGAAGCAGGCTTCCCGCGGAGCGGGGAGCCCAATATGGGGCTCAATCCCAGGACCCTGGGATCATGACCTGAGCCGAAGGCAGACGCTTAACGACTGAGCCACCCAGGCACCCCACCAATGAAGCATTTTTGAGTAAACTATACATTGCTTAAATTAGCTTGAAAGGAACACAGAAAGTCAAGAAAATAAATATTGTGATAGAATTGGGGGGAAAATCACTTAAGTGCCTTTAAAAAAAGCTCACAAATTACATGATTAGTTACTTTGGAGCCTCAACAGATATAAATGTTTCCAGAGTATAGAACATCATGGAAAACCAATCAGTTCATTTTAAATATCTAGAGTAATATTTGTTCTGAAACGAAAACAGGACTGTACAAAATAGAAAAAAAAAAGTAAATTTTTGGGCAAATAGATCAAAAATTTCTAAATAGGGGCGCCTGGGTGGCTCAGTAGGTTAAGTGCCCAACTCTTGCTTTCTGCTAAGGTCATGATCTCAGGGTTGTGAGATCAGACTTGGCTCCAGGTGTGGAGACTGCTTGAGATTCTCTCTCCCTTTCCCTCTGCCCAACCCCCCACCTCTCTAAAAAAAGAAAAAAAAATTTCTAAATAAATTACTGATAACTAAATCTCTCATTTGAAATATATATAAAGATATATTCTATTTATATACTTATTTAAATATTTATTTTATAAAAATATTTATATACTGTTTATTAAGGAATGCAAGCATTATTGACAACTAAGGGATTATTAACATAATCCATCAATATCAAAGACAAAAAAGGTGATAAGTTTGATAGATGTTGAAAAGGCATTTGAAAGGGTTCAAAATCAATTTCTGACCAAAAAGCATTTAGTTATTTTAAAACAGAAGAATTCTTTCTTAACAGGACAAAGAATATTATCTCAAGTTCAGTGCAGAATTTTCTGATAGGCCAACTAGATATGCATGTAGTGAACCAAAGCATTTGATAGTATTTGCAAAACACCCAATGAAGTAGCCACCCTTAGAAAATAGAATTTCTTGACAGTATTTTACAAGTTAATGCTGGTTCTGTTTATTTATTTATTTATTTGAGAGAGAGAGAGATAGCAAGAGGGAGCACGAGCAGAGGGGAGGGGCAAAGGGAGAGAGAGAAGCAGGCTCCCCAGCGAGCAGGGAGCCCAATGTGGGCTGGATCCCAGGACCCTGAGATCATGACCTGAGCCAAAGGCGACGCTTAACTGACTGAGCCACCCAGGCACCTCAAGATTGGTTCTGTTTTGAATTGCATATTGAATCCTAATCTTTTCATACTTAAAGTGTCTCTATGTCTTTAAAGGTTGCTTAATGGTTTAACAATTAGCATTCCTATTAAAGTAAATAACAAAACAGTGATAGCCATCAGCATTTGTATTTGAATAGGTCTGCCAACATAGTAGGACAGGAGTAATAAGAGATACAATTACGAGATTCAAGGAGGCAAGATTATCATTTTATGCTAACGATATGGCTGTTTACTTTGACAATGCAAGAAAGCAGTAATAAAAATTGTTAGATATAGTGAAAGACTTCATTAAGGCGATTGATTATAAAATAAATATACCAAGTCATTCAGTTTTCTGTTTACTAGTTTGAAAACATAATGGGAATAAATCTCAATTACAATAACAAACAAAATTATAAAATCATCTTGGCATAAGTCTAATCAAAAGAAGGGCTTATCTAATTAAAATTATATATTTCTTTCCTCATAGATGTAAAAGAAGATTGACTACATGAGGGCATATACCTTAATCCTGGAGGGAAGCTTTAAAATTTTATATATTGTCAATTACAACAAATTACTGGTACAAATTTCATGCTAATCCAATTAAAGTATGGCTAATTCTTAGATGTATCTGGAAGAATAAAGTCTGTTTGGATTAAATATTTAAAATAATAAAAAAATTAAAATTGGGAGAAAATGAGAGGACGTCTTTTAAATAAGGTAGGAAATTGAGAAAAGCTATAAAGAAAGTATAAAACAGTTTGACTACACAAAAAATTTTTAAATGTCTTATGGCAAATTATATATTAAAAACAAAATGAAACTTATAGAGAAAGAATATTTACAATGCATATTATTGATAAAGGGTTAATTATAATATACAAAAGGCTTCTATGCATTTATAAGGAAAAAACCCCAAATAATATAAATAGGTAAAACAAACAAGTTATAAGTGGACAATTCATAGAATTGTATCGTATTAGTATTTAGCCACAAAATACTATTTCTTGTCCATTATATTAGTAAAATTAAAGAAATGATAATACCTGGTGCCTGCAAAGATTTGGACAAAACAGTATTCCCCAGACTTCTGGCAGAAATGCGAATTGTAACACCCTCTTTTGGAGGAAGCAATCTGGTAATATTTCTTCAACCTAGAAATTCTATCCCTATGAACTTATCACATAGAAACAGAGCTTTGATACCATAGGATACATGCTTAAAAAAAACTTTTCTTATAGGATTGTTTGTAGAAGAAAAAGGTCAAGGTCAGTGATTGTCCATCAATGGGAAAATAATTGAATATATTGTGGAACATCCATGCATGGATTTTATGCAACCACAAGTAAGAATAACTTAAATCTATACCTATTGAACTAAATTTCTATTATTCAGTGAGAAAATCAAGAGGCAGAAAAATGCTTACAGACTCTACTTGTATGGGACAGAAGTTAATAAAAAGCCCAGTATATGAGAGTGTGGGTACATACATATTCGCAACTTGAAGGAGCATAGATAAAGAGGAAGAAGGACATTCACAGGCTGCTGGTGGTCAAGTTGAAGGTGTAAGGAGAGGAAGAGAAGGAGAACGGGAAGTAGGGTTTTAAAGAGTCTACGGTATACCGGAAAACAGTTCTGTATTAGAGAACATAAAATTCAATCTACATTATCATAAACAAAATTAATATTACAAACCTTGGTTTAGGTTGTTAATTCTTGAAATGGCTCTAGTTTATATGTGAGGAATTTTTGAAATTTAAAAAATATATTTGGAAAAATAGTTCATTTTCTTTGAAAATTGCTTCTCCAATTGTGTATCTCTGTTGTGTTTTATCTACCTGATATTTTTTTCTACATTCTAACTGCCTAATTTATCATCTATGGCTTGTCACAACTGATTACTTTAAATATCACTCTTTTGTTCCACCAATTAGAAATGCTTGTCTAGAGTCTGAAGCCAACTATCCCCTGAAGAGAAAGGTACAAACAAGAGAACCACAAAATTTTTTTTTAATGTTTTTTTTTTTTTCCTTTTTTTCCACTTTGGCCAGGAGATATGTACACTTAATAAGGTTCATAAATTTTGGTTTCCCTCAGAAGGACCGAATCTAGAAGGGAACTTGAACACTAATAAAATCACTTCACTTCATGTGAAATGCTCCAAATTTTGTAAGTCATCCTAAATTTATTCTCATTAGCAAGCAAATGAATAAGAAAACCCACCTACAGACAATTTTAATTTCCTTAAGGGTGTTTTTTTTGTTTGTTCTGTGATGAAGCAACTGAAAAACTCTTTAGTAAAACAGAGGTACTGCAGATATAACCCTGCTCTGGTTCATTCACTCAGAGATTTGACAAACTGAATACAGGGGCCTGGGTGGCTCAGTGGGTTAAGCCTTTGCCTTTGGCTCAGGTCATGATCCTGGACTCCCAGGAGTCCCACATTAGGCTCCTTGCTCAGCAGGGAATCTGCTTCTCTTCTGCCCCTCCTCCTGCTCCTTCTCTCTTTCTCACACTCTCTCTCTCAAATAAATAAGTAAAATCTTAAAAAAAAACCCAAAACACTGAATACAGAGGTTTTCCCTTTCTTCTACATTCTCCCATGCCCTCATTTGGAACTTAGTTTTTTTTTTTTTTTGAACTTAGGTTTTGAAAGGAAATATTAAGAGACTGTGCTGAATACTAAAGTTACAATTATTTTCTGAGTTCCACCCTATAATTTTTTTTAACCAAAAAACTATACTAGAGAATTGGTATGGTTTAGGAAAATATAACAAATAAATTGAACCCACTTGGATTAATTCTCAGATGTTAGTTCATTAGGAAATATATTTGCGAATCAAACATCTTCAAACCTCTAAATACTGTTGGATACGAAACTATGAAATACTTCAGTAGTGAGGTTCCATGGTGGAATGGTTAGCACTCGACTCTGAAATATTTCAGTATATATCACATGGTTACATCATTTGGTATCTTAAGGGCACTAACTGGCATCTTTAATTGACTGTCTTACTCCTCGCACAGAGCCAGTTTAGTTTGGAAGCAATCTTCTCAAGACTGGCTACCTCTCAGTATCACTGGCTTTTGGTTCCATAAGCTTATTTTGTCTGCAGATGATAATAATTCCTTTTTCTCTTTCTCCAGCTTTTCCTCAAAATGAGGTCTTAGAGTTCAGGACACCTCAGCGACTCAATACACACACCTTTTTTTCTTGTTTGAATCATTCATTTTTTTCTTACAAGTATTAATTGGACACCCACTATTGGGCACCACTGTGTAGGGGATTTAAGATAGTTTTAAGGATGCAAAGGTAATTTCTTCATGATTTTTTCTCAAGAAGAGTTGAAGACTAATAAAGTATATAAAAGCTATGTCTATGACTATTATACAAGCAATAAAATGACAAGGACATGCGAAAGGGAGGGGTGAAATCTTAAGAGTCAGAGGAGGGAGCACCTGCTGTCAGCAGAAGGATTAGGGATGGTTTCCTGGAGAAGGTGAAGGTCAACTGTCTCCTCAGCTGAAACATACTGCACATGCACATAGATTCACACACAAATCACAATGCTGCATTACTTTTTAGTTACTACCTTAAATACTCTCTTTCCCATAACCAAGCTACCTCATTTAAATCATGAAACTGCTGCATCCATTGTAGACTGGTTTGCCCTTCCCACTGTATGAACGGCTCCATCCAAGTACCAACTGGTCGCCTAATTGTTACTACCACTAGATTCTTTTCAAGTCTGATTTCATTTGATCTTTCTCTCCCTTGCCTCTAACACTCTTGACTACTTCTTTCTTCTTTTGACTTCCTAAATAGCACCCTCTCTTGATTCTGTTCTCCCTCCAAGCATTGTTCCTCAGGATCCTTTCTAGCTTTTCTTCTAAAAGCTTATTTAAGTATTGATATACCTCAAATTTCTCTGACCCTCTGAGTCATTCACTCTGTATGACCTCCCTGAATGAGCTCATTCAGTCCGATGGTCTCAGTTAATATCTTCACCTAAACTCAGACATATGTTCTGGGCTCAAAAGTGCTATAGGACATTTCCACTTCAGTTGACCTAAAGCCCCATTGTGGCTGGAGTCCCTGAAAAAGTACACTAAGAATTTGTGTGTAGGATGTTTGTTAAGGAGTACTCTTGAGAACATCTTTAGGAGAAGTTAAGTTGTAATGCATTCAGAAAGCCTCAGGTAACTCCACGAGGAGCTCTGAAGCTGGAATGGTCCTGCAATCTTGTCCTTGGTTGGAACGAAGGGGCTGGGCCTTTGTACCCCTGCCCTGACCAGCAATGGATGCAGGCTGCCCCTAGAAAGGGCACTTTATGTTGGCGAGAAGCCTTGTGCTCCCAGCAGCACAGAGAGTAAGTCCTTCAACCCCAAAGGGGTATCTGACAGCCCACACAATGTTTACTACAGGCACCTAGAGTGTCTATAACTCTATAAAACTTATCCATTATTTTTCCCATAAATGTGTTACTTCTCTTGCATTTCTATGTTTGTTGAATTCATCTCCTATCTAACAACCCATAGCAGATCCTGGGGGATCACTGAGTCTCCTCACTTGTTCTCACTAGTAGCGACTCCAAAATCCGAATCTTGGAAAGTTACCTAAGGCTTTCCAACCTCCATCCTTAATTTTTCACTTATCTTCTTCCTCGTCTCCCAGCTTGTTGTTGGGGGCCTAATGCAGACATACCACCTCTCACCTAAACATCTGCAGTAACGCTGCTATAGGTTCATGTCATGCATCCTTCTTATATATCATCCTCTTCACCTCCAAAGTGATACTTCTCCAACGTAAAACTGACCACATCAGTCTTCTGTTTAGTCAGTGGCTCCCTATTGTCTTCTGTATAATCAAATTTCTCATCATGGCATGAAATTTCTCCGGCCTCATCTGAAACCCACAATTCAGCCATTCAGAAATGCTTGCAGTCCTGCAAGTATATCAGACTATGTCATATCTCCCTGCCTTTGATCATGATGTTCCTTCTGCCTGGAATATTCTTTCATCCCACTCCCTTGCCACTTGAGAATGCCTATTCATCTTTCAAGTCTTATTTCAAGCAGTAACCCTCTGTGAAACCTTTCCTGGCTTGTTTTATCCCCCTTGAATCATCCCATTCTTTATTTATGACCCCACTATGTCCCAACATACTGCTATCTTTCAATCTATAATTTGTAATTGCCCTCTTTGTACCCATGACTATCTGTCCAACTCTTTGTATCCTCTTAGAAGGCAGAAATTATGTCTGATTTATTCCTGAGGAGCATGGAAGAAAGCACATTAATTAATGATGAATGAAAAGATTGTTAAGTAGAGGGGAGGGGCCCATTGCTAACTGACAGGATGAATCTGAAAAATGAAAAACCCAACAAACAAGCTTGGTTTTGTGACTTTCTTCAGTTATGCCCCAAAGCCTCACAACAGGAAAGGAGGAGATAATGTGAAGTGCTCAGGGTAAAGACCTGAAAAGTTGGGTCCATTGGAAGGATACAGTATAGGAGCGATCAAGGTCTCTAGTGAGAGCTATACAGAAATGGCGACGCGTAGGGAGTGGTCTGTGTGGGAGACAAAAGAGCCTGCAGTCTGCTGGATGGGCTGTGTGCATAAGTGTCCCCGAAGCTAGAGGACGAAAAAGGCAGAATCGGTACCAGAGAGGCCATGGGAAGGGGAGAGGGAAAGGAAAATTTTGGAGCTCAAAATTTTGGAGATGAAGCAGTTTGGGGTGATGAGAAGGTTCAAGGTTCGGTCTTAAATTTAGGTTGCTTAAGGCGAGAGTAATGAAGATAAAGGTTGTTATCACTAAAGAAACTGAAAATCTTTGAAATCAGGAACCTATGTGGGTTTTTATTTGAATGACCGTATATCCTGGTCTTTTGGCCCCTTTCTGAGTTATGCCTGCTATTGCAGAGTAATTATTAATAGTATTTCTCTCACTCTCAAGTCCTTGTTTGGATGATAAATTATAGTCACTCGAGTTATTATTAACTTCCCCAAACAGCATGATAATACTTAATGTAGCTAAGATAGTTTTCTGGACTTTTGGAGAAAAGTTAGGCTTTCAAAATTAGAATGTTCACAATTAGAATTAAAATATTGTAGGGGATTTAAGGAATAGTTGTTGCAATTTGCCATGGGAAGATAATAATAATAAATGCATTTTTAATTAAAACATGTCACAATTAGAATTTTTTAATTTTGCATTTATACACACAATTTTAATTTTCTGTAGTATGGGTCATACATTTTTTTTGTTTTTTAGAATAGAGTGCATTAAAACAAATAAGTAAAGTTTAACATGTGTCTTAATAATTTATACTTAAAGAGGAGTCCGCCAACTTAGAGATGTTTCAAATATAATTGCTCCATTGTATAGAGGAAAGAACACAGGATGAAAATCAGAGGATGTAGTTCGGCTTCTGACCAACTAACATGAAAATAACCAAGTTAATTATTCTGTCTAAGCCCATTTCCTCACTGGTAAAAGGGGATAATAATAGTCATCTGACCTCTCAAAGGAGTTGTGGTGAAGACCAAATGAAATAATGGAAAATTCTTTTTAAAAACTGTACAAATGTAAGTATAACCAATGTCCTTTCTAAAAACAAAACAGAAACAAAAATAAAACAAGAAAAGGAAAGACAGGGATTCCAGGTGAGTTATTAGTATTTTTGTTTTTAATTAACTCAAATATTTTTATATAAATAGAGAGTTAACAAGTTTGTCACTGTTAATGTATAAACAAATGAGTTGTTCAAGATTTAAAATTCATTTCAGAAAATAGAATGTAGAAAGAACACTGGGAATAACTGGAAACCATAGTTATCTTGTTAGAAATCTGTCTTCTCATTCTACGTGAAAGACAGAATAATTAGGGAACTGAAGGCCTGATGAGAAAATGAGGTAATTTTTGGAGACAGAAATATCTAATTCACTCCTTTTTAAGTGTTTTGCCTATTAAAATACCTCAGCCTAACCATCAGAAGGTCAACCATTTTATAGATTAATTCACTCAACCTCTGTCAGAGGTTAGGAACTCTCTGGTGAGAACAGCTGTTTGCCATTTGTCTTTCCACATCAAAGACCCAGGGAGATTCTTTAGTAAATTAGGAGGTATTAAGGATATGGGATTAGTTCCTGGTATAAAGAAAGGGCATACTACAACACTCATTTCCCTATAACAAAGGTAGGAAATATAAACATTAATTGGAGCAGTAAAGCTTCCTAGAAAATCTGGTCTAGGACATTTTATTCTAGGACAAACTTATTCTAAGTTTGCAAACATGTCAAAAATTTTAGGTAAAATACCACATGTAAGTTTATAGGGGAAAATTATTTTTCATGCAGAATGTAGATTTTTCTGAGAGTAAACTTAACTTTAATTTTTAAAAAGAGGCAAGTTTATTCTTGTACCCAGCTTGCACTAAGTTCGTAGAATTAACAGGAAAAGAATGTAAATATTTGTGAAAATGGATATACTTCTGTAAGAAAATGAATATATTTTAAATTCCAACTATGGTCTAGGATCCATGCTAGGCATATTACATGAATAATGGCATTTGATTCCCATAGCAATAAATGAGGTAGGGGTAATTCCCACCCTCATTTTTCATAAAGGGAAAGTAAGGTACAGTAGCTAGGTTAAGTCAGAAGACTTTGGGCAGAAATCTAAAGGTTTGCCCCGCCCCACCCCCAGGATTCCCTGGTTATTTAATCAGACACTAATCTAGGTAGTGCTGTGAAGAGATTTTGCAGTTGTAATTAAAGTCCCAAGTCAGCTGACCTTAAGACATGGAGATTATCCAAATGGGCCTGATCTAATCACATGAGCCTTTAAAAGGCAGATTCAGACATCTAGAGAGTTAAAGTTTGAGGATTCAGACTTGCTCTTGGAGCTTTGAAGATCCAGGGGCCATGCGAGTGTGTGCAGCCCCGACGAGCGGAGAGGGGACCCTGGCTGATAGCCAGCAAGTGAACAGGGACTTCAATTCAACAACCACAAGGAAATGAATTCTCTCTAGCCTCATTAGCTAAGAGCCCATGCTGGCCAACACCTGGATTTTGGCCTGGTGAGCCCTGAAGCAGAGGACCCAACTGAGCCATGCCAGACTTCCGAACTGCAGACTTTGAGGTAATAAATAGGCGTCCTTTTAAGTTGCTAAGTTTGTGGTAATTTGTTACAGCTGCAATAGAAATCTAATACAGAAATTCAGAGTAAATAACCAGGAGAGCTAAGATTTAACCCACTCAGCATAAAGTATAGTGATGAAAATGAAGTGAGCAAGACCAGTGCGTTGATTTGAAATTTTATTCATTCGTTCGTTCGTTCATTCATTCATTCGTTCATTCAGCAACTACCAAATATTTTTGGACTACCTTTTATATAACAGGCTTAGCTCTATAGAGGCTACAGAGATTAAAAAAAAAAAAATCTAGTCCCTTTCCTCAAAGAGTTTACAATTTAAGGGTTCAGAGCAGACAAGCAAATGAGTTGGCCCAGCACAGTATGTCTCTTAAGTACTATAAAGAGATAGGTTAGAGGTTATGGCAACACAGATTCTTTTAGTTTGATTTCTTACCATGTTGCCAGTGGCAGGCAGGATAATGGGCCCCCAAAGACGTCCCTGTTCCAATCACCAGAACCTGTGAATATACTGTGTTACAGGGCAAGAGGAAATTGAGGGTGTAAGTGGAATTAAGGTTGTTAACCAGCTGACCTTAATGGAGGGAGATAATTCAGGATTCTCCAGGTGGGACCAGTTAATCACAAGGGCCCTTAAAAGTGGAAAAGACAGCAGTGCCTGGGTGGCTGTAGTTTGAGCGTCTGATTCTCGGTTTCGGCTCAGGTCATGATCTCATGGGTTGTGGGACTGAGCACCCCCACCCCACCCCATGGGCTCAAGATGCAGTCTGCTTGAATATTCTCTCCCTCTGCCCCTTTACCCCACTCTTTCTTTCTCTCTCTCAAATCAATCAATCTTTTAAAAAAAGTGGGAGAGAGAGGCAGAAAAGTAGGTCAAAGTGAGTTGATATGAAAAGGACTAGACAGGTTAGTGCTGGCTTTGAAGATGTAGGAAGAGACCACAACCCAGGGCATGTGGGGAGCCTCTAGAAGCTGGAAAAGACAATGAAATGGATTTTTCCTTAGAGTTGCAAAAGAGAAACACCCCTTCAGATGTTAGACCAGTAAGACTCATTTTTGGACTAATAACCCCCAGAATTAATAAAATAATAAATTTGTGTCATTATAAGCCAACAAATTTATGGGACTATGTTACAACAACAATAGGAAGCTAATACATTGCCTGAATTTCCCTAACATGAGATGAATTAAAATAGGAATAGAGAGGGAGAATGCATTAGGTTTATTTTATTTTAGCTAATAGTCTCTAAACATTGAGAGAGCATTTGAAAACAAGAAAATGAGTGCAAAAAGCTAAATAATAAGAGAAAAACTTAAATTTCATCAAATTAAAAAATTCTGTTGTAAGAACTATTAACATTTTTTTTTTTTTAAAAAAAGCTCAGACTGGGAGCAAATATTTACAAACATAAATTGGATAAAGGGCTTGTATCCAGAATATGTAGAACTCTTACAAATCAACAATAAAAAGACAATACACTTTAAAAATAGGAAAAATATTTTAAGGACATTCCAGCAGAGAAGATATACAAATGACTGATAAATACATGAAAATATGTTTAATATCATTAGTCATCGGGGAAATGCAAATTAAAATCACAAGGAGATACTACTATCTGCCTAGAATGACTAAAATGAAAAAGATCGACAATGTTAAGTGTGAGCAAGGATGTGGAGCAACCTCCAGTCTCCTACATTGGTGGTGCAAATACAAAATGATACAACTACTTTGGATGATGGTTTGTCAGTTTCATATACATTAAACATGCACTTAGCACCTGACCCAGCAATTCCCTTCTAAATATTTATCTAAGAAAAATAAATGTATAGATGTCTGAACTAAGATCTGGATATAAATATTTATGGCAATTTTATTCATAACCCCCAAACAATCCATCAGTCAGTGCATGGATAAACAAAGTGTGGTCCATCTATACAGTAGAATACCACTTGCTAATGAAAAGGAATGAACTGATGTGTGCAACAATATGGGTGAATCTCAAAAACATTATGCTATGTGAAGAAAGCTAAATTCAAATGACCACATATTGTATGATTCCATATGATATTCTAGAAAAGGCAAAACTGTAATAATGGAAAACAGATCAGTGCTTGCCAGGGGTGGGGGTTGGGGAGGTAATTGCAAAGGGACATGAAGGGACTTTTAGGGATGGTGGTGGTAACATAACTATATATACATTTATAAAAATTCATGGATCTAGGGGTGCCCAGGTGGCTCAGTCGGTTAAGTGTCTGCCTTTGGCTCAGGTCCATGATCTCAGGGTCCTGGGATGGAGCCCCTCATCAGGCTCCCTGCTGAGCAGGGAGTTGGCTTCTCCCTCTCCCTCTGCCTCTGCCCCCAACTTGTGCTCACTCATTCTCTCTCTCTCAAATAAATAAATAAAATATTTTAAAAAATCATTGATCTCAACATGTAAAAGGAAAAATTTTATTGTATATAAAATATACCTTAGCAAACCTGATTTAAAATTCTCCCTCCCTCCCAGGGAGCCTGAGTGGCTCAGTCGGTTGAGCACCCACTTGAATTTGGCTCAGATCATGATTTCAGGGTCACGAGATCGACCCTAGCCTCAGGCTTGTATTGGGTGTGGAGCCTGCTTAAGAATCTCTTTCTCCCGGGCGCCTGGGTGGCTCAGTTGGTTGAGCGACTGCCTTTGGCTCAGGTCATGATCCCGGAGTCCCGGGATGGAGTCCCGCATCAGGCTCCCTGCTCCACGAGGAGCCTGCTTCTCCCTCTGACCCTCCCCCTTCTCATGTGCCCTCTCTCTCTCTCTCATTCTCGCTCTCTCAAATAAATAAATAAATCTTTAAAAAAAAAAATCTTTCTCTCTTTGCCCTCACCACTTCAAAAAATAAATAAATAATAAATAAAATAAAATTCTCCCTCCTCCCAAAAGAAAATAAGCACATAGCATGTGGTTTAAATAAGCAGATGACCAACCTTACAAATGTAAGCTCTCTCAAGAAAAGATGTCTTCTTAAATATATAAGGGCAGAACAACCATATAGGTACAACGCTTTACAATTACTGCTTGTGCATTAAAATTTAACTGTAATGTATATTTCCTTGTCTGGTCTATTGAATCAATGTAAAACTTAAAAAGGGATATTTTAATTAAATACAAGATTCCAGAGATGAATTAAGATAGCCAGAAAGAAAAACAGAAAATGTGCTCATATCATCTTCATTAAAAAAATGCACTAGGATAAACAGTTTGATGTACGGTGACTAGAACATTGAGAATTACACAATAGTTTGCTGAAATGAGTCTAATTTATCTCACTCAACATTCAGGATATTTACATTTAATGAATTCCTTCCCACTATCATTTAATGAATACTTCAATTAATGTAATTATTTTGTGTTGGGCGCCTGGGTGGCTCAGTTGGTTAAGCGACTGCCTTCGGCTCAGGCCATGATCCTGGAGTCCCTGGATCGAGTCCCGCATCGGGCTTCCTGCTTGGCAGGGAGTCTGCTTCGTCCTCTGACCCTATCCCCTCTCAGGTGTTCTCTCTCTCATTCTCTCTCTCTCAAATAAATAAATAAAATCTTTAAAAAAAAAAAAACTGTTTTACTAAAAAGAGAAACATTTCTGTGCTTATAAAGTGCACTAAGCTCCTCGGAAGAATACTAAGTACAGGGTAGTATTATTTCATGAGCACTGGGCTTACTTTGACAGTCGTGAGAGTTGTTCTGTTTATAATTGCTGGAATTGCCTCCGTAAAGTGCATCTTTTGTACATGTATTTGTAATTCATTAAAAGCATGCACTCATTTTGGGAAATGCCATTTTAGAGATATGGCCATTGAACTTGTGAGAAGGCAACTATTTTGCCCAAATTCCTGAGTGCCATCTGAGGCCTAGAAGGGATGAATAGCAACAGGGACTCCTGTGTGGTGCCTTCTGCACCGCACAGGGGCTCAGCAACTCTCCATGGATTATTTACATGAGAGAGATTTTGTGTGTGTGTGGGCTTTATTTTTTTATTTAAATTCAATTAATGAGCATATAATGTATTATTGGTTTCAGCGGTAGAGGTCAGTGATTCATCAGTTGCATATAACACCCAGTGCTCATTACATCCCGTGCCCTCCTTAATGTCCATCACCCAGTTACCCCATCCCTCCACCCCCCTCCCCTCCAGCAACCCTGTTTGTTTCCTATGATTGAGTCTCTTACGGTTTGCCTCCGTCTCTGATTTCGTCTTGTTTTATATTTTCCTCTCTTCCCCTATGATCCTCTGTTTTGTTTCTTAAATTCCACATATGAGTGAAATCATGTGATAATTGTCTTTCTTACATGAGAGAGATTTTTAAGAATTTTATTGTGTAAACAGTTCTTTTGAGGAGGTCCTTCTACAAAGGGGCCTGAAGATTGTAATAGGAAAATCATTAGATTAGAAAAACATAATTTTATTTTATTTATACATTTTACAATCTAAAGGGAAAAAAAAGGCCCAGTCCAGTTCTTTGTTAATATCCTTCAACTGCAACATATTACATTCGTAAATGCAGTGCGCTTCTCTCTGTTTTAATAAGCATCTCTGCCTCTTCCCTTGGGGGTTTGTGGTTGTCGTCAATAGCTATAAACTGTAAAGATGTGATAGGATGTTTCATCTCATTAAGATGCCATGCAGCCAGGATTCCTTCGTCCTCCTTACATCTGATTTGTGCTCCTCAAATATGACCTTTAAGGCCTTCATTGCTTTTCACACACGTCGCATGTCTCAGGGGTACATAATTAAGTAGGTCCTATGTCTCGTATTGCATATTAGTACTTGCCTTTCAACATATATTTCCTCCATTGTACTATGGGAAAATTCCCTTTTTCATAAGACATTCTTGTACAAGTTCTTGGCATTTTGCACAGAGGAAATGACACTTAAAGTCATTTGCGATTTTATCAGTCATGAGAATGACATTTTCATTTTTCATTTCACATTTTCTAAGGAGTAGAATCTACTCAGACTAATTGTAGTATTGCCTTAGGCTTGTACTTCTCGGGGTATAGAAGAGCTCTCAAGGATCATAGTTGTGGGGGCGCCTGGGTGGCTCAGTCGTTAAGCATCTGCCTTCGGCTCAGGTCATGATCCCAGGGTCCTGGGATCGAGCCCCACATCGGGCTCCCTGCTCCACGGGAAGCCTGCTTCTCCCTCCCCCACTCCCCCTGCTTGTGTTCCCTCTCTCACTATCCCTCACTGTCAAATAAATAAATAAAATCTTAAAAAATAATTTTTTTTTTAAATTAGAAAAAAGGATCATAGTTGTGGTTATACCCTTTACCAACTAAAGTATGTCAATAATGTTTGAATAATGCTATCCATAAAGTGTCACAACAAAAAATAAAAAACAAACATTTAAATTACAACTTGATAATCTTTGACATTAAGAAATTGTCTTACATCAATGCCTATGTACCTGGTAGGGTTTCTATTAATTCCTCTTGGAAATCGTATTTACTGTGCACGCTGTAGGATTTTCCAATCAAATGAGTAAATAAATACACATGCTTATTTCTGCTTAAAATAATTTTGCTTTCATAACTTGAATAACTGAGTGTGAACTTTTAGCAACAAGATAAAATTTCATTTTGCTGACTACCATTATTGAATAGTAAAAGATTTAAAATATTTAGTGCAAGTAGATTTTGACGAAAATCAGGATTACTGGCTCTGCTTCTCCGCTCCAGCATCACAATCTTTTATCCTTTGGAAATCAAGTTAAGTTTTCTCCATCTAGGAAATCAACTAGCACAATCCTAGATGAAGCATTTGTGTCCTAATGAATAGGCCTATTCAATTAAGTTGGATTGCATGACTAGTGACTCGCTCCTTTTAGAGATGCTAATAAAGAGACATCAACAAAACGCAATTGAGTTTTCACATGATGATCATGTTAAGAAATTAATAGGAGATGAAACGGTGGCAAAGAAGACACAAAAATCCGTGCAGAACAGTGATTCTCAGATTCAACGTGCATACAAATCACGTGGTGAACATGTTAAAACATGGATTCTGATTCCATCACTCTTGGAGCCAGAGATTTTTTATTTCTAACAAACGCTCAGGAGATGCCCATGCTGTTTGGTGGGAGGGACCATGTTTTGAATAGCAAGTTTATAGACCATCACAAAATGATAGTTCACCATTTATCTAAGTAGTGGGGGTTGGCACATAGTTCTATGGCACCACTCAGGGCTGAGCTGCCTCCTTTTGTTGTCCCTGAGGAAATTAGAGCAATGCACTGGGATACAGAGTGTGCCTCCTGGGTTGAAACATACCAGTTTGCCTTGTCTCTCTTTTATTCCCCTGCTAGAACTGAACCACAGCGATTGACTTTAGGAAGAATGGTGCTGATTTTATACTGAAATATGTTGATGGGTGATGGTGATGGGTATGTGTGGGCTTCAAGGTCCTATGGACACAGTCAAAAAGGGTGATTCACTTGGGAGAGTGTGGGGGGCTGCGCAGAGTCCGTGTGTGTTTGCGTGCCTGCTTGTGGGTGCCCGTGTACGCACTTCCACTCGTGGTTGCATAGAATCATAACTGCAGTGGGCTTCTTACTTCCATTTTCCCCTGAGTACGTGGACTGCTGCTTTCCTTTTCAATCTTATTGAACATAAAGACCTTTTTATTTTAAATTGAAGTGTAGCTGACACAGGTGTTTCAGGTCTACAACACAGTGATGGGACAACTCTATTTCACACTCTATGCCTACCACAAGTGTAGCTACCAAGACCTCCTTTGTGATACAAAAGATATTAAAGAATTTTATTATCCAGCTGAAAATTCATGATCAAAACCTTTGCTCTGCTTACCACAAGTGTAGCTCCCATCTATCACCATACAATGCTATTAGAATATCATTGACTGGGCGCCTGGGTGGCTCAGTTGGTTAAGCGACTGCCTTCGGCTCAGGTCATGATCCTGGAGTCCGGGATCGAGTCCCGCATCGGTCTCCCTGCTCGGCAGGGAGTCTGCTTCTCCCTCTGACCCTCCCCCCTCTCATGTACTCCCTCTCTCTCATTCTCTCTCTCTCAAATAAAAATAAATAAAATCTTTAAAAAAAAAAAAAAAGAATATCATTGACTATATTCCCTATGCTGTGCCTTTTATTCTCGTGACTTATTCATGCCAGTTCTCTGTACAGAAAATTAATATGTAACAGTAAGATATAAGGAATGTTTAGTTTTTCTTTAACATAATAAATGATGAAGGACTGACAAAAAAAAATCAAAGATTCTGTTTCAGATGTTCTTATGAATACTTCAAGATTTTTTTTGCTTCTTTCTATTTTCTATTTGTCTGGGTGATGTTTCCTTATAAATAAATCAACAAAGCTGAACAGTGATATATAAAGGCTTATCATCAAGATTCTGCTAACAACTGAAGAGATTTCCATGTTTTGAAATAGAACGAATCAGTTTTCAATCTGTGATGTGTTCTCCATAACCAATTTCCATTTCCTCATAGTGACTTGGATACTGTTTTCACCATCCACTGTTACTAATGGCCATGTGACTGAGTTCTAACTAATGGAAGGTGGGAAGAAATGTGTTCCTTTTCTAAGACTGTCATCAATAACTCCCCCACAAGTCTGCATGTGCTCTTTCCCCTATTTTGATTGGCTGCAAAGGGAAGAGCACTGAGAAGGGAGGAGCCACACCTGGAGAGTCTTTGTCCATGATTGACCATTTAGAAGGTGATCTGAAAAAGAAACTCAACATTGGACTGTAAATTTAGAGAAAACTAAACTTCTATTGTTTGAAGGCATTATACATTTTGGATTTATTTGTATTGCAATAAGGCTACCCTAAGAAACACAGGTGAAAAATAGGAAATTAAGTCTTGTTTTGATGTCCACCTTGGGGAGAGGGACTGGGTCTTCATCTTTGAATATTTGGCAGATTGCCTTGTATTATCAGGTGCTCCATAAACATTTGCTGAAAAGATGTGAATTTGGTCCTACTCTCCAGATCCTGCTCCTTTTCCTGAGCCAGTGACCCAGACCCAGAGGTGAGAGTCTAAGAACCCACATTCCACGCAGATCCGTGTCCAGGAACAGTTGGGGCTACTCCACTTTTAAAACTCCTCTCAGGTGTACTTTGCCTAAACCTTTGCAAAGGAACTTTTGCATGAATGAATTCACCTGTCAATATTTCTTTTTTTGAATGACTTCCTTTCATCTTAATCTAAAAGATACTTTTAGTTTAGCAGTAAGAAAAGGCTAATATCACTTATTTGGGAAAAATGTCTGTTTATTGGCTAGGAAGAAGGAGAAAAGGATTCCTTGTATTATAAAATATATACTGGGCTTAGTTTTAATCTTTGAGGAATTTGTGCTTTCTGGGAAGAGAGGTGAAATTATCTTCTATGATTATTCCTAGAATCTTCTCTTCATACTAAAGAAGTCATGACAGGCTGCTGAATCTTTCTGTTTCTTGGAGGACCACCCTCTGGCTGTGGTGGGCTATCTATAGGAGACCTTTTACTTTGAAGATATTTTTTATACATCAAAATAGTGATGTGCCCAGTTTTCAAAAAATATTTAAGTTCGTAATTAATTGTATTAGGTACCTAAATATTTAAGTTCCTAATTATATTAAATACCTAAGTGCTGTCTGCTTAGTAGAAATGGTTCCTCCTTTTTGTAGACCTGTTATTTAGACAGAAACAGAAACCACTAATGTTGACTTAAAAATAAAACAGTTGTGGGGCCTGGGTGGTTCAGTCAGTTAAGCGTCCGACTCTTGATTATGGCTCAGGTCATGATCTCAGGGTCATGCGATGGAGCCCTGCATCAGGCTCCATACTGCAGGTGGAGCCTGCTTGAGATTCTCCCTCTCCGTCTCCCCCTCCCTCCCTCTCAAATAAATAAATAAATAAATAATAAATAAACAAAACACAGTAAAGTCATACAAGTGTCAAACATAGAAGAGATGGCAACATTTAAAAGGAAAAAGTCTTTTGTATGGGACGATGAAAGCACACTCAGAAAGCATGCCAAAGGAGAGAGGATACATACCTTGTTTTGCCTGATCATTGCTCTTCAAGGAGTCTTAAGCCAGATGTCTCTAGAACTGTGAGAAAATACGTTTCTGCTGGTGTGAGTCCTCAGGTGTGTGGTAATTTGTTAGGATAGCCATATGAACTAATGTATCTCCACCCCTGTAATGTAAACAGCTGGAGACGAAGAGATTGTGTTTTGTTTATTGCTGTACTTTTCCAGGCATAGACCGGTGCCTGGCATGAAGCAAGTACTCAATAAAGACTTGTTGATGGATGAGAAGAAAAAAGGAAATGTAGCTCCAGCTTACTCAGAAGGTGTAATTTCCTTTTTAAATAGCTTTCATAGTCATTATGAAATTGTCTGCACCGCAGAACTGTTTTCTGGTTTGTCTTCATTCTGAGACGGTAGTGTGTAGAGGTTAAGAGCTGAGGCTCTGAACTTTGACGGACTTGGATTAAAACTCTGGCCATGGAATCACTGGCAGGTGTCATAGTGAACAAATTAATATTGCTTAGCCTCAAGGAATTTCTGTATAAGATTGTTTGTTGGATTAATTATGTATATAATTATATATGTATATATAATTCCTAGCTTAGTGCTTGACCGTGTAAGTATATAGTAAATCACTATTATAATAATAATTAGTTGGAATTAATGGGGAATAAACTGAAATTTTATAGACTCAAGTCCCTTTTAATTTTAAGTTGCTTTAAAATGACATCCATCTAATATAACATTTCTTTTTTTATTTTAAAGATTTTATTTATTTATTTGAGAGAGAGAATGAGATAGAGAGAGAGCATGAGAGGGAGGAGGGTCAGAGGGAGAAGCAGACTCCCCGCCGAGCAGGGAGCCCGATGCGGGACTCGATCCCGGGACTCCAGGATCATGACCTGAGCCGAAGGCAGTCGCTTAACCAACTGAGCCACCCAGGCGCCCCTAATATAACATTTCTTTACTAAGAATTTCATTCAAGGAAACCCTTTGAAACCAGAAAATTCCCTACTACGGTATTTGCAGATCTCTCTGTACCATGTATAAACTATGAGATGCTGTATTAACTATGTGCAAAGTTCCGGGAGTTCCAAGTTAATAAAATAAATTCAGCCCCATCTGATTGGCCTACCTCACCCACTGTGTCAAGGAGACTGGACAAGCAACTGGCCTCTTGGTTCTTAGCCCTTTGGCTTTACTGTGCCATGATCTGTCAGTTTTACTACCTCACAAAAAGAAATTCTCTGTGCTTTATGTTGTGATTCAGCGCCTAAATATCGCATATTGATATTGTGTGTCACTCAGGGATACAACATTTCAAAAACATAATTATTCATTTGCATAAATTAGCATAACATTGAAAGACAGATGAAAGATCTTGAGCTACTCCATCACCACTGCAAATAAAATAAAATAAAATAAAAGTGAAGGAAGATCTTTAAGAATATGAGGATGTGTTTAGATAATTAAACTGGGGAGTAGTGCCTAAGAAGGAGGCAAGAGAGGTATGTCTTTAGAAGGCAAGACAAGTGCTCTTGATCTGTTTTATTTTGTTCATTGAACATAAAATATTTATTAGACTTCCATAAATTCATTCTTAACCTCAATCCCCTTAATTTTCTTCTAAGGTATTATATTTCTCAACCGTGAGGTAAAACAGTTTTGGGGTTTGGAGACAGAATATGTACTATATATTGTACAAAAATCTCAGCTGCTTACGCCGATGGAGGAGATCTTGCTTACTCTACCTTCCTGCTCCAGGCTCTGCCACCACGGATTCCTTTCTGTTCCTCAGACGTGAAGCTGAGGAGCGTAGCTGCTTCTTTGGCCCAGGAAAGCACTTCATCTGTTTATGGCTGGTTTCTTTGGAGAGGCTTTCTTAAATTCCCTGCTTGCGCATCATCCGCATCCCTGGCTTTATTCTTTGCCCAGCATGGATATTTTTCTTGGGTGTGTGAGTGTGCGTATGTGTGTGTGTGGGCGGGGGGGTGTATTTGACCATTCACTGATGAACCGGTCATCTCCTATCCCATTAAAAAATAAGCTCTGTGAAAACAAGACCCTGTTTATTTTGTTTGCGGCTGTAGACCCAGTCCCAAGCACAGTTCTTAGTATAACCTAGTGGATGCTAGTAAATACATATGAAATGTAATCAAGGCGAGAGCTTCCTATACATTAATTTTAGTGTTAGTTTCTCTTCTCAGTCTTGGATGTTCCAAGTTCTGATTTCCAAATTTTAAATTCAGTCTGAGATATTACAAATTCTGACTTCTGTAACTACAGAATGATATGTAACATTAACATGTAATATTAGGCACTGAATAGCAATACATACTGATGTCGGCCACTAAGGTCCATGAGGGGTGTGACGGAAGAGCCCTGGGCTAGGAGATTCAGTAATTGGAATATCATCTTATTACTAGAAGTTCTTCTACATTGGCATTCTTTGGGGAAAGCACACACAGAGAATCACTGACAAAGAAAGGCAGGGACAGCTTTATTATGGAGTGGTTCTGGCACCTCGGATCCCAGTGTCGAGCTGCTAATAAAATGCACGAGAGCAAGAGATGTGTGAGGGGGAGGCAGCACCATTTGACAGTTTTATCTCGTTAGGCTCAAATGAAAATCTTAGAATCTTAGCACTCTGGCCAACAACTAGATACAAATGATAGTAAATGTCTACAACATCAGAGATGGACATTGACTCAGCTCCTTCTGTATGAGAGAGGCCCTTTGCCCTTTTACTCTTCTAGACACACGGATTTAGAAAGAAGAACTGCATGCAGTAGATATATCCCTGTCTAAATTGTGGTGCAGATTCTTAAACACTTACACACTCATTTACCAGATGACCTAGCAATCCCACTCCGAGGAATTTACCCCAGATAAATGAAAACATGTGTTCACACAAAGATTTGTATTTGAGTGTTCCTGGCAGATTTATTCATAATGGCTAAAAACTGAAATCAAGAATATATTTGGTGCTGGTGAATAGATAAACAAATTGTAGTGTATCTATGTTATGAAATATTACTAAGCAATAAAAAAACTCCACTGATATATGTAATATCACGGATGAATCTTAAAAACATTACATTGAGTAGAAGAAGCCAGGCCAAAAAAAAGATGACATGCTGTATGATTTCATTTTATGATATTTTAGAAAAAGAAAAACTATAGTGACAAAGTAGAGGATTTCTTGTCAGGAGCTGAGGAGCTGGGAGAGGGTTGGGAGGAAGGAGAATGTTTGCACAAGGGAATGTGTCATTTTTGGTCATGAGAAATGTTCATAGTAGTGGTCATGGGTACACAACAGTACACGTTTGTCAAAGCTCATCGAAATGTGCACTTAAAACTGGTGAAATTTATTTTATGTTAGTCATACCTCAACAAAGCTGGTTGAGTAAACACTGAATATATATATCCCTATAAATACTCTGGAATCTGATACAAAGATACTAGTATTTATCCCTTTCAAAGAAGAGGGGAGGAGGAAGAAGGTAGACTTTTTGTTCCCATTTAAAAGAACAGCCTCTGGGGCATGTTCTAGCAAAATTACAATGGGTGACATACTTTCTGTTTCACTCAACATGGTTCTGAATGGTCCTTCTCATTTCACATTTTGTAATTACAAATTCTTCTTTGTGTTCTTCAGTGACATGTTTTCTGACTAGGAATTTTTTTTTTTTTCAATAGGACTGGGGGATGGGGAGGGGACATGAGAGGCGGAGTGAGTTGCTGCAGCGTTCCGCTCTTCCTATGAAATAGGAAATGGGTAGTCAAGGATTTTCATGGTTTGTTCATGTGTGGGTAAGTTGTGATCTGAACTTGCTATGCTTTGGCCTGATGTGTCTCTTACACTTTTAGAGTGTCCCCATCAGGAACCCTTCGTTTGGACAAAAGTCCAAATATATGGCGATCTGGGTAGAGCCTGCGTGAATAAACCTATGTATCGAAGCCCCTTTGACTTACACCTCTAAGTTGGGCACTTCCATTAGTGAATTTCATTAGGATCATGCTATTCACAGATACAATGATTTTAGGTCTTTGAGCAGTCTTCGCTTGAGTTTTGACCTCAACCTGACTAAAGAACTTAATAACAGATAACAAAGGACAAAATCACGTTCTGCCTCTTAAATTTATACTTTGCACTCTGTTTCTCTTTACTGATCCCTGTTAAATATTGGTACCTATCTAATTTAAATTAAATAGTTGAAAATCTGACGGGGTCAAGGAATAAGGAAAAGTCAGCCCACGGTAGACGTGTGGTAACTTAAGTCAGACCTTCTCTGGGGATATTAAGTACCTCTCTCAGCCCCTGGTGAGTGTTCATTCCCCAAAACAAGGGGTGCCACTCTAGATTTACTATAGTAGAGAAAGGTATGGCCATTTGAAACCAGAGATATCTTCAACTAAATAAGCCAGGCTTATTTATTATCCTCCTCCTCACTGAAGGAAGAAGTGAGGAGATTCATATCCTCTTCCATTTTCTTTTACAGGTTATACAATTCCAAATGTGTGGGAAATTATTTTCATTATGTTTGCGATTCTCGATTTTGAAAAATGAAAATTTTTCCTTTTCAGGATTAACTTCGTAGAGAATAAGATTATTCCTAGTCCCAATCTGCTTAATTTAAAGGGAAACAGCTATTTCTCACCATTGCTAAATCCCATCAAGGCTTCCAAGATTCGACCGCACCCTGTCCAAACTCTATCCAAACCGGGCCGCTTCTGCCATCTAGTGACCATCTTTCTGAACTACATGGGTAGGGCATTAACCTAGTCTGGTCTGCTCAAGTGTCAAGAATTATTTTTAATTTAATGAGTCATGTGATTAGTTTTGGCCTTCACGTCCTTTCATTCCTACCTACTGTCTGTGTGACCTTGGGAAAAGTACTTAATATTTCTGTGACTCAGTTTATTCATCTGTAGAATGGGAAGAAGGACGTACCTCTTACAGTTTTCATGAGGCTCATATGAAAATACATGGAAAATGCTTAGCAGAGTGCCTGGCACAAGTAAATCCTGAATAAAGATTTGATGGTATTGTATTTATGATTATGCAAGTCCAGAACTAAAAAATAGGCCAAAGCATGGAAAATATGTGGAGTATTTCAGAATAAATTAAGTATATAATATTTAAAGCTTGGAAGAAGATCAAGTTTATTTAGGCTTTTCGTGTATGCTGCCAACAAATGCATTATTGCTCTTGCCTCATTCCAAGTCTTTCCCCACCTCATACTGAATGTCCCCATCACAGCAGACAACTCATTTCTCTGCATACATTTTAATGCCTTTCTTCCTTTTTCTGAAATAGTCTCCCTTACATTTTTACATTTCACAGCCCTAAACTCCCAGCTCAAATGTCAGCTTCCCATACACGCTCCTTTAGTGCTGTCAGGTGGAGTTAAAGGCCATGGAGCCTTTCATCTCGTCTTCATGAGAGCATCTGACACAGGCTGTGCTGGAGAGAAGCGAGAGTCAGGTGTGTGTGTGGCCACATAACCAGACGGTGACGTGCCCGCTACGGGATGTCGTGTGTTGTCTTCGTATCTTCCCCCCTCCAGTCAGTGCCTCACACAAAGACTTCACACAGTAGTGCCCCACAGAAGCTTGCTAAATTGAAATAAACGTTTAGCAAATATCTTAGAACACCTTTCTAAGAAGGCTGAATGACTCACAGAGGCTTCTAATGTACGATTGGACTAAATCGGCCTACTGGTTTGAGTTGGCAGGGTTAGTCCCACCAAAATACGCTTTTGGATTAAAAAATAAGTGACTTTTTAAAAAGATTTTATTTATTTATTTGACAGAGCGAGCGAGAGAGAGAGAGAGAGCACAAGCAGGGGAGGCAGTGGGGGAGAGGGAGAAGCAGGCTCCCCGCTGAGCAGAGAGCCCGACATGGGGCTCCATCCCAGGACCCTGGATCATGACCTGATCATGTAAAATGTTCAAGTAACATGCCTGGCATAAAGTGCCAATTCCTAAATACTATTATTTTAATGTCACTCCTTTGCTTTAGAAGAAGAAGGAGAAGAAGAGGAAGAAAACTTTAAATGACTCCTAATGGGTTATAATATAAAACATACACTTCTTGGATGGCAATATAAAAATAGAAAACCCTTCATTATCTAGTCTCATTCTATCTTTACCGCATGATTTCCTGCTCTTTCCCTCCATATAAGCCCCCTCATTAGCCACAAAGAGTTTTTCAATTTTTCCCTTTCATACCCATGAAGAGGTTGGTCTCTCTGGCTGGAATCCACCTGACACCCAACAGTTAAACTCCTACATCGTTCAAGACGCAAGTATAAGCTCCTTTGTAAAGTCTTCCTATTACCCCAGACAGAATAATTCCCCCATTTTGCTTCCAAAGCCATACTATTCTTACTTCTATTAAAGTAAGTTTCATACTACATTATCACTGTAGAAAAAAAAGAGAATCATCACAGAAGGAGAAGGCAAGGGTTGGGCGTTTGGGGCGAGAGCAGAGTCGAGTCCAGTTTGGTGGTTGCAGAAGGCGCATGTCGGTGAAGAGAGGGAGGTAAGGGCAGGGAGGTGTGAGGCCAGCAGAATGCCAAAGCAAGCTGTCACAAATGGTAGAGCAGGGCAGTATGGCTAGTGCTAAGTGAATTCTCTGGATGGAGAAATAGTTTTTTCTTGAGAATCACTGGGTTATAAGTCCTTCTGGGCCCTCACACCTCAAATATCCACGACAGTCTTGATGGCGCCTGGCACATTGCAGATGTTCAGTAAATTTTGTTGAATGAATGAATGACTTTTGTTCTTCCTGCTATCTACGATAGAGAAGGAGACCTGCTTTCCAACAAGTGCACATCTTCTAAAAAAAAAAAAAATAGCCAAAAGTAATGACTACGAGTGAACTCTGGAGTCAGGAATGGCTCCAAGACTCACTGAGGACAAATGATCAAGTCTTTCGCTTCAAGCCCTTTCTTCATTTTAAATTGGGAACAAAATTAGAACCTACCTAGTAAGGTTGTGACATTTTAAAAGCCTGGCATGCAAAGCACTACAGTTAGCTATTATTCAGGAGCTATTAGAATTCTAATTTAGCAACCAGAGTTCTTTTCTTAGGCTTCTGGCACTAGTAGACCTATCGAGAGATTATTCTACCTTATCCTCACATCTGTCCTCCTGACATTTTATTTCACTCTTCAAAATGCATAAGGCAAAGAATCATAAACATAAAAATCATCACTTTTCCTCGCCCTAACTGACTGAAATTCTTTTCACGTGACAGGCTTCGGCGGGCACCCTCACTAGCTGCCTGCTGGACCCTGTCAGCTCTTCCAGCATGCTGCCCAGGCCATCTGCTAGGCACCACGGTGAGCCATATGGAACCTAGCCCCCACTTCTCTGGAAACGCCTGGTTTTTCCTTCTGTGGGTTCTTTGCTTAGCTGTACTTCCCAGGCCGATGGAATGCAATGGTTGTGATAACAGTTCTCTTATCTTCCAGCCTTGGAAGGACAGTCAATGACTTAAATTTTATCAGGAGAACCTTTAGATGGTGCATCAACACTCACGGTAAGTAAGGACCAAACACTTCACTGAAAGCCCTGTGACATTTGTGACACAAGATAAATAATTCAGAAATCACGGTCCTATAATTCTTTCCTGCAACTGTCCCTGTTCTCTACAAAGGGAATAATACTACATTTTCTTTGCTTCTTTCCTCTGATACTTTTAGCTGCAATTATCTTCCTCCAAGCTTGGAACAGCAGGAACAGCCATGCTGAGATGATTAGTTCTTAACTGTTGCAGGTTATTAGCTGTGCAGAAAAGGATATGCAAACCAAGATATGGTTTGGCTCCTACTGTGATAATCTCAATGAGATTTACAAATATCAAGGAGATTTCTAAGCTCTCCTTAAAACTCATAGCAAAAACGCTTGTCTCTTCAAAGTAGGAGCTTAAATTAAGCCTTAATCAGTTTTCAAAAATAACTTTTGAGGATTTTGTCTAAATAAATAAATGTGTCGGGTTGCTTATTTAAAGCTACTTTTTAATAGAAGAGGAAAAAAATTTTTTTTAATGGAACAGAGGTAAGAGGAAGCAATTTTTGCTGATTTTCAGCAAAATCATGAAGTGAGACAAGCAGGTTTCAGCTGCCATAACATCTTTTCCATGCTTCTCAGTTTTTGTTCCCACCATGGCCCCAAGCCACTTCTAAATCATATTTTTCCTACCATAAGAAAAAATATATTAAAACACTAGGATGTGAGTATAAATTAATTAAAAAATGTTAGACCCCTGAAGATAAACAAAAGACGTGCTTTACAAAAGCATTTCTGAGGAAGAAATAAGCAATTCACCTTCATTCTCATGGAGGAATGATTTTGCTCTTCTATTCATTTTCTCTTAAGCAGCGATTCTACCTCCATAAAAAACAAAAGCTCTTTTCCTTCTAGTCCTTTCTAGAACAGAGTCAACATACTTAAATTCCTGTTAGCTTTGTCTTTCCCAAAGCACTTACCATATATTGCCTCATAATATAGTTATCTGGGTCCTGCTTAATGAGCTCAGATAAAAAGCTCAATTGCCTCTTTTTCTTTGCATGCCCAATTGCAGACCCAGTGCCTGGACCTACTAGGTGTGTGATAAATGAATCTGTGCTGAATGATCTTGAAAAGTCCAATATTTACTATAGAACAGAGAACTTGGCATGGACTAAAGGCATCCCTGGAGTTAACTGCGTCAAAGTTAGATCTTTCATTTGAACACAAAAGGGTTTCCTTATATTTTTGTGGTTCTCAACCTTTTTTTTATGTTTATACGTGCTTTAAATTTTTAAGTTTTTGGTGACCCATTTTAAAAGATTAACAAAACAAATCAAGCTAAATAATTCAGCAACGAATACAACCTTAGCTTATTTGGCAGTCAAGGGCTCAGGGCAAGCTCCCTGGGATGGCATAGGCAAGGGGGTGCTTGACCCCAGCCCTTGCCCCATAATCTTCATCAGCATTCCCCCCTTGCTGCAAGCCATCCCAAACAACACACAGTTGAAATAAAAGATGGATCTAGCTATGCAAACTCAGTTTACATGTCTACTATCTTTTCCTTCTAAGCAGGCAGCCAACCTGCATAAGAAATTCAGTAGTCACCACTGGTTAATTTAATTTAATTTTTTTTATTATTATGTTTGATTAGCCAGCATATGGTACATCATTAGTTTTTGATGTAGTGTTCAACAATTCACTAGTTGCATATAACACCCAGTGCTCATCACAACATGTGCCCTCCTTAATGCCCATCACCCAGTTACCCCATCCTCCCAACCACTTCCCTTCTGTAACCCTCAGTTTGTTTCCCAGAGTCCAGAATCTCTCATGGTTTGTCTCCCTCTCTAATTTCTTCCTATTCAGTTTTCCCTCCCTTCCCCTGTGGTCCTCCATGCTAGTCCTTATATTCCACATATTAGTGAAACCATATGACAATTGTCTTTCTCTGCTTGACTTATTTGACTCAGCATAATCCCCTCCAGTTCTATCCATGTCGATGTAAACATTAAGATTTCATCCTTTTTGATGGCTGAGTAATATTCCACTGTATATATGGACCACATCTTCTTTATCCATTCATCTGTTGAAGGACATCCCAGCTCCTTCCACAGTTTGGCTATTGCGGACATTGCTGCTATGAACATTGGGGTGCAGATGCCCTTTCTTTTCACTATGTCTGTATCTTTGGGGTAAATGCCACTGGTTAATTTAAGGTACACTACCACCTATTTAATAATGCCTTATCTGCCCTGCCCTAAGCTCTTCTATATATTCAAAAGGCAATATGCTCGCGCATTCCACTAAACATTCTTTCATGGCCCTGATGATCCGGCTTGCCTTTTACCCACTGCCAAGTACCCCTAGTCTACCCATATTACACACTCAATGCAGTGTTCTGGTGCACAGCCATCGCTGTAACAACATTAATAATTGTAGCAAATATGCAAGAAAAGTGGGGAACCTGTGAAAGGTCCACAGTTCTCCACTGACTGAGCAGGCCACAGAAGCCAGGTCAGCTACTGTGAAGAGGAGTCAGCTGGCATCTGAGACCCCCCCTCAGAATGGAATCCCTTCAATTTCCTTGTCTTGCTTCTTTACATTCCCCCCTATTCAGGGGCAGATCCAGATTTTGTGGGCTTGAAACTTAGATAATTTGGGAGTTCTTCTTTATGAAAAACAATAAAAATTACAAGTACAGAATTAGCTACAAAATAAATATTTATTTCAATTGAAAAAAACCACAACAAATGACACACTCTAAAAAGCTGACATATACCCCAAACATCACAAAACCTACAAGAGTAATATAAGTTTTCAAATTAATTAAATGCCAGATGCAATTTTGTAATAATACTTTCCTACTATTTTGGGGCTGCCTACTCTCTGGTTACTTCTTTATATGACAAATGGCGAGATTTCTGGGCATTTCCATTTTACTCAATCAGTGACCAATTTCAAATACTCTTGCATTGACAATACTTATTACCCAGTTAGCTGTCACTGCTTTATAGTAGCATATTATCAATCTTATGTCATCTTAATCAATGTTAGTCATTCCCTGTCAAATCAGCAAGAAATTTATCTTTTATCGGTGTATTGATATAATTTACTACTTTTTACTGATTTGCTCATCAAATAATTGAAAAGCTTATTCATTATTTCTTTTCAAAATTTATCTCTTAAGTATTTTAGTTAATTGTGGCTTTTGATATGATCTGAAATTTTATCGACTTTTTAATAAACTGTGTTGAAACTTTTTTCTGTCTTTGAACACATACTGTAGATTCTTTTTTTTTTTTTTGACAGAGAAAGAAAGAGAGAGCACAAGTAGGCAGAGCGGCAGGCAGCGGGAGAGGGAGAAGCAGACTCCCCGCTGAGCAGGGAGCCCTGATGCGGGGCTCGATCCCAGGACCCTGGGACCATGACCCCCGCCGAAGACAGACAGTTAACCAACTGAGGCACGCAGGTGCCTCCATACCGTAGATTCTTGAAATATTGTTGTTCCCATGCTCTATGTCTTGAATAGCTTTCTGATGAACGTATTATCCCACATCCAGGGTTGTTAAAGAAAGTCACACGCTGTTAAAGAAAAATCCAAGTCACATGCGTTTTTACAATGCTTAATCTACAAAACAAAAATGTGTTGCAAAATTTGCAGTAGTCAACAATCCCAGGTACTACAGATGGAGTTTTTTTCCCCTCTGTCAATGAGATTAAGTGAAAGAGCTGCATACCGCACACATTCTGCAATTAATCTTTTAAAGAGCACTTACAGCCATTTGTCTTTACCAATGTCATATGCTCATCTCTATATTAAGTATTTTACGTGCATTACTTCTTTTTATTTCCACCGCTATCTTATTAGTTGTGAATATAATAACTATTATTATCTCCATTTTACAGGTGAAACTGTGAGGCTTGAACATGTAGCTAGCAAATGACTGAGCCAGAGGTCATGCTCAGAAGCTCTGAATCTAGGGCTTAAGCTCTTACCTACTTACTGTCAGATTTCTTTCTTGCTTTCTTTGATTGCTATATTGATATATAAGTGAGAAGATTTGGAAGGAGGAAATGTTTGCCCTGAGATACCTGAAATATTGGTATTGCCTTAGCTTCAGGCTATGTATGGCAAGAAACACACGTTTAGCAAAGCTAAAAGGGTCTGTATTTTTCCCACTCCTTGTTCTAATGATTTATTGGATTGTGGCCACCATTTTTAGCCTGAGATTTGCAGAGGGAGCATGGAGGCTTTAAGTTCTCACACATTTTTGCTAGCTATACAAGACTAGCCTATTGGAAGGATGGCGGAAATTGGATGCTTCCCCTGACTGACTGTGACCTCTGTTAAACTCTATCACCAGACTGGGCTACAGCTTCCCTCTCTATAAAATTACGAGAACTACACTAAATGGTCTCTTGGGTCTTTTCTGGCTCTAAAATTCCATAAAGCTCAAACACAGTGCCAGTTTAAATAGGTACATGGGGTGTACCTAGTACCAAAGACATTTATTTTTTCATCTTTATTTATTTTATTTTTTTAAAAAGATTTTTTTTTTTTAAAGATTTTATTTATTTGCAAGAGAGAGAAGAAGAGACAGAGAGCACGAGAGGGAGGAGGGTCAGAGGGAGAAGCAGGCTCCCCGCCGAGCAGGGAGCCCGATGCGGGACTCGATCCCGGGACTCCAGGATCATGACCTGAGCCGAAGGCAGTCGCTTAACCAACTGAGCCACCCAGGCGCCCTAAAAAGATTTTATTTATTTATTTGAGAGAGAGAGAGAGAGAGCACTCGCGCACAAGCAAGGGGAAGGGCAGAGCAAGAGAGAGAAGCAGACTCCTGGCTGAGTAGGGGAGTCTAATGCAGGGCTCGATCCCAGGACCCCAGGATCATGACCTGAGGCAAAGGCAGACGCTTAACTAACTGAGCCACTGAGGTGCCCCTATTTTTTCATCTTTAGTTGCTGAACTCATACTATTTAGATATGGAGTCATATAGTGAAAGACAAACCAAGCTATTCTCTCTTCTCAAATATTCTGATTTATCAGTTATCCACAAAATTAAAATGAAGAGGCTTTGATATTAATAAGCTTTATTGTGTATAAATAAGGATATTATGGGAGATAATCCACTGATAAAATAATAATAATGATGATGATGATGATGATGATGATGTTCTCACTTGTATTCATATTGATTTATGGCAATCTGTAAATCCGATTTGGAAAATCAGTCATATTGAAGCATATTTACAAATAAATGTTCCTGACTGAAAATTATAAATGATCAATAAGCTCATGAAAAAGTATCAATATCCCTGAGAATCAAGGAAGTGAAAATTAAAGCAAAGAAATACAATTTTCTATCCCCCAAACTGATAAAGATTGAATGGAAGTGTGATTTGGCAAAACTTTCTAAGGGAAAATTTGGTAATATATTTGGAATTCTTTTTAATTAAAAAGAACTTTATGAAAGCAGCTAAACCTAGCACCGATGACACCTTTTTTCGACGATACATCTGAAGCAAGAGTTAAATATAAGCGTAGTCTGATTTCATGCATTTCTGATTAATTATGACAATTCTAAGTTGCCCACTTCTTTTCCATTCATAATTCAAAGAGACAAGCCCTTGTCATGTTTTGTGCCTCTCACCTCCTTACCTTGGCGTCAAGCTGACCCTATGTCGGGTGCCAGCTGGAGGACCCCAGTTGAAGGTGCTATCAGCTCCAGGTCCACAGGCTTTCCTACTGAATGAGGGCTCTGACTGGAGCCCCAGCCTCTCTCTCCTCCAATAGTGGGAGGTGGGCCAGGTTGCATCCTGCCACCAGCATCAACCACTCTTTCAGAGCTTCTTCCCACATGGGACAGGATGGGACACTGGTGTTGCTTGGTCTGAACAGATTTAAGGAGGTTTTATCAGGAGGACCTGAAAACTACCAGAGCCTGCCCTGGTCCTGCACGGCCCCTTCAGCTGAGGGCCATGGTCACCGAGAAAAAGACAGAGGCTGCCTTGTCCCTCTTACCTCCTGGAGCAAGGAGCTTCCCTGAGCTGGAATGGGTCAGCTGGACACTACAGGGGATTCCAGCTTCACTCCATCCAGGGTGAATGGGGGATGGGGAGAAACTACTTAATGGGTGAGAGGTTTTACTTCGGAGGGATGGAAATGTTTTGGAACGAGATAGAGGTGGTTGTTGTACAACATTGGGAATGTACTAAATGCCACTGAATTGTTCACTTTAAAATAAGGGTTAATTTTATGTTATCTAAATTCCACCTCAAATTCTTTTTTTAAGTGAGTAGGGACTATCTTTGAGCAGTGGCATGATGCATGATTTCTCTTGTCGTTTATCTGCATTTAAAAATTGCCAATTAGGAACCCTATTGTTTTAATAATTAGGAAAGAATTGTAAAAAAAAAAAAAAAAATTACCCCCCAAGAGACTTACAATTTAAAACTACACTTGAAGGCAGCTGACAAAAAAGGCTAAGAAAAATCTAAACATCTTTCCACACACTTTGAGAAAGATACATCTTCAAAAAATATATGAAAAACATAATATTTATCATTTTCATCTCTGTTCATTAACGAATTTCTTTCCATGTATTGCTTCCCAGAACTCTTTTAAGCAAAGAAGAACAGCAGCAGAAAAGTTCATAGACTTAATTTAGAGTGAGTGCCTTTTGGGGGAAAGGAGAGGTGGTGAGAGGGCTAGGATTATTGGAACAAAAAGGTTAATTCAAATCTACTTTTAAGAAAGAAACAACTAGCCATTTGGAGGATGAGAACCAAGTTCGCTTTACAGCTGTCTTTGTTTTCCCTCTCTTTCTTTGCCAGATAGAGGATCGAGAGAAAGTAAACGCACGATACTTTTTTGCTTGCTTGTTTTAATCATAAAACTATTCCCTAAAGACTTGAGCTAGAGCAGTTGAGTTTTGGTTTGGAAAAATTAGAGAAGCAATAAAGGAGAAGGAACTGCACTTCTCGCTGCCTCTAATTTTCTTCTGTAATGAGTTTCCTGCTTAAATGTGCATGCAGTTTGTCCTCTTTCCTTCTGGGAAAATATGTGCAGTAGCAGCTCTTTCAGGGGCTGACTTTCCTCGGAGTGTGCAGCCTGCTCCGTTGGGAGAAAATACGTACAATCAGTGCTAGTCCAGCCCTACTGTGGGAAACATCTGGAAGAACATAGAAGGTGTCGTTGAAAAGAATAATAGATCCAGGGTTTTTATTTTTCCATGAGCTACTTACAAGAAAACCATAGATATCTAAAATGCAAAGAAAAATGATGGCTAAGAGTGTTTCTCAAAGTGTTGTTTTCGGACCACCTGAATCAAAATGTCCTCATTATTGTGAAAAATACAAATAGTAGGTTTAATCCTGGAACCACTGAAACAGAAACTGTAGGAGATGAAACTACATTAAAAAAAAAATACATGTAGGGGCACCTGGTGGCTCAGTTGGTTAAGCGGCTGCCTTCGGCTCAGGTCATGATCCCAGTATCCTGGGATCGAGCCCCGCATCGGGCTCCCTGCTCCTTGGGGAGTCTGCTTCTCCCTCTCCCTCCACCCCACCTGCCCCTCCTCAGGCTCTTGCTGTTTCTCTTTCACATTCTTTCTCTCTCTCTCAAATAAATGAATAAAATATTAAAAAAAAAAAAACATGAAAACACTATCTAAGTCAGAGGTCAATGAAGCATGAGCAGTGGACCAAATCCGGCCCACTACCTGTTTTTATAAGTAAAGTTTTATTGGCACACAGCCACACTCTGTCTGTTTCTTCTTTTGTACTAAGATGGCAGAGATAAGTAGTGGTGGCAGAAGCTCTATGGGCCTGTAAAGCTTAACTGTTTACTAACTAGCCCTTTGCTGAAAAAGTTTGCCACCCCTGCTCTAAGCCACTGCCTCTCAAACTTTAATGTGCATATAAATCACTCAGAAATCATTTGAGAAAGATTTTGACTCAGTAGGTCTATTGGGGGCCTGAGATTCTTTTTCTCTCAAATCTCCTGTGTGATGCTGATGTTGCTGTTTTGTAGATCACGTTTAGTAGCATGATCTAGAGTAGCTGTTCTCAGAATATGATAAATGTAAATTCTTAGCTCCATCACAAGCCTACCAGGTCAGAAACGCTGCGGGTTGGACTCAGCAATCCATGTTTTATCAAGCCTTCCAGGGGATTTCTGATGCATTCCAAAGCTTGAGGACCACTTGTTCGTATTATCCTTATGTAAACTAAAACTATCTCCAAAGAGCCTGAAATTATACGTTTATGTTAGATTCCATTACCACTGATTTTCCTAAACACAGTATGTTTGTTGATCATAATAATCAGCAGGGAAGGAGACACACTGTATGAAATTCCACCGAATACCATCTGATTTATTTCTTCCTTGTATATCCAGAATGGCAGCCTCGAATAACTAAAATTTTAAATGTGTCTTCTTTGGTTTACTCTAGTTTAATTAATATTGGCCTTGGAGGGGTCTTCTATTTTTGTGCCTGCTCAAAATAGCTTCAAATGCCATGTCATTTCTAAAATGAACAACAGAGGGAGCTGGTGTTATAGTCCTAATCCATGAGGATTAGCAGAATTTTTCTTTATCGGCCGAATCAAAGAAAGCACAGCCTCTTGACTCATTCTTGAATGAAATGTTATTGTTTAGATGTATAGGGCATGTGATATACAGCTCATTCTTTTTTTTTTTTTTT
>NC_138372.1:123265301-123282679 GCF_054177405.1 Leptonychotes weddellii
CCTTCCTCAGGTGACAATTATGGGTCTTCCTGGAACTCTCAGGTATGACACGGTACTACTTAAATGAAAATTATCACAGTAAGAACAGTTTTAGAAATGCCTTTATTTTATTATTTTTGTATAAACAACAATGTTGTGTGGAGTTTTTCCTGTTGGTTAAAATTTCAGTGACTCAAAGCTATGAACAGAAGTCATTCTATGATTCAAATTCCAAACTCAAGGAGGCATCTGTGTGCGAGCCAGCTACCTCCCCAAAGGTTAACTAGAGACATACCTGTAGGATCTGGCTCTCTCATCAAGGAGTACGATGCTGCTCAGAGGGGAGAAGGCAGACATCTTAGGAAGTGCAGTTTGCAGAGAGTCAGATGCTTTGCTCCTCCAAACCCAGAGAAGCGGAGTTGCCAAGAGAATCCTCATAAGCCTTGGCCTTGCCTGAAAGAAAATGGACACTTTCCCAGTTAATTGGATGTCTGCTTAGTCAGGGACTTGTTGACTTGTCCCATTCTCCTTAAGCAGGGGGAAAGTTAACTGGAGTGACTTGGCATCACAGGGTTGCCAGGTAAGGAGGGGAGTCAGCGCTATTTGGGGTTTCTGGGAGGTGAGGACGATGGGTGCCACAGGTCCTGCCTGGAGACAGCTGCTGAGAGAAGAGGAGATTCAGGGCTATCGAGTTGCCAGGAAACCAAGCAAAAGCAGCAAAGAGGCATAGGCAGAGAAAGGGGATGTGAATGTCAGCTGGGGGTCAGCAGCGGAGGTGGCCACACTGAAGAATGAACCAGCAATGCCCGGGAAAGCTTGGAGAGCAGGTTGGAGCCACTGTCCACCCCTAATGACCACAGTCCAGCTTAGCAGCTCTGGTGGACCAGGGGAAACAACTGCAGCCTCCCAGTTAAGTAAGGAGATGGCTAGTCTTCGCAGGACCCTGGGGGGAGCCAGCAGCTAGACGAGGGTAAAGGGAAAGCTTCCCAAAGAGCAGACCATGCTCCCTCCCCCAAAGAAAAACACAGGAACTGCGTATTTGGATCTAGCCAGTGCTGGAGTCACGGGGGAAAGCTTCTTTAAATGTGTAATTTAATTTTTAGAAATGAACAGAAATGAGTCTTTAAAAGATGAAACAAGACTTCTGTGATAACCAAAATTTGTTGGAAGTTATAAACTATGGCCCATAATCATGAAGGGACCCAATAACCAGTACACATACCATATGTATGGAGGCAGCTACTAGAAGAAATCAAAATCACTTTATGTTCAAACCCCAACATTTTTTCCTAAAAACTGTCTACTTTAAACACATTTTAGGAAAAAAAAAAAAAAGGAAGATGGCATTCACTCAGGTTCAGTCAGGAATCGAGTACTGACATGCTAAGACACACATCTGGCTTCTTGTGCCCCCAACCTTGGCGCCTCCCGTTATTATTTGCCAACTTCATTTTGTTGGGTTCTCGTGAGTTATGGCGTCAGGGAGGCTAAGAGCTCTGAGTGAGCCTCCCTTTGCATTCTTGTCTATTCACCAATAGGATAAACGTGCTCTCTCAAATCTTTCCGAACCCAACCAAGTCAGATGACCTACCTAAAATCCAAATCTTTGGGTCTGTGTTTAGCCATTTGCTGTAACACTTGGGCCAATGATGTAACCTCGTTTTCTCATTGACAAAATTCAGGGATGACTCTAGAGTCTTTTGACCCTTCTACTTAGTAAGGAAGAGTCTTATAGGATGCATTATCCTGAGATGTACAGCAAGGTAGAATTTTTAAAAAGTTCAAAATGTGTTTAAGTAGACTCATGGCTACCAGATGGGAGTGTAAAGAGTAATGTAGATAGAAAGAGAAGAGAAGCATATGCAAAAATCTGGTTTTGGAAATGAGCAAGTTTCAGGACCGTTTGAGGAGAGACACGTTGTAATGAAGTGAAGGGAAGGAAGGCAATTAGGTAATGGGGGCTAAGGGCTTTACAATCTGAGATTTTATAACCATATTAGAAAACAATGCCTTTGACCTCTGAAAAGAAAAAGCAGGCAGGGAGGCTCAGGAGGGAGAGAAATAGTTTCCAAGCTTGGGAACTAAGTAGCAAAATGAGATTGATAGCTTAGGAGTGAGACAGAAAGAGCATTCACATGGTTTGATAAAATTAGCATTCAAGTAGAGAGGGTCTCCTGAAAACAGCCAGAAACGCAATAAAATCAACAACTGCTATAGCAATTTAGGGATTACAAACTATTCTAATACGGTCCTCAAACTGCCTTCAACAGACCCAAAGAGGGGGCCCAAAGAGGGGGTCAGAGGCCAAGGTTGGGGGCAGGTCTCAAAACTTGGTTCATATGTCCAATGAAGAGGACGTTAAAACTGATACGCTGAGCTTGCAAAATGCAATTTTCCTTCCCTCTCCTAAAACTCTTGGTAATCTTAAATACAATACATAGGACAAGGAGAAATAATTAAAAACATACAACTCACACACACACTGAAGTTCTGTGTTAGGGTAAGTGCTGAGTGGTTCAAAGGCACTGATAAGAAACACTCAACAGAGTTTTCTTGGGGGCTGGGGGCTGGGGATAACAGTATGCCTTCATGCATATGGAGAGGGCTGTGTTAGCTGAATTTACATGACACACAACTCACTGTCACTCCTTCAGAACGTCCATCTTTATTTCAGAGCATGAGGAGCGTGTTTTTCAGGTACTCTGAGCCATCTTTGTCAGTGTTATTCTAGTCCCCGCTGTGGTTCATTGGGCTGTTGCTATCTGAATCCTGACTATGTGTGGCGGGCTTTGTAGGTGTAGATAAATAAATTTGTATTAGATAATAACCTGTATTCCTTTTCTGTGGCTGCTAGAGCAAATTCCCACAAACTAGGTGACCTAGAGCAAGAGAAATTTGTTCTCTCAGTTCCGGAGGCCAGAGTCTGAAATCAATGTCACTGGACCAACACCACAATGTCAACAGGTGTATGCTCCTTCTGGTGGCTCTGGGGGAGAACCACTTCCTTGCCTCTTCCAGCTTCTGTTGGAATTCTGGCAGCTTCTGCTGGTGCTCAGGGGCTTGTGGCCCCATCACTTGAATCTCTGTCTTCACGTCACCTTCTCCTGTGTATGTGTGTGAGCATCTCCCATTGCCTCTCTCTTACAAGGACCTTGTGACGGCATGTAGCACTCCCTCAGTTAATCCAGAATAACCTCCTATCTCAAGATCCTGAAATCACATCTGCAAAGTGTGTGTGCGCATGTGTGGATGTAGATAAATATCTTTTGCTAGTCAGTTAGCGTCCAGCTAACTGAGTGTCCTTAAGGGTCTAGATGACCTTCCCAGAAGTGGAGAAGCATGGCCCTCAGCTGTTAACTATTGTTTGATGCCCACTGTCCTTCTATGTGCCTCAGCCCAGCACCTCAGGCCTGTTTCTCGTGTCTCCTGCCTGTGGTGCCATCACTTGGGTGGTGACTGAGAAGTCACAGCTCACTCACTCCCTCCTCTCCAAACAGGAAACTTCTCTAATTCTTAGTTGCTCGAACCCCAAAGTACACAGCAACACAGAGCCCAGCCCCAAGGCTCCCTTAATATAGTGAGTGGCTTTCTCTGGGTGCTGGACCCTTGACCTCTGAGGCTCTCTGGTGCCAGAAAGTCTGTAGTGACAGGATTTTAGGAGCCTCTGTCCCAGAGCTGCTCATGCTCCTCTGGTAAACAATCGTTCTTATCCTAGACACTGGGATGGTCCCCTATCAGGCAGGACGTTCACCGAGCCCACTCAGGGAAACAACTGCTCATCTGCCAGGCCCTAGGAAAATCACCCAACTGTATTAAGGCTGCAAAATCAGTGGCCAAGAGCTCTGCAGCTTGGCTTCAGAATTATTATTGCGACTAAAGACTCAGCCCCCATTGGAAACAATTGTGGAATGAGTTCAATCATAAGCAATCTGGGCCTGCCATCAGAAAAGGCAAGCTCACACCAACGTGTCTTTCTCTGGTGAGCCTGGACATGCCCAGCTCTGAAGCTCCAAAATGAGAGTTGACCCGACTAAAACAGACACTTTGAGATCGAATTCCTAGACTTCTGTTACTAAAGGTCTTCATTTTTTTCATTCCCTTCCTTGCTTGCTCACATTCTAGCAAAATCTATCATGGTACAAATGACACAACATTGTGGTGTAACGTACAACTGAGTCGAAGATGAAGAAGTGTACGTTTTATAATGAGAAAACCTACAAAGTGGCTACTGTGGGTGTGAATAATCTCCACATGACAAATCTCTTAGGGAGGATTTCAGAGAGAGTACACTGATTTTTTGGGGGGACTGTTTGCATTGTTCCTAATTTTATTCCATCAGCTCTGCCAAACCTCATTTACTTTGCCACTTGGTGTGGCAGGTTGCTTGAGCCCAAGACTGGGAGTGAAGTTACATGTTCTATTCCAGTCTCCCTTAGAGACTGATCTACACTGCTAGAAAAGTCACAGACTCTTTTTTTTTAGTCCTTTCCTCCATTAAATACACATTATAGTAAATTATTGATACAGGTCTCCTGAAAATGGAAAATGGAAGAGATCGGGGCTCCGTGAAGGGCTTAGATTGTTTGAGAGCAATGTAATGCAACATATTACTTGTATTCAAAGACATCATATTAATTGTAGACATAAAGATTGACTAATAAAATTACATTATTCTAAATAAAACCCAGTAAGGGGGATGGGAGAAATAGGTGATGGGGATTAAGGAGGGCACTTGTTGTGATGAGCACTGTGTGTTGTATGGAAGTGTTGAATCACTAAATTCTACACCTGAAACTAATATTACCCTGTTAACTAACTGTAATGTAAACTAACTGTAGTTAACTAACTGTAATTTAAATAAAAACAAACAAAAAGAAGCAAATTGGAAAAAAATAAAACATAGTAAAAAGAACATTATACTTTCACTGCAGGGATAAGGAAAAATGTAAATTTATGGGGGAAAATATGTGAAAAATATTGGGGTTTCCAAAATAATTAAATGACAGATTTCTCTTTCAAGGACTCTTACATCTAACAACATTTTGGCTTATATAGGGAGTATAAATAAGCAAAAGGAATGCATTTGCTTTTGAAAATGAAATTAATCAGAGCTTGCCCGTTTTGCTGCTTCTCCTAATAAGTAGAAGGATCAAGGGGCACCTGGGTGGCTCAGTCAGTTAAGCGTCTGCTTTCAGCCTGGGTCATGATCTCAGGACCCTGAGCTAGGGTCCCGCATCAGGCTCCCTGCTCAGTGGGAAGCCTGCTTCTCTCTCTGCCTGCCACTCCTGCTTGTGCGCTCTCTCTCTGACGAATAAATAAATAAAAACAATTTTTTAAAAGAAGGATCGAGAAGTCTTTATTGGTTCCTGATTTCCTCTCTATGAATGACTTAGCCTTTTCTTGCCCCATTCTACTATCACATATAACTTGTATTTCACAGCAGAGTTTAACAGCTTGAGTTCTGGGGTCAGTATCTCTGGGTTCAAATTCCAGATCTACCCTTCTTAGTGATATGGCCTTGGGCAAGTTTCTTCACCCTTCTGGACTTCAGTACCCTCATCTATAAAGTGGGGATAATAATAAAACATCCCTTAGACTGTTGCAGTGCATATTAGTGCTCAGATCTTAGAAAGCTCTCAACAAATCTTAGCTACTAATATTACTTTCTTTTAATATATGAACTACTGTTTCTTGTGTTAGACTGATTTATGTTTGTTTCCATCTCTCCCACTAAGTTGTAAGAGGGGACTGTGTCTTCTTCACCTTTTTCTCTCTCCCATGTGTTTACTATAATGCATTATACATGGTAGATACCTGGTAAACATTTGTAGAATTGAATTTTCTCAAGCGTTTGGAAAATCTATGCACAAAATCCTATGAAGTTTCAAATGAAGTATCAGAAATCTAATATATTGCAAAACCCTATTTTAAAGGGAAAAATATCACCTTAAAGACTACAGTTGAATCATTCCTCCCTCATGCTGTCCTCAGGCTCAACCTTAAATCAGGTTTCACTCATCTGTTGTTGGTACTTTGGTCTCTAGACATTGCCTGTCAGCCCATCCTGTACTACTCACAACACCAGAGCTGATTCTCCCGGAGAGGCTTACACCAAATCATGTCTTCCTGCATAACGTGTGGAGTGTTCCACACCAGTCCTCCACTTCGGTTCTTAGAACCCAAGAGTTATGACCTCCGAGCTCTCTTAGGACCCAGTTTCTGTCTCATGTGAAATGGGATTTGTAAGGTTTAGCTTCCATGAGTCTAATTCTACTGATCACATAAATAAATAATAAATTGTGTAATTCTGTTAAACGAGTTTGAAAGCCCTTCCGGCTACCCACTTTAAGCAGTAATATTTGCTAAGAGATTTTTTTTTTTAATGTTCCCTGAAGGCATCTGGTTGAAACTCCTAAGCAACTGGAGCGGGTGAGGCATTGTAGTAACAATGGATTTGCTGCATAATACTTGGGCCTAAGAAATGTCACATTCCCTTATTTGTTCAAAATCAAATTATATCTGGTCCGGTTGTGAGCTTTATTTTTTTGATCCTAGTCAGGTTTGGGGAATTCTTTCCCCTTCCTGAGGGTCAAGCAGGAGGGTATTTTCACAATTAAGGGCATTAGGCAATAGGTGTTTTTGATCACAGTTAATGCTCCCCCCATCCAAGTTCTGCAGGTGGGCAGCTCCAGCCCCCTTCGACTGAGTAGAGGCATAAGAGCCCATCTAAGCTGGCTCCTCCCTCATTCCTGGTATCCAACTCAGCCTTCATGTGTTTTTGTTGGCTTCCCCCATTAGAGTTCAGCATTTCTACTCAAGAAGAGACTTCGGGTCTCTACCGCTCTTGAAAACCTATCCCTTCTCAGTCTGTCTGCTCCCATCCACCTCCTCTTGCCCTGGTCCTAGAGGTTTGCTCTAGGGCATCTTCCAGGTCAAGCTGTCAAAAAAAAAGTCCTACTGTTTCTTCCCTGTGAATACCAGAAGCCTCTGGGATGAAACTGCTTAGGTGAAAAGCATAAGGAAGAGAGAAAAAAATTTGCACTCTGTCCTGAGTCTTACACTATAGGGAAAATAAGATCGAATTTAATATCTCTATAAATTATTCTGCTGTGTGTTTTACTAAAGTCCCTTGCCTTACTACATATTCTCTTTCAGGCCAAACTCAGAAATCTGGGCACAGAGGCCCGTTGCAAGGAGACAGTGGGGCAGGGTCAGCATAAGCAGGATTTGTACCCAGCGTGCATCTGGGGGAAGTTGACAGAATCTTGCTTTTTCTGGGACAATAGAAACCTCCAAGGGACTAGACTGTGACCAATATCTGGATACTCAATGGGGAAACAGAACTTCTTCCATGGGGTGAGTCCTAAAACAACCAAGGGAGACTAGATTCTGGTCTTTCCTGCCTTTTTTGTGATAAGTCTATATTTTAGCCAACATTAAATGTTTGTCTACTCGTATAGGGCCAACAAAGCAGTTCTTGAATAGATCAGTGCCCTTGGAATCCAAGGAACAGTTTTATTTAATGGGCTCATTTTGTTGATAATATATTCAGAGCAAAGATGTTAAGTTTTAAAGTCAATCATCACTATTTTGGCTTATGTTTAGGAGTTGCCATAAATTTAAAAAAGTAAACTAGAAATTATCTAAAGATATATAATTGTATTAGTTTCCATTTTAAGCATTAATACATTGAACTAATAAAGTAGCACCAAATTCAGGTTCTTAAAATTTTTCTTTTAAAAATTAAGCATACTAGGGGCGCCTGGGTGGCTCAGTCGTTAAGCGTCTGCCTTTGGCCCAGGTCATGATCTCAGGGTCCTGGGATCAGGCCGTGCATCGGGCTCCCCGCTCAGCTGGAAGCCTGCTTTTCCCTCTCCCACCCCCCCTGCTTGTGTTCCCTCTCTCGCTGTCTTTCTCTCTGTCAAATAAATAAATTTTAAAAATCTTAAAAAAAAAAAATCAAGCATACTAGGAGCACTGGGTGTTATACACAACTGATGAATTGTTGAACACTACATCTGAAATTAATGATGTACTGTGTTGGCTAATTAAATTTAAATTTAAAAAATTAAGCATACTTAGAATTTGCAAATATATTAATTCTAAGAATTAGGACCTAACGAGTATAACTGGGAATTTGGGTCAATCAAGCTATGCTCAAATATGCTTCTTTCTTTTTCAGGGTATGGAAAATGCTCTTTATGTTTTATTTTATTTTTTAAAAATTGAGGGTTAATTAACATATAATATTGTGTGAGTTTAAGATGTGCAGTGTGTTGATTTGATACATTTATATATTGCAGTATGATTACCACTGTAACATTATCTGACACCTCCATCATGTCACATAATTAGTGTTTCTTTTTTTGTGGTGAGAATGTTTACAATCTAGTCTCTTAGCAACTTTGGAGTATATAATACAGTATTGTTTATTATGATCACAATGCTGTGTGTTAGATCTCCAGAACTTAATAATCTCCTAACTGTAAGTCTGTACCCTGCGAGCAACATCTCCTCAATTCCTCCACCCCCTAGCCCTTGGCAGCCACCATTTTACTCTCTGTTTCTGTGAGTTTGGCTTTTTTAGACTCCACATATAAGTGATATCATATGATATTTGTCTGTCTCTGTCTGACTTATCTCACTTAGCATAATGCCCTCAAGTTCTATCCCTGTTGTCACAAATGGCAGGACTTTCTTCTTTCCCAAGACTGTATAAGACATCCCCCACAACAGAGAATTATCCTGTCCAAATGTCAATAGCTCTGTTGCTGAGAACTCCTGGTGTTTACCAATGCTAGGGTTTGATCTAAGCCAGACAAAGTTACTTCCTTGACTTTAAAACAGCAGTTGCCAGAACAGAGCATTTGTGTGGCTATGACAACCCCAGGGAGAGTGATGTCAGCAGGTGCCAACAGAAGCCCCTCTATGGATGGAAAACTGACCTCAGTGCCATGATGTGAGGACATGGGAGGGAATGCAGGTGGAGGAATGGAAATGTGAGATGGTCATAGCCTTTTGAGAACACCTATGGAGAAAGCTGAGAAATTTCTGGAGGAAATTGTAGTCTGAGCCCTGCATTCTTCTTCTTCTTCTTCTTTTTTTAATAAATTTTAAATCAGTGTGTTTATATCTCAGCCTTGTTTCAGAAGAGCACTCAATTTCCTTTTGTGAAATAGCTTCTAGGAAACAACTGTTACTCCAGGTTTTTCCAGCCTATTAAAGAGAATAAATAGAAATAAAATAGGCATTTCTATATTTTTCTTTAGGGTTAGAAGCCCATCTTTAGATTATCGTTGAAATATATTCAAATAGTTGACTTCATATTATCAAAGAAATTTCTCAAGAAATTCCACTTCCGTTCATTTGTCAAAGTCATCTCATTTTTATCCTAATTCAGGATAACTCAGTCAAAATGTATTTATGAACATGGTCATTAATAATATTAAGGTGTTTAAAGATAATTAGTAACATGCCAGTAAGAGTATAATATTTCACCTGAAAAATGCTTAACAGTTGCCAGACAAATGAGAATTAAGAATTAATTGCATCATAAATGACATTTGCTTTCAAAGAGATTTTTATTTGATGATTTTCTCAGGGCATATTTGTCAATCTAAATATTTTGTGTCTTGGCTAAGAAAATAAGGAAACAAATGAAAAACACATTTTTAATTTGAAAATCCTTCCTAGAGATTGTTTCTTTTTCCCCATTTTAGAAATTAGTCTTCAGTTTTTTAAACGATAGGATATATATCCAGAATATAGAGAGAACTCTTTTTTTTAAATATTTTATTTATTTATTTGAGAGAGAGAGAGCATGAGAGGGGGGAGGGTCAGAAGGAGAAGCAGACTCCTCACTGAGCAGGGAGCCCGATGCAGGACTCGATCCTGGGACTCCAGGATCATGACCTGAGCTGAAAGCAGTTGCTTAACCAACTGAGCCACCCAGGTGCCCCAGAGAGAACTCTTTAAACAATAGAAAAAAGGCAATCAATCCAAGCACAGATTGGACCAAAGATATTGCTAAAGAGGATAGACATATGGTGAATACGCACAGGAAAAGATGTTCTATATTATTAGGCATTAGGGAAATGTAAATTAAAGTACCATATACCTATTAGAATGATTAAAATAAAAACTGCTGATAATACTAAGTACTGACAAGATGCAGCGCAACTGAATCTCTCATACACTACTTGGAGAATGTAAATGGTAGAGCCACTCTGAAAAAGTTTGGCAGTTTCTTTAAAAGTTAAACATGGAGTTACCATCTGACTATATAATCACATTTCTGGGTATTTATCCTAGAGAAATGAAAATTTATGTTCATATGAAAACCTATAGATAAATGTTCATAGCATCTTTATTTGCAATAGCTCCAAAATGGAAACAACCTAAATGTCTTTCAATGGGTGGCTGGATAAACAAACTGTGGTAATCCATACAATAGAACACTATTTAGCAATAAAAAAGAACACATTATTAATAAGCAAATAACTGGATGAGTCTCAGGGACACTGTAATGAGTTAAAAAAGCCAATCTCAGAAAACTACATTCTGTATGATTCCATTTATATAACATTCTGGAAGTGACAAAGTTATAATTGTGAAGAATAAAGCAGTAGTTGCTAGGAATCGATTAGGATTGGGGGTGGGATGGGAAGGCAACTATAAAAGGGTAGCATGAAGCATACTTCTTGGTGGTGACAGAACAGCTCCATATCCTGTTAGTGTGTTTACATTAATCTATACATATCATAAAATTTCACAGAACTATGCCACATAAAAAAGAATAGTGCAAAATTGTTAAAATCTAAGTCTAGATTATCAATAGTATTGTACCAATATCAGTTTCTTGGCTTTTATAATGTTATGTAAGATGTTATCATTGGGGAAATCTGGGTGAAGTGTACATGGGAATGATCTGTATTATTTTTGAAATTTCTTGTAAATCTAAAATTGTTTCAAATAAAAAGTTGAAAAAAACCCCCAGGAGTTAATTCAAAATCTGGTTACAAAATGACTTTGTCAATTGGTTCCCACACTCTTCTCCTACACACCTTCCTCTGACCTTAGAATTCTTCTCTAGGAAAGAATTAAAGAACTGTCTGGGGTGAATCAAGGCTCCTATGGTAGATATTATTAAGCTCTCTACATTTAGGAGCCTTCTGCCTATTCAGTCTAACATGGAGCTTTCCCTAGCAGGAAAGTGAAATACATATGCAGCAGAAAAGAAAACCTACACCAGTTATCTTGAAATAGAAAACATAAAATATAAATATAAAAGAACAACCAAACATCACTATATATATATATAAAGAAAATCCACAGTTTAAAAGACCAAGAAAAAGAAATAGAAAGTAACTGGTAATTTAGAGAACAAAAGAAAAATTTGAATCTGTGAACTCTATTTCTTGTCCTTAAAGAGAAGTGAAATCAGAGAGGGAGATGAACCATGAGATACTATGGACCCCGGGGGAGACAATCTCAGGGTTTCAGAGGGGGGGTGGGTAGGGGTAGGGGGTGACAGGGTGATGGGTATTGAGGAGGGCACATGCTGTAATGAGCACTGGGTGTTATACTTAACTAATGAATCATTGAACACTGCATCAAAAACTTAATTATGTACTATTCTGTGGCTAACTGAACATTAAAAAAAAGATGAACATCAAGAAAACTACATATAAAATTTACAGGTGGCCAAAATCAACTTAATAAAGTAAGAAAATCAGAAGTAAGAAGATAGATTTAATTAAATTTTAAAATTTTATGGTCAAAAAAAGAAATGTGAAGATGTTGTATTCATAAAATAAGTGTTGAGCAATCAGAAAACAAAAAAAGGAAGCACCTGGGTTGCTCAGTTGGTTAAGCATCAGCCTTTGGCTCAGGTCATGATCCCGGGGTCCTGTGATGGAGCCCCCTGTTGGACTCTTTGCTCAGCAGGGAGCCTGCTTTTCCCTCTCCCTCTGCCTGCCACTCCCCCTGCTTGAGCTCTCTCTCTCTCTGTCAAATAAATAAATAAAATCTTAAAAAAAACCAGAAGGTCAAGCCAAAATATCAACAAGTTGTATAGTAAGAATTCCAGAAAGAAAAGAATTAAAACAAAACTAAAAGGTGGGGGGAGGGGGGCGGGAAATCAAGGGAGAAGAAATAATGAAAGAACTAAGAGAATTTCCCAGAGCTAAAGAACCTTCTTATGGAAGCAATCCACTGAGTGATGAGCAGATCGAATAAAAAAGACCCTCATCAAGATATAACTTCATGAAAATTCAGTACGTTTAAAGATAAGGCATAAAATAGAAACTTCTTCCAAGATTAAAAAAAAATATGGATCACCTGCATAGAAGAAGAAATCAGACTGGTGCATTAGACTTTTCAAAAGTAAAATGTTCATAGAAAAATAATTTTAGCCTAGCATTCTCTCCTCTAGTCAATTTAATTAAGTCTAGGAAGAGCATAAAGGCCATTTTCAATATGGAAGGACTCAGAAACTTTAGGTGCCAGGCATCATTTTCATAAGTTACTTGAGGGCATAATCCAGCAAGATAGTAGTAGAAACCATGAAAAAGAAATGGGATAGAAAGAATTGGGAACTATCACAGTAGTTAGTGAGACAAAGAAGAGAAATCTTTGCATGATAATTGAATAGCAAGCCAGGAAATCAAGTAAGTAGACTCTAGGAAGACTGTCTTAAGAAGAAGAAAGAAGTGGTTTCCAAGCATTAGGTATTGTGACTATACATTGTGAGATGTTAGTAAAGACATGGTGAAGAAAAACAAAAAACTGTGTGGAAAAATATGTTTGACCATGAAGAAAAATAAAATATGTCAAGATTTTGAGAAACTGAGGAAATCTAAGAAATAACATGGTAAAAGGAAGTTGGGAAAAGGGAGAGGTGATATGACTCCTAGAGAATCTTAAGTTGGAAAATTGAAAAGAATAATAGTTTAAGTCTGTTATTTAAAGTTAGAAAAATAATACTAAAGAATTAAAATCAAAGGTAGTAAAACCAGTTTATGTTATTTATTTTTTTACTGAGGAAAGATTAAAAGTTTTATTTGTTAAGTTTTTATTTAAATTCCAGTTACATAACATACTGTATAATATTAGTTTTAGGTGTACAATATAGTGATTCAACACTTCCATACAACACCTGGTACTCATCACAAGTGCCCTCCTTAATCTCCAGCACCTTTTTCACTCATCCTCCATCTACCTCCCCTCTGGTAACCATCAGTTTGTTTTCTGTAGTTAAGACTCTGAAATTCCATGTTCATGGATAGGAAGAACAAACATTTAAAAAATGTCCATTCAACCCAAAGCAATTGACACATTTAATGCAATACCTATCCAAATACCAACCGCATTTTTCACAGAGCTAGAGCAAACAATCCTAAAATTTGTATGGAACCACAAAAGATCCCGATAGCCAAAGCAATCCTGAAAAAGAAAAACAAGGCTGGAGGCATCATGATTCCAGACTTCAAGCTATCTTATAGAGCTGTGGTTGTCAAGACAGCATGGTACTGGCACAAAGACAGACACATAGACCAATGGAACAGAATAGAAAACCCAGAAATGGACCCACAACTCTATGGTCAACTAATCTTTGACAAAGCAGGAAAGAATATCCAGTGGAAAAAGGACAGTCGCTTCAATGAATGGTATCAGGAAAAGTGAACAGCAACATGCAGAATGAAACTGGACCATTTTCTTAGATCATACACAAAAAGAAATTTAAAAATGGATGAAAGTCCTGGAGGAGAACAAAGGCAGCAACCTCTCTGACCTTGGTCAGAGCAACTTCTTACTAGCTATGTTGCTGGAAGCAAGGGAAACAAAAGTAAAAATGAACTATTGGGACTTCATCAATATAAAAATCTTCTGCACAGTGAAGGAAACAATCAACAAAACTAGAGGGTGGCCTATGGAATGGGAGAAGATATTTGCAGATGACATATCTGATAAAGGATTAGTATACAAAATCTATAAAGAATTTATCAAACTCAACACCCCAAAAACAAGTAATCCAGTTAAGAAATGGGCAGAAGACGTGAACATTTTTCCAAAGAAGACATCAGATGGCTGACAGACACATGAAAAGATGCTCAACATCACTCATCATCAGGTAAATACAAATCAAAACCACAATGAGATACCACCTCACACCTGTCAGAATGGCTAAAATTAACAAGTCAGGAAATGACAGATGTTGGTGAGGATGCGGAGAAAGGGGAACCCTCCTACACTGTTGGTGGGAATGCAAACTGGGGCAGCCACTCTGGAAAACAGTATGGAGATGCCTCAAAAAGTTGAAAATAGAGCTACCATACGATCCAGCAATTGTACTATTAGGTATTTACCTGAAAGATACAAAAATACAGATTCAAAGGGGTACATGCACTCTGATGTTTATAGCAGCATTATCAACAATAGCCAAACTATGGAAAGGTAAAGAAGATGTGGTATACATCTTATATATGTAATGGAATATATATATATATATTATATATATATAATATATATTACTCAGCCATCAACAAGAATGAAATCTTGCCATTTGCAATGATATGGATGGAGCTAGAGTGTATTATGCTAAGCGAAATAAGTCAGTCAGAGAAAAACAATTATCATATGACTTCACTCATACGTGGAATTTAGGAAATAAAAGAGCTGAACATATGGGAAAGGAGAGAAAAAAAAGAGAGAGGGAAACAAGCCATAAGAGATTCTTTTTTTTTTAATTTTATTTTATTATGTTATGTTAATCACCATACATTACATCATTAGTTTTTGATGTAGTGGTCCATGATTCATTGTTTGCATATAACACACAGTACTCCATTCAATACGTGCCATAAGAGATTCTTAACAATAGAAAACAAACAGGGTTGACTGAGGGAGGTGGGTGGAGGATGGGCTAGATGGGCATTAAGGAGGGTACTTGTGATGAGCACTGGGTGTTGTATATAAGTGATGAATCACTAAATTCTACTCCTGAAACCAATATTGCACTATATGTTAACTAAATAGAATTTAAATAAAAATTTTGAAGAAAGAAAAATACTCTGAAAAACAGTTTACTTTAAAAAGTAGATTGAAGAGACATTTGTACATAAAGTATTGCTATTGTTCACTATGAGGCCTAGTATTAGTTTTTGCAGACATACATATTACTTTGTTGCATAAAATAAAGAAGAAAAGGAAACATTTCACTGTTCATGGTACTTTTAAAACAGCTTTATTGAGGTATCACTGATATTTAAAAACAATGCAAATATTTAAAGTATATAATTTGAAAAGTTGACTTCTATATACCCTCATGGAACCATCACTATAATAAAGATAATGAACATATCCATCATCTCCAAAAGTTTCCTCCTGCCCCTTGCTATCCCTCCCTTCTCCTCCCATCCCTACCAACTATACCCAGGCAGCCACCGATCTACCTTCTGTCATGTCACATTAGTTTTCATTTCCTAGAATGTTATATAAATGGACTCATGTGGTATATACACTTTCTTTGTCTGGCTTATTTCACTAAGGTTAATTACATTGTGATTTATCCATGTTGTAGTGTATATTAATATTCATTCCTTTTTTAAAAGATTTTATTTATTTATTAGAGAGAAAGAGCATGAGCAGGGGGGAAGGGTAGAGGGAGAGGGAGAAGCAGACTCCCCGCTGAGCAGGGAGCCCAATGCGGGACTTGATCCCAGGACTCTGGGATCATGACCTGAACCAAAGGCAGACACTTAACCAACTGAGCCACCCAGGCACCCCATTCCTTTTTTATTGCTGAGTAGTAGTCCATTGTACAGATATATCATAGTTTGTTCATTCACCTAATTGATGGCCATTAGGAGTGTTTTCAGTTTTTGACAATTACGAATACTAGATATTAATGAACAAGTTTTTATATGGACATGATGCTTTCATTTTTCTTAGAAATATTTAGGAATGGAATGGCTAGATTACATAGTAGGTGTATTTTTTTTTGGGGTATTTTTTTGCTTTTTAAAGAAATTGCCCAAGTGTTTTCCAAAGTGGCTGTACCATTTTATGTCATCATCAGCATGCTTAAGAAGTTCAATTGTTCTACATTTTGCCTATATGCTGAATGGTGAGTTGTTTTCATTTTAGCCATTCTAACAGGTGTGTAGTGGTATCTCACTGTGGTTTTATTTATTTATATTTTAAAGATTTATTTATTTATTTTGAGAGCGAGAGAGCCCACATACAAACGGGGAGGGGCAGAGGGAAAGAATCTCAAGCAGACTCCATGCTGAGCAGGGAGCTTGACACAGGGCTTGATCTCACGACCTAATATCATGACCTGAGCTGAAATCAAGAGTTGGATGCTTAACTAACTGAGCCACCCAGGCACCTCCTCACACTTCTTGGTGAAATATCTTTTTTTTTTTTTTTTTGCTTTTATTTTATTTTTGTTATGTTATGTTAGTCACCATATAGTATTTCATTAGTTTTTGATGTAGAGTTCCATGATTCATTTTTTGTGTATAACACCCAGTGCTCATTGCAGTATGTACTTTTTAATTGGCTTGTTTGTTTTCTTATTCTGGATATATGATTTGTTTTACTCAATGTTCTTTTTTATTGGTATTTTCCTGTGCTTTCTCCTCCTGTACACTCCAGTAGATAGAAATCAGGATATAATTTAAAAATAAAGCTAAATTGAACCCACTTGGGGTTGATCAATTTGAGCCCCTGAATCTTAGCCACTCCTGCAGACACCTACTGATTGGGGGGAAAGTATTCATTTAGAAAACAGATTGTGGCCCTCCCTGTTTTTACCTCATTCTTGGTCTAGGGTAGAATGTCTTATACCGAGGACTCTTCAGGTCTCTCAATGAAGAAATCCACAGCAGAGATGAAAGGTCTTCTCTAGTAGATCTTGGGTTTGGATGGGGTCAGAGAACCAAGTCTGTGATTGTCTGTCCCAGGGAGCCCCTCCCTGGAAAAGCAGGCTCAGGTCTGAACCTGTGAGCAGGCTGATCAGGAGACAATAATTATAATGGCCCCACCTGCCTGACTTGGCAGGAAGTTCATGTTCTTGATTCTCTGCTCATTAATATCAGACAGTTCCCAGATTCAGCTCCTAATGGGCTACGTGCAGTTTTGTGGGTCAAGGCACAGTTGGCTAGTTTGTCTATAATTCCTCATCAAACCTTCCCCGCTCCTGAAATAAGTCAGAGAAAGACATGTATCATATGACCTCGCTGATATGAGGAATTCTTAATCTCAGGAAACAAACTGAGGGTTGCTGGAGTGGTGGGGGGTGGGAGGGATGGGGTGGCTGGGTGATGGACATTGGGGAGGGTATGTGCTATGGTGAGCACTGTGAAGTGTGCAAGACTGTTGAATCACAGATCTGT
>NC_138372.1:123282779-123342375 GCF_054177405.1 Leptonychotes weddellii
TAATTATTATCAAAAACATTCTGCACATCTGAGATTAAAGGTTTCCTATGGACATTCCAGCGCCCTCTTCTGGACACCTGAGTTAACCTGACCAGAGCTCAACCCCAAATCCTCTGCCTCCCATCCCTTCCACTCCCCAACCCTGGCACCAACCAAAAATAGCCCTGTTCTTAAAAAACCTTATGTTCTGAGTCAAGAGACAGCACATACATAGGGAAGTTAGTTTCAGCATTTAAAAGACGATGTTAGAGTCATATGGAATTTTTTACAAAACAGTAACAGAAAAGTTTTGATGTGTGTTGTGACAAGTTCAGTAACTGTGGGGAGAACAACAGGAAATAAACTTGCAAATTGGTTTTATCCTGTAAAACCCACAATAAGTGGTTTATGAAAATTGAGCATTTGCCTTGGGTTTGTTAGTTGTGTCACTGATTTCAAAGCCATGGTTTTAAATGACCCCAGAATTTCACTGATGAAATTTAAAAGGACTAACACATAGAAAAACACTTAAGATATTTTGAAAAAGAAGATTCAGGTTCACATTTGACCTCTACCAGTTACTATCTATGTGGCTTAGTCTCTCTGAAATTTAGTATTTTCATCTATAAAAAGAGAATAATCCTTCCTCATGTAAGATATGATATTTGAAAGCACTTGGTAATAGTAAAGAAAATTCTGGTTATCACCCAGATGGAAGATTTCTGTAACTAGTAAAAGGCTGCCTTTTTTTTTTTTTTTTAAGTTAAGAGTTAAAGGAACATATTTCATTCTAAAAACTCCTTGGGATAAATTGGGTTCTGAGTGAGCTGTGATAGCTTGCAACTGCTTACTTGGTCTTGAAGTTAGCACTTCCCTGTGTCTGCAGTCTCCAGTTTAATCTCCTTAATCTGATGGAGACCCAGATTAAAGGAAACAGAGGTCCAGTTTGTGCTCTCTTTTAGTGCTAAGTCCACACCAAGAGGAAATGAAGACAGAATTGCTAAGTCACCTGTTCCCTTCAGAACACTGTGGAATCAAACTGTTTCTTATTCTAGATGTCAGTTCTTGCAGCCTCAGGGTTTAATGCTGTGCATCTCCACTTGACCTCATCACAATTTAATCTGGCTTCGCTTCAGAACCACATAACAAACCACAATGGTCAAAACCCATTTGACAACATCTTAGTTTCTACCAAAACTTGCATCTTTTGTTAAATCAGCATTTTAACCACCAATACGTTTTAGAACACTAGCTACAATATTAGCAAAGGAACAAAATTAGTTTATGCAATTTAATTTTTTTTTTTTTTTTTTTTTTGCCAGAGGGTGTGTGCTAACTAATACATTGACCCAACTTTTGGAATTTAAACTTGAACCGGAGTATCACATAGAATATTTTTCCATTTATGAAGTACTCTCATACACACTATTATCATTTGATTCTTTCAGGAAGAATGGGAAATGATTGCTCTATTTTAGAAATTTGGAACTGAGAATAAGTATGACTTCCTTAAGATCTCACAGCCACTAAAGGTAGACTGGGACTAGAAAGAAAAAATTCTGCCCATTTTCCATCAAACTTCATTGCTTCTGGGGGTTGGGGAAGAATAATGACAAGTTCTCAAAAAAGGCACATGATCCACTCATGGATGGGAAGCGAAGACTTGTGCTGGGAAAGATGACCAGGACTCTCCACTTCCCTTGGCTCTTCCAGGTCACAATAGCACCCTGAGGACATAGCAGCTGAGTGTCAGCTCATCAAGGAGGATTACCATTGATTTCCCCACTCACTGTGGAGAAGCAGCACAACATAAGATTCAAAGCATGGACTTTAATGTCACAGCGGCCCTGTCCTTGCTCTATTGCCTAGTAGCTTGTATGCTCTGGGGAAAGTCACCTAATCTTTCAAAGTGTGTGTTTCTGTAAAACGCCGAGAAGATTAAATGAGATAATGATGTTAATAAAACCTGGCACAGGGTCTGCCATAGAGATCTTGAGGAACACGGAAGATGGGATGGAAGGAATCTGTAACATTCTGCATATATAGCTGATGGTTTGAGTTTGCAAAGTTGCATCCCCCTTGTCTGAATACAATCCCACAGATGAGTTTTGTTTGGCTGACAGAGGGATGGCCCACCTAATACCTAGGATGTCGAACAACTTTTCTGAGGCAAACAAAATAAGGCCAGGAGTGCCCTGACTGTGACTGAAAGGTGATGTGCATTTGAATTTTTTCTTTCAGTTTAGTTAGTTTGGGACTTCGTTCCAGCATCTTCTCATAAGTTTAGAGGTATGGTGGACAGCTCCTAAGAAAATCCTTAGCACAAGTATGAGGGAGATAGAGAATAAGAGTGATTATCTGCCAGAGGGGAAGAGAGTGGGGCATTTGTGCCAAATTAGTTATTTCTTCATTTCTTTCAGTTGGCATTCTTTCTTGTAAGTCTTTATCTCATTGTGCTGGGAGACCATTGCTGCAGCTGTATATAAATATAGCTGAGGGTGAGAAAAGATTTTGTTGTAAAAATTTTTTCATGATTTTTTTTCAAAATGAATTCAAGAAAAAAGGTTGTGGCTTGGCTGGGGATGAGAATGGAGGGAGAGAAAGAACAAATATATAAACAGAGAATATCATTTTTCCATGTAATGATGGCCGACACTTACGTTCCTACAAAGAATTGTTTGTACCACTCAGGAGTCCTTTCTGCTCATGAATTATGGTTCAATAGTTCAGAAATTAAGTTGCTTTGTCTTGGACCAGACTATAGAAGTTGATCACCTCATGATGCAGATGAATTATAACCTTTTAGAGTTTCTCTCCCTAATAGGTAGCAGGGTGTTGCAATGCTCACCCAGGCCTTTCTTGAACTCCCAGGAACAGAGCATCAGATGCTGAATTTTCTAAAAAGAGTGTAGTCTATATTACCATATAAGACATATCTTTTGGGGGCCTCAGAAAAGGGTAGGTCAATAGTCCTCCCATCCTACCTTTTTATATATATATATATATATATATATACATACTTGCAGAGAGAAGGCATATGGCAAAAGAGAGATGGTACCTGGTGAAGCAGATGTGGAAAGAACTGTTTTTCACTACATTACTATTGACTTCATTGGAACCAGACCTCTTATCATCCGGGCTGAGACAAGAGAAGTGGGTCCTAGACCCATGAATGAAAAGAAGACAAAGTCTGTTCTTTGCTGATCCCATATTTGGATCCGTAGGCTAGCAAGGGTACTTCCCAGGATATCACTCTATAGGGGGCATAAAACATCACTGAGAATGTTTCAGGATGGAGAAAATTTCATCCCTGGAATTCCTTTCAGAGAGAAAATTGTTAACTATTGAGAGGAATACTTTGAGAAGTTGCTTGGCATGGGGGGGTGGGTTGAGATAAGATTCCAAAGGGAAATAAATGCCCAAGGAACAAGATATGGTCACTAAACTGCCTTCTAAGAGGAGAGGCTCTGCTTAAGCCAAGCCCGTGTTTTGCTGAGTGGAGTATGCAAGTTTGGAGCCAGAACAGAACTGTGAGGACATTAGAGAGACTCCCTGTGCCACCAGGCGTCCTCCTTCTCTGCCCTTTCCCTTGGAAGTACTCAGCCAGCCTGCATCCACTCAAATGCCACGAGTACCTTGGCCACATGACCCCCTGCAGGCAGATGAATCTTGGGTGGCCTTGGCTGCCTTCCCTGTGGGGAGCAGCTCCTGGCCTGAGGCAGCCTGGAAGGGAAGGTGGGCAGGCCGGCCCTCCGTGCTGTAGAAAAAATGAAGGAAGCGGGGCTTAGGGAATGTGGACTGGACCTGCCCAACTTCCTCTGTTACCCTTCACAGAGCTGCAAGTGGCTCAAAATTCAAGTTGCCGAAGGATGAATTGCCAGAATTCTTACTTGAATCCGTCTATGCCCTCTGTGTCGGTAGACACAGGAGAGACTCCCTTGTGACACATAGCTCATCCATTCACAGTGTGTGAGGAGGGCTGAGAGGGCCGTGTCCTCGTTTGCCGTTGTGGCCATTTCTTCTCTTCCTCCCTCCTGGGGAAGACTTCTAGCATTCTCCCTCCTTTCAGAGCACAGGGCATGTCATAGGAACTGTTTCGCTATTTGCCAATAGTACTGTTCATGCAATCCTCATGTCCATTTGGCCTAGAGGGGAGCTTGGGCAATTGTGCTGCACTCCAGTAGCTTCTTACCTATATGGCTTCCCAGACTCGCCTCACTGAGGGCCCTGTGCTTCCCGCCCATGCAGAGGCTAAGCCATGAGCACCAGGTATCGTTTTCGGGTCTCAGGACTGAGTGCAGAGAACAGTAAGTGTTTATCTGATTAGACCTACCTCAGATTTTTGAAACCAAATTTAAATTATTGTAGAATACACCCTCTTTCGTATAACCAATGTCTTCTTTTTATCCTTTGGCTAATTAAGACACCTGCTACAGAAAACAAAAGGGAAAATAGAATCTTATCCTTGAAAAAAAAAATTAAGATGTATAACCCGGATGTCCGCTCAGACCTACCTGTGGTTTGAGAAAACACAGATTTTAACTGATTTCAGACTGAACTAAAATAATTGCTACTTATATAGCTTTCTTTCAGATAGCTAATCCAGTCTGACAGTAATGTGGTATCATGTTCAGATCAACTTCCTGCTGGAGATACTTTTAATTCAGGGCACCATGTTATAAGAAACTCTGATGACCTGAGGTACATAGAGAGGAGAATGATAAGAATGATTTAAGGGATAGGAAGCCATGTTATATAAAGAAGTTTCAGGAATTAGTTACCTTCGTCTTAGAAAAAGTCACAAGTACTTCAAAGGGAAATGTTAGTTATCTTAAAATATTTGAAAGACAACTAGGTTCATTTTGTCTGTATCAGAAAAGCATAATTATATCTAATAAATAGGGAGTTATAGAGAAATGAGTTTGACTCAGTATAAGGAAGACCATTCCAGCAATTCGTATCCCCTAGAAATGCAGTGTCAAAGAAAGGAGTGAGTTTCCCTACCCTAAAGTCATTCAGTCAACAAATATTTTTTGTGACTAAGTTCCAGGCGCCATTTTTAACACTGAGATGTAGTCATGAATAAACTCCAGAAAAGGCCTGTTAGCCATATGCCTGGTATGTGATAGGAGATCTTCTTATCTGAAGAGGAAAGATAAATTAGTTATTTCTATGGGATTTTTTTCTATTCATTCATTTGAAGAAAACAACAATAACAACAAGCCTATTTATCACTTACCATTAAAATTAGTCCTTTCTGGACAATAATTATTGTCTCTTATTTTCCCCCAGGGCTAATGAGTTGTTTTTTATTGAATAAAAATTGGTACTAGGAGTGCCTGGGTGGCTCAGTTGGTTAAGCTCCAGACTCTTGGTTTTGGCTCAGGTCATGATCTCAGGGTCTTGAGATTAAGCCCCGAGCCAGGCTCCGTGCTAAGTGGGGAGTCAGCTTGAAGGCTCTCTCCCTCTGCCCCTCCCTTCACTCGTGCATGCTCTCTCTCTGTCAGATAAATAAATAAATCTTAAAACAACAACAACAACAACAACAAACCCAGGTGCTCAATTAGCAAACCCAGGAGGAAGGCAGCAATGATAATGAGTTTTTTATCAGTACCCCCAACAGTCTGCCCTTCCCACTGTTCCAGCCAATCAGTATGTCTTTAACCTTTCTTTTCAAAGAAGGGAATCCAACTTGCTAACTGTAGTTACATATGCAATTAAAAAACTCTTATTAACATAGATACTGTGAAAGATCTTGAGAAATGCCATAAATACCAAGGCACTGTGTTTTTGCACATTTTGTTCTGTCATTAAAAAAATATGCTTTGTTATCAAAATGCCTTGATCTTCTGGAGGTCACCATTTCATTTTCTGCATGTTCACAAGCTATATTCAAGAATTTAGCAACTTTCCACAATCTGAATTTTTTTTTTTTTAATTAGAACATCTAGAGTCTTTGGTCACCCAAGCTAACTTTATCCTTTAGTGTCTCTAGGTATGAAATTATTTTCCTGAATACTTTTTCCTGAATACTTTTTATTTTATTCATGTCCTTTTATTAAAAAATTTCTATTAAGAATATACTTTAAAAATTTCTTCCAAGCTGTATTTAACAGATTAGCTATATTTTAACTATGGTATAGGATGTTGCTTGAATTTAATTGATACTAGGAAATAATACTTATAGAAATAAAAAAATAAAATGGTGATAAATCCCCTAGGCATATGAAAGACTTTACAAAATCATTAAAAGATGGAGAACTATTCTATGCCACTATCTTCTTTCCATCATTCCCATGGAAGTTTTATCAGTCACTGAATACATTTTCACTTTAAAACTAGGCTTCCAATTCCAAGTATTATATTGTTAATTAAAAGAAGAGATGAGAAAAATTGGGACCATTTATCTGGTATTAGCAGTTTGGATTTTAAAAACTTCCAAAAGGTATTAAAATTCAGTTTTCTAAATCTTACGAGAATTGTCCAGCTTTTGTGTTTATTGTCTTTTGTCCCCCATATCAGCTTTCTAAGGGGATGGCACTTTTTCTGTCTTGTCCTGTGCACCCAGGGTCCAGATAAAGAAGAGGACAAATAAATACATTTCACTAACTGAGCCACAGTTATATTCTCTGGGTATTTAAAAAAAATGAAGACCACGTGGTTGTTGCTACCCACGGAACACGTGACTCCCTCTTTAGCCCACAATTTTCTCTTCTTAGTCAGGATTAAGCCTCAAGAACCAGTTTTTCTCATTACTTTTAAAATATTTTGAGAGAGAAATTTGTTACCCAAGTAATTCATAGAAAGAAAATATGGAAGTGTTTGCCCTGATCTCGTTCCACCTCAAACTCTGTGGGAGAAATAGGCTGTGGCCCACAAGCACTTTACGTGAGATCTTCCCTCAAGACCGGTTCTTCCCCTCAGCCTTGGGGACTTGGCGAGGCTCAGTGCCTGAAGTTGGCAAATCAGGAGGAAGGCAAGGCCAGTGGATTACTTTGCCAGCCCTTGAACAAGTAGGAAGTACCCCCTTAGAAAAAGTGATGTTCCATCCTATTGTTGAGAGAGGAGCATAAGGTTGGATTTCGGTGGAGCATAGGGGAAGAGAATGGGCTTTGGGGTCAGACAGGTTTGAGTTCAAATCTTCACTCTACCATTTATGGATGGTGTGCCCCAAATCTCTGATTCTTGGCTTCTCTTCTTTACATTGTTCACGGTGTATGCAAGGCATCCGGTACAGCACTTTGCCCATATTAAGCTTTCAAAATGGATTCTATTGTTATTGCAACATCCAGTCAGAGAATACTGTCAGTGCTGTCTGGATAACCCAACATTCCCGGGTCATTATCTTTGCTGTTCTCCAGAAGCTTAAAGGATGCATTTGGGATATATCAGTGAACAAAACAAAACAAAACAAAACAAAACAAAACAAAACATCACCGTTCTCAATGGAACTTAAATGAAGAATCAGAAAGCATAAGAAAACATTCTTAATTTTTTCACAAATCACAGTCTTTTGTTTTTTTTTCACCGGATGACCATTTTCCTAGTTCCAAGCATTGTCTGCTTTAAATTCCTTCAACAGCCTTCCAACACGTCTCCTTGCATCCTGCTTCCAACTCCACCCCACATAGAAGCCTGAGTGAATTCATTAAAATCCTAATCTGATCAAATCACTTCTCAATTTAAACCCCTTCCACAGCTTCCAACTGCCCTAGGATACCACCTAATCTCCTTAAAACCATACCTTGTTACCTTTTTTTTTTTTTTTAAGATTTACTTATTTGAGGGGCACCTGGGTGGCTCAGTCGTTAAGCGTCTGCCTTCGGCTCGGGTCATGATCCCAGAGTCCTGGGATCGAGCCCTGCATCGAGCCCCGCATCGAGCCCCGCATCGGGCTCCCTGCTCCGCAGGAAGCCTGCTTCTCCCTCTCCCACTCCCCCTGCTTATGTTCCCTCTCTCGCTGTGTCTCTCTCTGTCAAATAAATAAATAAAATCTTTAAAAAAAAAAAAGGATTTACTTATTTGAGAGAGAGAGAGTGAGAGTGCATGTGCATGCCAGAGCACATGCAGTGAGGGAGGAGCAGAAGGAGAGGGAGAGAGAATCTCAAGCACACTCCCTACTGAGGGCGGAGCCCACTTGGGGCTCCATCTCACTCACGATCCTGACACCCTGAGATCACGACCTGAGCTGAAATCAAGAGTCGGACGCTTAACCGACTGCTCCACCCAGGTGCCCCACACCTTCTTACGTGACCCCTTCTTCTTTGCTGGTCTGGAAGAGCAGCACTACCTGCTCCTGTCACCAACCTCTTCCAGCTCCCCTCAGGGGCCTTGCTCTCTTCCTCACACTAGCGCCTTTGTCCTTGTCATTCTTTTTACCTGAAGTCTGCCTCCTTGCTTTCTTTTGTTCTTGCTATTCTTGCTATTCACCCTTCAGGTGCTGCTTAGAAGTCATTTTCTCAGGGAAGCCTTTTCTTAAGACTTCTGTGTTAAGTGCCTCTGTGTTGAGCTTCCCTAGCACCCACTTCAGATCTCTCCTTGCATTTACCACAGGTTACTGCTAATGTTTCTTTGCTTGTCTGCTCCGTACTGCCTTCGAAGAGCTGTATCCCAGGACCCTTGATTGCCTTGTTCTCTATTGTATCCTAAGATCTAGCACCTGAGGGGTCCAGAGTAGACACTCAAATATTTATTTGTTACACAAATGAATGAATAAAAATATAAATAAGTGAATGGAATGGATTTTTGGAGAGGGGCAGCAACCCAGATACTGAGACCATACGAAGAATAGCAGGTGGAAAACTTTATGGACATAGAGAGAACTGATTTGGTGAGATGGGAAATGCTCCCCTTACCTTTTATCCAAAATATTTAGAACAATCATAGGGAGACAAAAAAGAATAATTTAGTTGCATAATGCATTTTCTATTTTTATTTTGTAAAATTCCTAAAATGTAAGTGATAGATTAATTTCATCTGCTTTTTGGAAGAGGTGAGCTGTGCCCTTAACTTTGAACATACCTCTCAGAAATACCTAACTTTCTGAGTCCTGAATATTGGGCATCTCCAAAAGAATACTAGTTAGAGAAGGTGCTGCCTTTTATGGACTAAATTCTGTTCCCTGCACCCCAGCATTTATATGCTGAAATCCTTACCCCCAGCAAACCTCAGAATGACTTCATTTAGAGATAGGGCCTTTGAAGAGGTGGTTAAAGTTAAATGAAGTCATATGGATGAGCCCTGATCGAATAGACCGGTATCCTTATAAGAGGAAGTGACACCAAAGAAGATGCTTACACACGGAGAGATGGTTACATGAAGACACGGTGGGAAGTCTAAACCAAACTGTCCACATCTTTATCTTGGACTTCCAGCTCCCAGAACCGTGACAAAATATATTTCTGTTGTTTAAGCCACTCATTCTGACATTTTGTTGTGGAAGCCCTTAGCAAACTAATACAGTACCCTCTTAATTTATAGGTTTTAGGGAAAACCTGCTCCATAAGTTGGAATTCTCCACCTTGACTATGGGATTGGAGCATCACACCATTCTTGTCATGAGATATCTGGCCTGATAAAAATATTTGCAGTGCTAGTTCTAAGGAGGTGTAGAAAAACTCACTCTGCGATGGATGAAATACACTGTGTGTGTGTTTATCCCTCCACAGAGACAACTGCCAGAATTGGTTATTCTGTTCCTGTTATAACATGGGCCCAAAGATCTCAGCATCTACAAAGTTTCCTAAGGATTTTCAAAATCCTCCAGGCTTAAAAGCTCAGAATAATTTTGACTCATTTTTTTTTCTTTACCACCTACATGTACTCAATGACTAATTTTTGTTGATTCTTATTCCAAAATGCCTCTTTCATACATCCCATTGTTTTTGTTTGCATAGTCATCGGGAAAACGCAAACTGTCTTGACCTTACAGATAAGGCATTGCCTTTCTTTCTCTGATCTTTCCCTTCCCCTCTGCAACGGCCAGCAAGTTGGTATTCATAAAATGCTATCTTATCAGTGCCTGCTGAGGTACTTCAGTGCCACCTCAGTGTTAGAAATTAAAGTATAAACTCTTGTACCTGGAATTAAAAGAACTCCCTGGTCTGGTCCCATTGTACTAAGGCATTTTTCTTTCCCAGGATTCCTTAACAGCACACCTACACGTCAGCTGGCCAGTTTCCTCACTGTTTCTGGAAGCTGATGTTTATTTCCAACTCCACACCATTCCTCCATGCTCTTCCCTCTTTATGTAATATTTCCCACACTCCTTGCCTCCTCTCCTCTCTACCTGACAAAACCCTGCTTACCAGTTAAGGCCTAGCTGGCCTCCATCCCCAGGAAGCTTTCCTGATCATTGCATTCATGTCTCTCTCAGATCAATTCCCATAGATTATAGAATTTGAATTGCTCATTTAAGTTGTGGGCATTTTAAATTTTCTTCTATTTTTTTAAGGTTTTTATTTCAATTCCAGTTAGTTAACAAACAGTGTAATATTAGTTTCAGGTGAACAATATAGTGATTTGACACTTCCATACAACACCTGGTGACCATCACAAGTGCACTGCTTAATCCCCATCACCTATTTAACTCACCCCCCTCCCCCCATCCCCTCTGGTAGGTAAGTTCTCAGCATTTTAGTCCAAAATTTATAGTCACCATAACTGCAAATTTTTATTTTGCTCTAAGTGCCTGAGCAAAATAAGCTTCAATATTTTGAATACTTAGAAAGTCTGAAGTCCCCAATAGACTTTCTATCAGAAGGTCAGTCTTTAAATAAATTTCAAACCCAAACACAGTATTTTGCAGCATACCCCAAATATACTCTACCTCAAGACCTTTTCTAAGACAAGTTTTTCATATCTGAAGTGTTTCAAGCAACTATGATCACTAGCACTTGACTGTCATCGAAGGCTTCTTGATTCTGAGAATGCTGGCAATTCTCTTCCTTGAGTCCAATACTTGAAGAGTGCAAAACTTTGAGAATGCAGGCAAGACCTTTCAAACATCAGAGAATGTAGGCCATTTTTGTAGTAACAGTCATCTGTGGTTAGAGATCATAGTTGCCTGGTGGTTCTTAATCATAGCTTCACAACAGCATCAATTGGAGAGCTTTTGACAACCCAGTTATATCAGACCAATATGAATCTCTGGGGGGTGGGACTCAGGCAGCAGTATTTGAGGTGCTTCTAATGAGAACCACTGCTATAGCCCACGTGATAAACGTGTGGAATGGATAGACAGCACTAGCTTGGACTTCTGCACCCAGAAAGGGATATTTAATGTTATGATAACCAAGAACGTCTTGGTTGTCTTTATTTTTGCCCAGTGGGGGATCCATGTTCAACTCAGACACTATATACCTACTCAAAGGGAAGATAGCCATCCTCACAATCAGATAATAGAATTGTGTGGCCACATAAATAAAAAAGCACCTCTTGGGGTTTTTTTGTTTTGTTTTGTTTTTTTTTTTTAGATTTTTATTTATTTATTTGACAGAGAGAGAGATAGCGAGAGCAGGAACACAAGCAGGGGGAGCGGGAGAGGGAGAAGCAGGCTTCCTGCCGAGCAGGGAGCCCGATGTGGGACTCGATCCCAGGACCCTGGGATCATGACCTGAGCCGAAGGCAGACGCTTAACGACTGAGCCACCCAGGTGCCCTCTTGGGGGTTTTTAATACAGATATTTTATATAGCGTTTTAGAGAAAAGAATCATTCCCAACACTGGTTGAGACTGAACTGAGCAACTGCATACATAGTACTTGATAGTTTCCTGTAAATAAGAATAAAGGTACTTACGTTTGGTGCCTTCTCTAGTCTTCAGACTAAGTGAAGTCCCCTTTCATTTCGGTGTGCCTTTCATTCATTGCATTTATTGCTAGAGTTTGCATCGATCTGTATGACTTTTCCTGCTTTACTCCCTACTATACTGTAAGCTCTAAGGGTGCAAAGACTGTTTTCACTCATCATATCCTCACCCAACCGTGTCCATAGTATAGATTCAAACATACTTGTTCAATGAGAGAGAGGAGAGGGTGGGGAGGGAAGAAGGAGGGAAGCTTTAAACTGCTTCACATTACATGTCTCCTGGAAAAGTATTCTATGTCTATTGGACGTTCTGCTCCATGAATTTTCTAGAAATCAAGCATGCCCAAGGAAAACCCCCAACACATTTGCTAAGCCAGTGCAGTCCCATCAGATGTCTGGATCAGTTATCCTTCGGAACATTTCTCCTTATTTTTTGCCTTTGAAGATATAAATTTTATAAGCTATCAAAAGAGTATAATGAGAATAAGATTGTGTCTTTTGTCTTGTTGAACACTGAATTTGAAATACCTATCCGGTGTGGAGCTTAGGGTAGGTACTCAATACATATTTATTTAACCAATATTGAATGGAACAAAAGAATATATGAAAGAATGATGTGGCATCTCAACACAGACTGGTGTAAAAACTGGAGAGGGAACTGACAGATTTTAGACAAATTAAGAAGAAGAATATCTAGACTGGTCTAGAACTGAGAAAACTACATAACTACAACAAAGGTATGATAGGCATAGACGACTTCAATAACACTTTTAAAAGCAAATACATGCAGCTCTATTCCCATCCTTCCAACAGCAATAAGGACACAAGATGTATGTCAGCAGAAGTCTTTGAAAACCAACTTAGAACCGTAGGATGTAAAATTCCTAGTGGTTCTTCATTTGACTCCTTTGAAATCTAACCTGATTTGTTTTATTCTGGGATATTTTTCATGGTTACAACATCAAAAGAGAACAGTTTCAACAAACCTCAGCAAATGACAGCAGAACATGGCCTTGGCACCTCTATCAAGGATTTGAAGCCCACAGCCACATTTTTCATCACCCTGTTGCACATCTTCTTCCACTTTATCCCTGTGATATATTGGTGATTCCTTGTCACAACAATGAGGAAAAGTCAGTTTGGCAGCCTTTGTAATCCTGCTCTAGCAAGTTTCATGTTTCTGGATAGCTGCTACCCTTTCTGTGGTGTCAAAGAGAAAAGGACAATAGGGATTGATTCATACTCTATACTGGTGTTTGTTCTTTTGGTAAGTGTCAAAGGCAAAACCTATAGTCTGAAGGCACACCTGGTTTATCTGAAAACTTCTATAGTCATGATCAGATAACAACCAAACTCTTTAGCTTGCTCATCAAGGCCTTCCGTCAGTGTATTCTGTCATCTAACTCTTGTATTAGGGTTCTCCAAAGAAAAAGAACCAATAGGATGCATGTATGGGTGTGTACATGTATGTTTCTATATCTATCTATCTATCATCCCAAAGGGCACCTGCTGGGAGAACTCCTTTTTGCTTGAGGGAGGTCAAAGTGTTCTATTCAGGCCTTCAACCAATTGGATGAGGCCACCAACATTATCTACTTTACTCAAAGTCCAATTTAAATGTCAATCTCATCCAAAACAATACCTTCAGACACATCAGAATGTTTGACCAAATATCTGGGCACCATGTCCCCGCCATGCTGACACATAAAATTAACCATCATGCCTTTTATCCTAATTATGCAGATTTCCTTAACATCATCACTCCCATACATATGAATCACACTCATTCTAGCCCCTCTTTGTCCCCAGTAACAAGCACTTTTTCACCTGCTAATGATGTCCTCCACTCTCTAGTCTAATGATTCTCAAACTGTGGTATCAGAATCACCAGAAGCGAAGAATCATGTGGAGGTAGCATAGGACCTGGGTATCTGCATTTTGCCAAATTCTGTAGATGATTCTGATAGACACCAGAATCATGACTCTGGTCAAAAGTATGCCCTGTCTTCAAATGGGTTCCCTATATTATCTTCATTTGTGAGATTAGGCTTCCATGAACCCACCTGTATTAGTTTGCTAGGACTGCCATAAAAAATTCCACAGGCTGGGTGGCTTAAACAGCAGGAATTCATTTTCTCATAGTTCCGGAGGCCGGAAGTCCAAGATCAACCCTGTCAGCCGGGTTGGTTTCTCCTGAGGCCTCTCTTCATGGTTTGTAGGTGGTTGCCATCTTGCTGTGTGCTCACGTGATCTCTCCTCCATGTGTATGCATCCCTGGTGTTGCTTTGTGTGCCAAGTTTCCTCTTTCTATAAGGACACCGGTCAGGTGGACTCAGGGTCCACCCTCATGGCTTCATTTTAACTTCATTACCTTATTAAAGGCCCTGCCTCCACATACAGTTATATCCTGAGATACTGAGGGTTAGAGTTTCAACAGATGAATTCTGGGGGGACAGAGTTTAGCCCATGACACCATTACAATTCCAAAAGTAAATTTTCCTTTTGTGAATTCCAATACTTTAAATGTATAGTTCACAATTTCAAATTTCCTGATGCATGACCCTAAAATTATTTTCCAAGTACATTATACATTATATTTGTATGCATTTATCTCTAACTTCTATACAATGTAAGTTTTTTGAGGGTGATAGCCTTGTATATAGCATAATCTAATAAATGAAAAGATTCTCAATCCTTAGAATTACTTGGTTGAATTTTTAAAAAGTCCGTAAGCTCAGGCTTCACTTCCAGAGATTCTGACTTAATTATCAGGAGCAAACATCAGCACCAGCATGTTTTAGAAGCTCTCTAGGTGATTCTAGCTGAATCACCAGGGTCGAGGACCACAGGGTAGAAAGAGATGAGAAGGAAGGACCTCTGTCTGCTTTGTATCATGGTGTATCGCAGGGCAGTGTCAGACACAGGGTAAGTGGTCAGTAAATGTTTGAGGGAGTGAATCTTTTCACTGTTTTTGAGCTGTATGAGCTCTGTGAAACTTCTTTGACTCCTTTAACCCTGCTCCCCATATTTCTAAGATTGGTTTAACAATACCTATATTGACGGGGGTGGTTTTGGAGAATAAGTTAGATGATAAAGTAAGTTATTTGGCACATAGTAGGTGCTCATCAAACATCAACTCCCTTCCCTTCAAAATTTTGTGTTCTTACCCTATTTCTGATGCTGGAGGGATGCTGTGAGCACGACAATGAAGTGTATGTGAGGTGTGTATTGAGTGAATGAATGCCATATGGAGAATTAAACGATGGAGACGTTAATGAGTGATTTAAACTAGGCCTGAAAAGTGATGTCTCATTTTAATTGTTGGCTTTGTGGATTCTACCGCTGCACTCTGGTGCAGAGATAAAACAGTAAATGTGAATCACAGGATGTGTTGCAATTATTTATTTAGGATATTTCCGCCAGTATGTGCTGAATGAAAAAGAAGAGCACTTTTAATTCAAGTGCATTCTCTCTCATTAAAATGAATGCGTAATAATTAAGAAACTGGAATATGATCAAATGAACTCATCTGCTCCCAAACCTTACTTACACGTTTGATTTTCACTGAATCCCAGAGACCTTGTGGGCCATTGTGTAGTGCTAAGACTGGATGGGGCAGGGAAGAGATGCCGGGAGAGACACACTTCCACTGGTCCCTTCAGTTGTCTGTGGCATGGCCACACACACACACACGTGCTTGGGAACCATGTTCTTCCACACAGGATGCAATTAAATCTGATCCAGGCATCAGGAGTTTGTGAGCTGGCCAAAGACTGTTTCTACTTCAAACTTGTTGGCAGTGTCTCAGCTTCCACTGTTGTTCTCTCTAGATATTGAGCATGGGAATTCTGATTTCTTTTTGTCCTTACTCCTTCACGTTACTCAGAAAATAAACATAAAGGGAACAAGGGAGTTTTTGCGAGTAACCCTTGTAAGTGTGTTTGGACAAGTAAAATGTCCTGAGGAAAAATGCTGTACACCAAGGGCCTGGCTTCAAAAGAAACCTGAGTGTTCAGTGATGCCAGGAGGATGTGTGAAGACAGGTAGCCATCCGTGTGAGGCTCATTCCATTCAAGAATAGCTAAGAACCAGAAACAGAGAGCACAGATAACAAAGTACGTAGCTTACCTACTGACAGTCTCTCATAGAAGCCTGCTCGGATAAGAATGATACAGAAAAATCTGTATGCAGTGCTGGTTGTACATACATTAGATTTTATTTTATTTTTTTTAAAGATTTTGTTTGTCAGAAAGAGAGAGAGAGAGCACAAGCAGGGAGGGGGAAGGAGGGAAGGGACAGAGGGAGAAGCAGGCTCCCCACTGAGCGAGGAGCCTGATGCGGGGCTCGACAGGACCCCAGGATCATGACCTGAGCCAAAGGCAGACGCTTAGCCGACTGAGCCACCCAGGCATCCCCATACATTAGATTTTAAATTTTAGCCTTACTGTGGAATTTGTTTCAATATGTTAAAATTAACTAAGAACTCTTTTCTGGGAGGAGAACTTTTTTCCAGATTATTTTGGCATTTTATTGAAAATTCCCACTATGTTGAAATCTTATTCTAGTTTGCTGGAAATTGTTTTGTTTTGTTTTCCCACACTTGTATTCATTCATGTAGAGTTGCTCTTGACAGGACTTTTCACTTTGAACACCTCAAATGCAGCTTTCAAACTGGACTCATTATAGGTGTAAAATTACTTATCTAAAACCCCTGGGCCTTGAAATAAAAAATATCTGGTTTCAGACATTTATCAGATCTGAGAAAGGTAACATAAGGCATATGCCATATATTATGGGGCTAACACCCCATAATCAAATGAAAATTTCTTTAGCAACCTGTGCGTATTCACTCTAAAGAAGATATGTAAAGGTTACAAATGGCCTCATGTTAATTCAGGTCAGGCTTACCACCAAGTGAGCTACACCAGACTTACTTCTTAAATGTTAGCGTTTCAGAGCTGTTAAGATTTGAGATCTTGGGTGAGGGACTGTGAACTCCATTCCTCCATTTCCTCTCTCAGTTGTCTTTCTCTTCATCCATTCTCCTGAGCGGTCCAGTCCAGAGGAGATCTTTGTCTCTTGCCTCTGTCTGCTAGAGCCCCCCTTCCTATATCCAAGGTGTAGTTCATCTCCATGACTTTACCTGGCTCTTCAGCACTTCCTCTCCAATTTACTGCACCAGCCTTCCCTCTGATGGTGCTCCCTGTTTCTAGTCTGCCCCCTGGAGCCCAGCTGTTCTTTCAGACATCATTTGACAGCCTGTCTGTGCTGTGATTCACTGTGAAGTGAATCAGTCTCAACTCATAGAGCCCCAAGTGACTCCGTAAGCTCTATGGTAACTAGCAGTCTTCTTTCTTTCCCCACACCAGGGCCTCCCTTTAGTTTTCCAGATCTTGATTAGAACGGGGCACAAAGGTAAAGCTAAAGGTTTTCTGTCCACAGTTCTGGCTGCTACATAACCTCTTATTCGCTTTTGCCCTAGACCTTACCCTCCAGGGTTTACCCAACTTTCCACTCTTCCCTAGATAATCCATAAACATTTCCTGACCTCTAAACCATCGATCATGAAATCTCTTCCCAGAATAATCCCCACCCCCCACCACTTGTGTGTGTGTGTGTGTGTGTGTGCACTCGCGCGCCAGTTTCCACTTAGTAAGCTCTTCTTTGATCCTGCAGAAAATTACTTTTACCTCTCACTGGGCTTCTATAATACTCTGAACATTTTTCTGTTGTAGCGCTTAAACAGTGCATTACAATTATTTTGATTATATGCTTTTCTCCCCACACTGGACTTCATGAAGGCTGGGATTGGATCTTATCCATCTTTGTATTCACACTAAAAAAGAGTGCCAAATGCATTTGGGGAAAGGTATGTTACACAGAATTAAGCAGGTCTTTTTTTTTTTTTTTCCCAGCGTAGGTCTGCTCATTGCCTGAACCATACAGAGATCCTTTCCCCCACAGTCCTTACAATTTTCAGGCCGTCTCTTTACAGTAGGTTGAATGGTGGCCCCCCAAAAGATACATTCACATCCTAGTCCCTGGGAGCCTGGGAATGTGATCTTATTGGGAAAAGGGTTTTGCAGATGTAGTTAGGGATTTTGAGATATCACCCTAGATTACCAAGGTGAGCTCTAGATCCAGTGACAAATTTCCTTATAAGAGATGGAAGAGGAAAGACATGCACATAGGGGAAGAGGCCATGCGAAGATGGAGTAAGAGATGGGAGTGCTGCGGCCATAAGCCTAGGAATGCCTAGAGGCACCAGGAACTTAAAGAGGCGAGGAAGGATTCCCCCCTAGAGCCTGTGGAGGGAGACGGTCTTGCTGACACCTTGATTTCAGACTTCTGGCCTCCAGAACTGTGAAAGAATACATTTCTGTGGTTATAAGTCCCCCAATTTGTGGTGATTTGTTATAGCAGCCTTGGGAAACTCAGACAGTCCCCCTTTCTTAGTCACCCCACTGGTTGTGTTTGTATGTTAGTTTTTCATATAGCTCTGCACCTGTTCCTCTTACTTTACACTCTAATCTTGAGTGATCTCTTCCTCATCAGATCACCGAGTCTCTCATGTTTTTCCCCCTGATCCCGATCTTTTTTTCCTGTATCCAACTCTGTATCCAACTTGCCAATGCACACTTTAAAGTGGCTTTCCTACAGACACTGGCTATTTAAGTTGAATGCATATCTCCTTTTTCTTTACAAAACTGCTTCCCCTCCGGGATACTCTATATTTTGCATGATGTGCACCAGGAGCACACTTGAGACTAATTTCTGACTTTAACTCCCATATCTGGTCAGTCTCACAAGCCCTTGATGAATATATTTTATTTTTAAAATTTTATCTTTGCAGTAAGATTTTATATATTGTATTGTGGTTATTTGGACATACCACAAATTTATCGTCTTAACCATTGGTAAGTGTATAGTTCCGTAGCATACAGTGTATTCACATTGTTGCGCAGAATCTCTCCAGAACCTTTCTCCTTGCAAAACTGAAACTCTATGCCCACCTCCATCAACACAGAAACTCTCCTTCACCCTGCAGCCCTTGGTAACCGCCTTTTTATTTGTTTCTATGACTTTGATAGAAATAGATACTTCTACTCATACTTCATATGAGTAGAATCATAAAGTATTTGCCCTTTTGTGGGTTATCTTTAAAATGGAATTTGTTCTCTTAACTATGGAAGGATTCCAGACAAACTGAAATTATTGAAAAGTAGGAAGAAAAAATTTAACTTGCCCACAGTTGGATCATCTCACACAATTAACTTAGTGCATTTAATTCCAGTCATTTTATTATGCAATTTTTTTCATATTTTTGATCAGAGTGTAAATAATTTTGTATACCCATAGATAAATGAATGAACAAATCTCACTGCTTTTCAAAATTGTTGGTGTTTGTTTCTAGACCACCCTGACACGTAAGTTCTCATCTGTTACCAATAATCCCCTAAATTAATTTCAAAATAGTGTTTGCTTTTCATTTTCACTTTGACTTGAACCGGAACCCAGACACTAAACTCATTCTCCCCTAAGTTCTTTTTCCATGGAGCCATCATCGTCATTAAAATAGCGTGAGCTGACATTTTCCCTTATGATAGCTACTCCACATTGCCCAAACCTGCTAAAGAATTATTACATGCAATTGTTCCTGGAATGTCATCACTCACTTTAGATTTCACAGTTGATGTTAATATAAGAAGAATAAATTACTCACATACTGCCTAGCCTAGAGCTAGTTTCATAATGCACACTTAGGATCACAAAGCCAAAGATGTAAGTGTTCTGCCTTCTATGACAATGTTTTTTTATTACTGAATATTTCATTGCAATCTTAGACTCTAAAGTGTCAAAATTTTGAAGTTGAATATCTTAATTGGAGATGATATTAGATTATCCCATCGATTATTTTGATAGAATAGTAAACTTGCTTCCTACAGTTGATACTAAAGTCAACCGTGCCCACCTTAGGGTGCAGTTGGCCTTCTCCACTGCAGCAAGAGATCAGAGCTCTCAGGTAGCCCTGCTCCCTCCCTCCCCTGGTTGTGCAACTTCTTTAGTCACTGATGCTGTGAAAGATAGTATTCCTATCTATCCTGATCACAATGTGATCTACTTTCTACTTCATCAGCAACAAGATTAGAGTTTTCAAAAGTGAAGATTAAAAGAAATAAGACACAAAAAGGTTAGAAATGGGTGCATTTGTAGAGTATGGTGTGTTGGCTCAAATGCACGTCTCTGGGTTACTGCAACTTGGGCATGGTCAGCATGCCCAGAGAGTTGCATATCGGTGATCCCTAACTTACCTGCCACCTGTAGACTTGTGGGAACATCCAGGCCCATCCAGAGCTCTCTTATGGCTCAGTGAGGCATAGAATCCCATAAACTTCTCCCCACGCCCCACTCACCAGGTTGGTTCTAACTTCCAAATCATTGTGGGCTTATCTCCGCTGCTCTCAAATCATTTGGGTGCTGGTGCAACTCTTCCCTGACAAATCCATGTGCCATGGTTCAATTCAGATAATATTTCCCGAGGATGACACTTGCCATGATGCCCAGTGTTTCCCTACAAAAAGCAAGAAGCTCTGGTCTCCTTTGGAAGACTGAGCCAGTCAGATTTTCAAAGAGTAATTTCTCCTTTTTTTTTTTTAAGTTGGCTCCACGCCCAGCGTGGAATCCAACATGGGGCTTGAACTCATTACCCTGGGATCAAGACCTGAGCTGAGATCGAGAGTCAGATGCTTAACCCAATGAGCCACCCAGGCACCTCTCTCCTGACTTTATACCTTCAGCAATTCACTCCAATCCTTCTCCTCAAGAGGAGAAGGTCAATGCCAATATATCTGCGGAATGGTCCATTTTCACCATTCTAACTGGATTTTATAAATAATACCCCATCAAGAAACTACCTTTATAGAATCAGTTCAGTTCTTGTTTCTGAGACTTCAATGACACAAAAGTAAAAATCTTGGGTGCAGAGGAAATTGTTTACCTTTCTAGTTTTATTCCTAGGCCTTTAGTGGCTCCTACCTATTACCTCTGATCATATGTCCTACTGTTTTGGGTTTTTTTTTTTGGTAAACACGGGGGTCTCTGGAAGTCCTGTCCTTTTTGTTGAGCTGTCTGATAGAAAAGCAAATTCCCCACATGCCATCCTATCTCTAGATGTTTCCAGGCATGGTTGAATCTGGCAAACAGGCTACAACATCTGAGTTTGTAGTGACCACAGCATGGGAGGCACCTTGAAAGATGTGACAGGAGGCTCCTGGGCGGCAGCGCTTAAAATGGCAGGCAAGTGGACTTTCAGCAAGAGGGAAGTTTGCGGCAGGTAGCAGGGACCCAGGCAGGGATCCCAGAGTCAGGGATCAAAGGCAAGGCTCCTGTCTTTTAAGGGAGAAAATGTCTCACAAACACAAGATAGGTTTTGAGCCTTTTTGAAGGTGTTACTATGTAAGGACTGAGCCCTAAGGAGGGGCACAGAAGCTTAGCCCTCTGCATTAGGTTGAAAACGGACCTGAGGTCTTAAGAAGAAGGTATGTTTAAACAAAACTAGTTCACGTTTCTGGCCCGGACAACACTGAGCTGATGCTAAATCCCAGGCTTGTGGTAAAGAGCAGGATTTTTCAAATGTTATTGTACGTTAAACGATTCATCTAAGGATCTTTTGAAAAATGCAGATTCTGATTCAGCAGATTTGGAGTGAGTTCTAATAACCGGCATTACTAACAAGCTTTCAGGTGAGTCAGGTGCTACTGATCCATGGACAATATTTTTGGTCTTATTTTTTAAATTTATTTTTACATTTAACATTTGGGGAATAATTTTATTTATTTATTTATTTATTTATTTATTTATTTATTTATTTAAGATTTTATCTATTTATTTGACAGAGAGAGACACAGCGAGAGACGGAACACAAGCAGGGGGAGTGGGAGACGGAGAAGTGGACCCCCCGCCGAGCAGGGAGCCCGACGCGGGACTCGATCCCAGGACCCTGGGATCATGACCTGAGCCTAAGGCAGTCACTTAACCAACTGAGCCACCCAGGCATCCCGGGAATAATTTTAGATTTATAGAGAAGCTGCAAATATAGTACAGAGAGTTCCTATATACCATTCCTCCAACTCCCCTGAATGTTAACTTCTTACATTATGGTGTACATTTGCCAAAATTAAGAAATGGAAGTTGGTATGATACTAGCTGCTAAGTTATAGACGATTCAAACTCCTCCCGTTTTTCCACTAATGTTCCTTCCTGTTCTAGGATCTGAGTCAGGATCCCACATTGCTTTTAGTCATCATATCTCCTTAGTTTCCTTCAATCTGTGAGAGTTTCAGTTTTTCCTTGTTATTCAAGACCTTACAGTTTTGAAGAATGTCCCTCAATTTTGTCTTCACATGTCTCATGCTTTCTCATGACTAGATTTGGGTTATGGGTGTTTAGGAAGAAAACCACAGAGATGAAGTACCTTCTGACTGCATCACATCAAGGGGCACATGACATCGGTATGACTTAACACAGGTGATTTAAACTTGAGCACTTGGTTAAGATGATGGCCACGAAGTTTCTAATATTATTATTTCTACTGTTCCATACTCTCTTCTTTGGAAGTGAATCTAAGCGTGGGCTGTGGTTCTCAAACTTGAAGCGCTTGTTAAAACACAGGTTATAGGCTCCTTTCCCAGAGTTTCTGATTCAGCAAGCTTTGGGTGGGAGGGAGTCAAGAATTTGCATTTCTGGGGTGCCTGGGTGGCTCAGTCATTAAATGTCTGCATTCGGCTCAGGTCATGATCCCAGGGTCCTGGTTTCGAGTCCCACATCAGGCTTCCTGCTCAGCAGGAAGCCTGCTTCTCCCTCTCCCACTCCCCCTGCTTGTGTTCCCTCTCTCGCTGTGTCTCTCTCTGTCAAATAAATAAATAAAATCTTTAAAAAAAAAAAAGAATTTGCATTTCTAATCAGTTCCCAAGTGATGGTAATGTTGCTGGTCCAGGAATCACACTTTGAGAACCACTGGTCCAGTGCATTTACCCTTCATTACTGAGCCTTAGATGAAGAATCACCTAGGAGACATTCTAAAAATTCATATTGCCAAGTCTGGTCCTTGGCAATTCCGATTGAGAAATCTAGGGTGCACACATGGGTTGGCATTTTTACAAATGCAAGTCAAGCTTGGGAACCACTGGAGTTAATGCTAATTTATAATAACCTGGTGAATGTGTAACTTTGGCAGCCTCAGGACAATGCTAAGGCAGCAGGTGGGGTTCAAACAGCTCTAACTGTGGGAAGAGAAGGGCATGAGAGCCTGGGAACCCAGCAGGATCTGAATCACAGGCCCTCTGCCTGCCTGGCCCTGACCTTGCAGTCTTACTCATACCTCCAGGAAGTCTTCCTCTTATTTTGATTGGTCTGAATCACATGATCCTCTCAGAAGTAGACAGCACTCAACCCCAAGAACAGCCTGAAGTTAGCAATCTGCTGAAATTCTGAAACAGAATAAAGCATAACACTATACTATTTACCACTATCAAGTAATTTATTTTATCATCTAAATCTTAAAAATCCTTCAACATTTACCCCAAAGAAGTTGTATGATTCTGAATATTTCAAAAGAAAACTGGCAGGGAAAGAGGAGAGGATGAGAAACTAGAGAAATAAGGAAAGCGTTTTTCTTATATGAATTTCAGAAAAAAATTTAATTTATATAATTTTATTATATAATTATACTATTACTATTATTACTCAGTCTTTTATTATATTATCATAATTACTTACTGTTATTATTATCTATAAAAGTTACCTCTATCCTTGCTAAATATGAAAATTTTTGACTAAGAAAAAAAATCCAGTGAAATGGACAATTCTTCATAAGTTTAAATGGTATTTTACATAGTAAAATAAGCTCCTTCTTTAAACATAAAATGGCCTAAGATTTTTAAAAATTAGTTTCTCCCTTTAGTAGTTTCACAGGGCTGCCATTACAAATTATTGTAACTTGGTAGTTTCAAATGACAGAAATTTATGATTTATTATTATGATTTATTATCTTATAGTTTTGAAGGCCAGAGTGTGAAATTGAGGTGTTGGAAACCTTCTGGAGGCTCTGAGGAGGAATCTCTTCCATGCCTCTCTCCTTTTTTTTTTTTTTTGACAGAGAGAGAGACAGCGAGAGCAGGAACACAAGCAGGGGGAGTAGGAGAGGGAGAAGCAGGCTTCCCGGAGAGCAGGGAGCCCGATGTGGGACTCGATCCCAGGACCCTGGGATCATGACCTGAGCCGAAGGCAGACGCTTAACGACTGAGCCACCCAGGCGCCCCTCCATGCCTCTCTCCTAGCTTTTGGTGCCTGCTGGCTGCACTTGGTATTTATTCCTTGGCTTATGGCTACCCTCCAGTTTCTGTTTGGTCAGTCTTCTCTTGGCCTTTGCCTCTGTCTCTGTGTCTCAAATCTCTCTCAACTTCATTCATGTGTCATTGGATTTAGGGAACACCTTAAATCCAGAATGATCTCATTTCGAGATCCTTAATTTCATTACAGCTGCAAAGATCCTATTTCCAAACAAGGTCACATTCACAAGTACCAGGCGTTAGGACTTGGACATATCTTTTTGGGGGACACAACTCAACCTGCTATCCTTCCTACTAAAAAATATTAAACAAATGTGTGAAGAACACTGGTATGGAGCATATGTCACGTGGTTGCTTGCTTGTGTGGCCATGTGTCTCATCCAGCCATTGGGCCCCAGCTTCCTGTTGGCTGCTCACTTCCAGCTCTCTTGTGAACAGTGGGGGCGATGCGGAAACACCCTGAGTCTCGCGGATGGCCAAGGTGCAGCCTTTTCCCATTGTCCTCAATGAGCACCTACTGAGGGATGACCAGGAAAGGCTGCACTCTTCCCAAATCTTGTTAATGCCCTACAAAGCCCAACCAATACAAAAAGAGAAGCCGCTCTAGAGTATTGTGTTCTATTTACCAAGACACTGAAAGTTTTGTGGTGGATTTGCCCTATTTCCAGGACATTTCCCTTCGAAAAGTCATTAAAGATACTTTTCTCCCAGCATGGTTTTAATCTAAGTGCATTAGAAGTGCATGAAAACCCTGAGAGCTTAACATCACTAGGGCGACTAAAAGGGTGGGAGAGTCAGGGCCACTTCTGAAGAAAGCTTTGGAGTTTAACAGGATCATTAGACCCTGGAGGTTAAACTCAGGATGAGGCCGACAGCAGGACAGCTTTTTTTACCCTGCTTCTTTCCTAATCAGTTTAATTCTTGTGACTTTCTGCCTTGCAGCACTCAGAGCAATTTTTAAAAATATTTCATCTATATTTGACTGATAGCCATCTCTCTGTCATATAACTTTTATGAAATGCCAGAGCTTAGCTTCTTAAATTACATTTTCTGTTGGCCTTGCCCATGACATAATTATAAAAATGTCTTTTCTTGATAAAAAAGCTATGGAAGAAAAACTGTTATCCACCACTTTTCTATCCTAAGCACAGAAAGCCTACAAACACAGTAGCTGTTAGGATCCTGAGTTTTAAATAATCAAACATGAGACTCTAAAATGGGGGCCAGCAAACATTTTTCTGTAAAGGGCCTAATAGTAAACATTTTAGGCTTTGTGAGCCATGCGATATCTGTCACAACTACTCAGCTCTGCTACTGTAATGTGAAAACAGCCTTAGATAATATTCAAAGAAATAACTGTGGCTGTGTTCCAGTAATACTTCATCTACAGGTGCTGGCAGGAATTGGTACGCAGATCATAGTTTGCTGACCTCTGGTCTAAAATATCAACCAGTTCTCCACGTTTCTACTATACAGATATAGATATCTATATATCTATATCTATATACTCAAAGTTTATTGAATGAATAGCAAATGAGTAAGGCTTGCGTTTTCCTAGCATGCTTGTCTCTACAGGGTGCCCACTATGCCTTGTCCAGCTCCAGTACACTTCAAATTTTTAGTTAAAATAACCCAAGTCCAATATGCCACAACACTGTATGAAACTCTGATATGGTGGGGTTCTCCTCTCTCTTTTTCTGTAGGAAATTTATGAGACCTGTACTTCTGCTATGGCTCAATATAGCCAAAATACCTTTCTGTAGAAAGAGAATAGAGATCTGTATGCATCATCCATACCTATGTCTATCTCTATTAGCTGGCTCATTGACAGCAATGGCAATGATGAGACTCTGAAGCAACAGGGACCAAACAGCAGCATTTTATTGCCAGAAGCCAGGGGGTTACAATTACCATACCACCAGGGAAAGTTGAAGGGCACCCAAGTGGACTTGACCTGGAGGGCGATGTGGAGATGATTAAGAGAACATTATATCCCTAGAGGTAAAATAGATGACTAGCCAGTGAGGGTGTTACTTAATATATTAACCAAAAGAAGGCAAGAATATATATATGAACAGCAGATTAAGGGTGGTAATCTCAATAGAAAGTCTTGATCTTTTGCCCACATCCCAGAACTCAGCCAGTTTTCAGACCCAAAAACCACTGGCTGAAGAGGTGGCTAAGTCCACAGGAGGAAGAATTTTGAAATACCATGGCAAAAATATACTGTGTTAATTTCCCCAAGTTTCCTCAAAAGAGACTTATGATACTTACTTGAGAAAATACACACTATGGAAAGAGGAATATCCAAATATTTGGAAAGAGGAATATCCAAATATCGAATACCCTCAAAATCCTATATTGACTTATAGGATTTCAAAGCATCACGGTAGAGTGGAGGCATCCAGGGACCAGGCTCTGAAATAAACAGAATCCCAGCCTAAGTCTGGCTCTCAGAAGGTCCAGTAAGTCTGTGGACCCATCCAGTGGTCAACTCTCTGGTCTCCAAATATATGATTGGAATTGACATGTTTGACTGTTGAAGGAACCCCACCTTGACTTCTTCTCATTCAAACCAAATGGGAGCTATCACAGGGGGGAAGGTGAAGTGAGAGCTTCTAAAATGGCACCTCTACACCCCAATGCCCTCTGTCCCCTATTCCTTTGCCAGTCCTGGCTAAGATGGTACATCAAAATCCACTGTATTTGGTGGTAACGATGGGGAGGAATGAATGCTACTCTAAAGGATCTTAAGAATGGCGGGGGCGGGAGGGGGGTGGTCCACATCACAGCTCCATTTGATTTACCAGTCTGACCACTGCAGAAACCAACGGAATCTCGGAGAACGACTGTAGGCTACTACAAACTCAAATAATAACCCCAATCATGGCTGCTGTGCCAATTATGTTATCTTTGCTGGAGCAGATTAATATGGCTTCAGGTACATGTTATGGCATTCTTGTCTATCCCAATAAGAAAAGATCAGAAAAAGGAATAGAAACTGCATTTACGTGGGACAATATACATTTACAGGTTAGGGGCCTACATTACCTCCTGCTGTTGCAATATGATCAGATGAGATCTGAGCTGTCTGGATATCCTACATATCATGTTGATCAGGAGGATGAGCAAGAATGGCTAGCATACTGGAGGCGTTGGCAAGACGTATGCACTGCAGAGTATGGGAGTTTAAGTTGGTGGCAAATGAGTGAACTTCCACTGCTGTATTTAGGGATCCAGCTGGGTCAAGGGCAGTGAGAACATCTCTTCCAAAAGAGAAATCGCTGCAGCTCGCCTTTGTACCAGAAAGAAGGAAACAAAATTCCTGGTAGGATCCTTTGGTTTATGGTGGCAACATATTCCACATCTAGGAATGTGCTCCAGCCCATATACTGGGTGACAGGAATAGCTCCCTGCTTTGAATGAGGCCTGGAGCAGAAAGTCAGAATTACAGTGCAAGCAGCCCTGCCTCTTGGGCCATATGATCTGGCAAACCCTAAGCCACTGGAGGTATTAGTGATGGGAAAATATGCAGTGTGGCGGAGAGATGAAGCCACAGTGGAAGCATCATAACACAGACCCCTGGGGTTTCGGAGCAAGACCATGCCACCTGCAACAGAAACTTATACACTTTTGAAAAGAGTTCCTGGTGTGTTACTGGGGACTTGCAGAGACAGAATTCTTGATTATAAGGCACCAAGTAACCATGCGTCTGGAACTGTCCATTATGAGCTGGGTTCTGTTAGACCCACAGAATCATAGACTCAGGCAGGCCCAGCATTCCAAAATAAGATCAAAATTGTGCATCTGGAATTAAGGCTAAGCAAGACCAGAATATATGAAGTGACTGCATGAGCAGGTAGCCCAGCTCCTCATGTCACCCACCACGGGTGTACCAGCAACCCTCCCTCAGATCATTCCTCGACTTTGTGGGGCGCTCATGTAACCAGCTGAAGGAGTAAGAAGAGCTTGAACAATGTTTTATGGGCAGGTCACCTTAGTGTGTGAATGCAAGTTAAAAACAGGCAGTGGTTTAATTACCCTCGGGGTGGGAGGGGGTTTGAAAACAGTGGTGAGGAAAAATCGTCCCAATGGACAAAGCTCAGAGTGGTGCACCTGTTACTCATTTTGTGTGGAGGGAGCAGTGGGCTGAGGTGAGAATGAAGACATACGCATGGGTAGAGGGAATATTCTGATGGGCTGGTCAGGGGTCTGGAAGGAAAAGGACTGAAAAATTGAAGTCAAGGAAGTTTGGCATCGAGGAATGTGGATGTACTTGAGGGAACGGGCATAGTGTGTGAAGACTTTTGACTCACATAGTAATGGACACCAGAAAGCATTCATCACAGAACAGGCAGGGAGCAACCAAGCAGACACATGACTAGGCCAGTGCACATCAGCCAGTCTTTGAATTGACATGATGAGCACATGAACAGAGGAACCACAGGGGCAGAGATGGAGGCCATGCCTGGTCTCTATTTTACTGATACTTCTCTGAAAGTCTAACCTGCCAGCAATAGAGACCGATACTGAGCTCCCAATATGACATCTTCTTCAAGGAGGTGATTTCCAATAGTTGATTTCCTTATGTTGGAGGATCAGTGTGCATCCAACACATTTGACATTTTCTTAAAAAAATCCTAGGAATTTTAGTAACTTCAGTGCCTAATTTTAATATCTTTAGTACCGTCAGTGGTGAGTCATTTACTGGCTTCAGCCTCATGCTATTCAATTGAGTGGGGATAACTATAAATTGTACACATTAATGTAAAAAAAATCATAATGGTAAACCTCCTAACACATGAAAGGAAAAGAATCAAACAAGCTATGGTATCTTTTTCAACCACAGTTGGAACATTAAATCAATGGTGTATGCAAAATTGCTTAGTCTCATATTGGGCATATAATACTAAGTGCTCCATACGTGTTAGTTGAATAATTATCAGTAGGACCATTGGCCTGGATAAGTGCTTTTACAGATATTTATAGATATTGGAAATTTAACATTTTAATGGGAATTGTTAATAAAATGCTATTCTTTTCTGTCTTAAAATAATTTTATAATTTCAGTTTTTCTTAGTAACTCTGTGTTAGCATATGGACATCAAGCATTGCCTAGAATTAACAATGATGTTCTCAGAGCTGATGGCATGTGTAAGGCTGTGCTTGTCTTTTAACCTTGGAAATCTCCTCTTCTCTAGTTGGTGTATTTCCTATTATACTCCTTATCCTCTGTTCTGATTCCTCACAGATATCAGTGGACATCAGAGTGTTTCAGTCAAGATTGAAAGGAACAGAACCTAGCCTAAATTAAGGGGGATTTACTAAGAAGATATTTGGTGTTCTCATGGCAGTGATGACTCTCTAAGCTTATGGGAAATTGAGCTGACATCTGGAAAAGCATCAGGAACAAGGCTGTGTGTGTGTGTGTGTGTGTGTGTGTGTGAACACAACCTCTTTCCTTCCTTTTTTTTTTTCTATGTTTCATTCTCTTGCTCAATATGTACATGGTTTAAAATGATTGTTCTAGCCCTCACTAAATTTAACTTTTTAGTTCAAATGCCAAATCATCTATGAAATCTTTCTGGGTTTTAGTTCAAATTATCAAGTATGAGAGTGTGATAAGATCTCTAAAGAGCTGATAAATTGGCTTCTTCTAGATCACCCTTGGTCAGAGAAAGAGAAACAAAGACCTGGAGTACAGGTGTCCTAGGGCATAAACATAGCTGCCTAGTTCCCCTTATGCATTGCTCTGTGTGTGTGTGTGTGTGTGTGTGTGACCGTTCTTAGGGAAGGAACTAGAATCTATAAACCTAGTTTTGATCCTAAATTAGAGATGGAAAAATTATATCTGGTCCTGCCAAAAACTGTTTCCATTTTCATCTTGACCAGCTTACATTTGAGAGTTTTCCTGCTCTGGATGGTATTAAGAAAAGATGACAAGGATTAGAGTTCCTAACCTTTCCCCCTGACTTTTCTGTACTATCCACAAGAATTGTATTAAAAACACTATTTCAGGCAACAATAACATAGTCATCCTAATGATGCTATTTTTCTTTCAGATCAGTTTAGACAGAATGGTTGATCGGCTCCAAGGAACATGGAAATCCATTTCTTGTGAAAATTTTGAAAGATACATGAAAGAGCTGGGTGAGCCATTTTTACCTGCATATCATAGCCAGTAAAAAGGGGAGATTTGATAGCACAGAAACTTGGTCTGTATGGTCTCAGATTAATCTTGGGCCCCTCCCTCCAATAGAAACATAGAAACAATCACATAGAAATGATCAACATTGGTTCAGGACCTAGATATAGTTCTATGCAAAATTAGTTTGTAATTGACAGAATTCTTGCCCTCATGTAATTTACCATGGGTTTACATAGATAAAACACATAAGCATCATATACTAAATGGCAAATTATTTCCATAAATAATTTAAAGCAAAAAGTCATAATTATTTTTTAAAAATAATCATTTTTACAAGGATTTGCTCTAAATCTTTAGAGGATCTTCAGAATAGATCTTGTTTCCCAGCTGAGATGGCTGCTGGCCTTCCTTGGTGTCTGGGCACCACACTCCGATCTCTGCCCCTATTGTCACATTGCCTTCTCCTCTTCTGTAGTCTGATGTCCCTCTTCCTTTTCTTATAAGGGAAGTTTCTTATAATGAAATTGTGATTACATTTAGGGTCCACATGGCTGATTAGTTCCCTATCTCAAGATCCTTGAGTTAACCATATCTACAAAATCCCCTTTGGCATATAAAGTGACATTCACAGGTTCTAGGGATTAGGGTGTAAATATCTTTGGGAATCATTATCTAATACACCACAACTTGTTATCATGTTTCACAATATGAATTCATGAACCATATTAGAGTGTTTCTCCAATTTATCTTCTCTTAGAAATTTAAGTATTGTTGTACATGTGATGCTATTTCTTTAGAAAATAGTCCTACATGTACTGCATAAAGCTGTGTGTGTAAGAATGTTCACTATAGCATTACTTGTAATAAGAAAAAGTGGAAACAAACAACATGTTCCTCAAGAGGGAGACAGATGAAATAAATATTAATATATACACTCTATAAAATATTATGTAGCAATGACAAAAATTTATATCTATGTGTACTGACACAGAAAATCTTTAAGATATAGAGATGGGGAAAAGTAAGTTGAGTAACAATTGTTATAATAGAACATTTATATTTTTAAAAATTCTATATATAGTGGTGATGGTTGTATAATATTGTGAATGTACCTAATGCCACTTTTTTTTTTTTAAGATTTTATTTATTTGACAGAGAGAGACACAGTGAGAGAGGGAGCACAAGCAGGGGGAGTGGGAGAGGGAGAAGCAGGCTTCCTGCCGAGCAGGGAGCTCGATGTGGGGCTCGATCCCAGGACCTTGGGATCATGACCTGAGCCCAGGGCAGATGCTTAACGACTGAGCCACCCAGGCGCCCCGTACCTATTGCCACTTAATTGTATGCTTTAAAATGGTTAAAATGATAAATTTTATGTTATCTATATTTTAGCACAATAAAAAAATACATGATGAAAAAAACAAACTCTATATATGTGCATATTAGAATATAAGTGAAGAGATAAAGATCTTAAATAAACCATGTCAAAGTATTTCATCTGTATAAATGAGTGCATTTTAAAAGAGGGAGATTTTTTTTTATTATGTTCAGTTAGCCAACATATAGTCCATCATTAGTGTTTGATGTAGTGTTCGATGATTCATTGGTTGCATATAACACCCAGTGCTCATCACAACATGTGCTAAGAGGGAGATATTTTATCAAAAGAGGAGCTTTAATAAAATTTTCAAAGAGGTTCATGAACCAATAAGATCAATAACTACTGGGCTAAAGAAACATGACAACCAGTAGCCAAAACTAGAGATTAATTTTTTTTCTGCAAAATATAACCTATTTTAACTTATAATGGTAGTGCTACTACCTTCAGATATTTGAATTCATGCAGCATTAAATCTGCTTAACTCACAGACCTCCTCGTTAGTAAAGAATTACGCAGTGAACATGGGTTTCTAAAGCCAGCAACAGATTTAACTATGGTGTCCTTTCATCTGGTTTCCAGGAATAAGACGAGCCAGCAGGAAACTTGCCTGTCTGGCAAGACCCACTGTGACCATCAGTACACAGGAAGATCTGATCACTATAAAAACCAAAAGCATCTTTAAAAATAATGAGATCTCCTTTAAACTCGGAGAAGAGTTTGAGGAAACCACACCAGGGGGCTATAAAACCAAGGTGAGGCCTTCAACACTCTTTCAGATACATTTCATAAGAATGTCAATTTGAAATCATTCTAAGTATGTAAACAATTATAGCAAACACATCCAAAGTCTGTATTAGATAAACGTTGGGCTAAAGCCTAAATCTGAGGATCTTAAATTTTAATATACATACACATCTCCTGTGACGCTTGTGAAAAGTGCCTATTTGTAGGTCCCATCCCCACAGGCTCTGATGTCTGGGGTAGGCACCCGAAGTATTTCTGTGTATTTCTAACATTCTTTTTTCTTTTTTTTTAGTTAAAATTTTATTTTTATTATTTTTTTTCATATTCTCGAGGTCAAATTTTAAAAGAATACATAATTACATCATACATGTTAGATAAATGGGGTATTATTCTTTCTTCCAGGTTAAGGGTTATTTTAACAGCTGATTAGAGTGAAAAAATAAGAGATGACACTCAGCAATAGGATAAGTCTTCCAGTCCAGTCTAATACTAGACTATGTATATGCAGGGTTTTTTTTTTTTAACATCTCTTAATTTTCAGGTTTATGTATTTCTAACATTTCTGATGCAGATGCTTAGCAGACGCATTTTGAGAATCATTTCCTTAGATTCTTCTCTCAGAAACAAAAGTTCTGCCTTCCTACTTTGTAGCAGTTTTCTATGGATAAAGTTACAATGAATAAAACTTATATTAACCAGTTCAGGTGAGGTTGTGCCTCAGCACCACGTTAACCACAGGCCCCAGTGGCTTAACACAATGGGAGCTGCTTTCTAACTTAGTATACATATTCAGCATTGTGGTGGGTTTGGAGAAGTTTCTGTGTGCGTGCGGTGGAGAGCGGGCAGGAAATGAGGGCATAGGATATCTACCCCTCTTCATTTCTCAGGGAAAAGAGAGTTTTACTTATTCTTCAAGATAATATATTTTTATTCTTATAAAACTTTTCCTCCCTCAGAATAATCAGCCAACAAATTTAGTGTTGACAAAGTCTTAAAATATAAATAAAACTGTAAACACCATTCCAAAACTGCCTGAGAATATCACAACCGCTGAAAAGGATTTGGTCCTTGATAAAATGTTGGTATTTAAATGTGACAGTCTGAGCTGAATTCCGTTTCATCCGTTTTCAGAGTGTGGTAACCTTCGATAAGGACTCTTTGATTCAGGTTCAAGACTGGGATGGCAAAGAGAACACCATAAAGAGAAAGTTGGTCGATGGGAAAATGGTGGTGGTGAGTGAGCTGTTCGTCATTATTTTCGTCACCTGCTCTAACACCTGTATATAAAATCATTCAAATAGCTTGTTATAAAATAATAGAAGTCAATGTAATTTTCTTTTTTCTCTTGCTTTATAAGAATGGGGGAAGACATTGGCAGATAAATATAATAGATATAATATTTATGCATGATCATAAATATTATAAAATGCGCATGGGTTGAGGAACTAAAACGCTAAAGAAAATAAAAAAGTTGTGTCGCCTAATTCTTTGACTTGCACATAAGCCAAAACCAGCACGTATTTGTGCAATGAAGATTTCAGCAGGGATTGTGGGTTGTTGCTAATCCTTTGCTCCATACAAAGATTAATTTCTCACTGTTTTCCAGCTCAACACCAAACAAACACATGAAAAGGAAATTTAAACTAATACAAAGCTTAAGTGGTGTCTCCTTGGTGTATGGATGAGTTGACACAATTAAAAACTAACATTTCTGTGGCTACCGTGTTTGCATGTTTTCATATATTATTTACCTAATCCTCACAATAATTCTGTGAGGTAAGACTAATTAGCTTATTTAACAGTTGAGAAAACTGAGAGTCAGCCACTGACTTACCTAAGGCTATTATCTAAGAAAAACATAGTGCTGCTGGGATTAAAACCCAGGCTGGCTTAATTCCAATGTATACTTTTTTGAGTCCATTCTGCTCCCTTTGAGGATGGCTTCTCAGGTCATCTTTCTCCCTTCTACACAATGGAGGGAAATATGCCAATGATTCTTCTTCCCAAACCCCCAGTTCCACTGAAATGAATAAAATGACAATTTTGGACATAATGTCAAATAGTTCTAAGGGAATATGTAAGAATTATGTGGAAGTAAAAAAAAACCTATCCTCATTTCTTAATGTAAGGATTTTTTTTCTTTCAACAATGAAGAGTACATTTACTTATAAAGTAATAAGTGGAAGACTAAGGATACTTGATTTTATTTCTCCTTATAATGACATTAATCACCAAACAGATATGTTTTTAATTCACTAGGGAGAATATAGATTCAGAATTCAAAATGTGCACTTCCATCTCTGCCATTCGGTACTTCTGTGACTTTGGATGAGTCATTTATCCTCTCCAAGATTGAGTTTACTTGCCTTCAAAAATGTAGGACTGTCTTTATGGTTTTTTTGAGAGAATTAAAGACCATCATGTATATATTAGTGCTCTAAAAACCATAAAATACTACATCAATGTAACTTAATGTTATTATTTGAAAAATGTAGGTTATATAAATTAGCAAAAATGCTTCACCATAGGCATTTAAAATGTTTTAACAGACTTCAAATTTTATACTATTTGCCTTGTTTTTTGTACATATATACACACACATTATATATATACACCATATATATGTATAACCACATATACCATATATATGATTTGCCATTTTTGTATATATACATATACACACATTACATATATACCATATATATGTATAACCACATATATCATATATAACATACGATTTGCCACTTTGTTAGCAAAATCAGCTAACAAATAGTTGGTATCTATAGTTGTCTACATAGATCTCTTTTCAAGATTTTTAAAGAATGTGTGTATGGATAGTACTTAGTTTGCATTGTTCTAAAAGTCAGTTTCACCAATAATACTGAATTGTCTCATCCTTCATTTGTCTTCTAGGAAAGTGCCGTGAACAATGTTATCTGCACTCGGATGTACGAGAGAGTACCAACAAACTCAGTCTGAAACTCTTAAGCACACCCAAACTGTGATCCAAACTGCTGAGGTTGTTTAAATAAAACTCCAAAGTGAAATGTTACAACTGTTAATATGAGAGAGCCTGTGCACAAACATTGGCAATTCTGGTTTGCTTACTTTATATGGCTGTATTATATACCACCTTGGTATTGGGAGCTCTGGGAAACCACGTGATATATCCTGTTCGACTCCAGGCTGCTCTAATTCATTCAGAAAGGCACTTCGTGTTGATTTTTTTCTCTTTAGGCATATTTTGTCAATCCTTTATATTCAACATGATCTGCACTATATTGGGAAAATAGTATTAATTAAAAAAAATCGGGGTGCCTGGGTGGCTCAGTTGGTTAAGCGACTGCCTTCGGCTCAGGTCATGGTCCCGCAGTCCTGGGATGGAGTCCCACATCGGGCTCCCTGCTCAGCGGGGAGTCTGCTTCTCCCCCTGACCCTCCCCACTCTCATGCTCTCTCTATCTCATTCTCTCTCTCAAATAAATAAATAAAATCTTTAAAAAAAAAATCTTCTTGGGGTGCCTGGGTGATGCAGTTGGTTGAGCATCTGACTCTTGGTTTCTGCTCAGGTCGTAATCTTGGGCTCGTGATTTCTGAGTCGTGGAGTTGAGCCCCACATTGGGCTCTGTGCTCAGCCGTGGAGTCGGCTTGAGATTCTCTCTCCCTCTGCCCCTCCCCACCATGCTCATGTGCACGCTCTCTCAAATAAATAAATAAATCTTTAAAAACAACAACAAAAATATCTTTTTATAGGTGCTGGAGACACATCAGAAAACAAAACAGACGAATCCATGCCCTGAGAGAGTTTACAATCAAATGACATTGGAGGCTGTTCGGAATGATTCATATTTCAGATTTAACTTATTATAGTATATGATGATTTGTATTTAGAAAGAATTTTGTGTTAAATGCTCAGAATTTTTAATTTAATGTCGAAATTATTACATCACGCACTGATATGAATAGAACTCTATAAAGAAAAATTTTGTTATAAACATCTATGCTAATTTCACTGAGCATTTTCTAACATAACCATTTATTTTGTGAGCCTCTCAGTGTTTTTCAATTCCTTGCACACCAGGGCAATTATCTAAAATTAGTAGTGTGCAACAATTTAAAATTAATAGGATGAGGACCATTGGAAGTACTAACTTAAGCATTTACCCATCTTAAAAGAATTGGTATGTAAGAAACTATTTTCTGTCTTATTGGTAAAAATTTATGCTTAGATCAAACTTATAATTAACAAAGAAGCTTCATTGGATCATAGTTTGCAGTTCCTTTTTTTTCTTTTTACCTTTTAACCCCCTTCATCCACTGGGAGAAATGGGTGAAGGGGGTCAAAAGGTAAAATATTAATTTTTTAATAAACTAGCTGGGACACCGTGTGTCTCACAGGTTATACCTCAATGTACGTGAGCGAATAATGCACAGGTCTGCAACTAGAGCAGTAACTGACAATCTAATATATTAGCAAGCTCTTTTTATAGAAAACACATACTACTAACATCACACTAAAAGCCAAGGCAAAGGAGAATATTCTGTTTTATTAGCACCGAACCTTATGCAGTTTAGGACAGGGAGGGATTTCAGGAACTGTGTGGACTGATCACTTTATTGTGTCGATGGAGAGACGGGCCCAAATGGGTAAACTGTACATTTCCATAGCACCCTGATGGTTTTAGGAGGACCTGGAACCAGAACCCATGTTTCTGGATAGTTCACCTCACAGCTGTTAACAGAGGGAATCAAGATAGAAACAGGTTCACAGTGTACAATTACAGCTCAATGTAACACTACATCCAACTAATGAAGAAACAAGCTTCCCTTTATTTATTTTTTTAAAGCTTTCATTTATTTATTTATTTGAGAGAGAGAGAGACAGAGCACAAGCAGGGGGAGGGGCAGAGAGAGGGGAGAAGCAGGCCTCCCGCTGAGCAGGGAGCCCGATGGGGGGGCTCGATCCCAGGACCCGAGCCGAAGGCTGACGCTCCACTGACTGAGCCACCCAGGCACCACTATCCTTTACGTTAAAACCTGTGGCAGGATGCCCAGCTTGGTCCAGGCGATGACTTAGAGTTTGACTGTTGGGACTCGTGACCCGTTCACTGCTTATTTGCCTCAATTGATATATTAGGGGATCTTGGAGCTCCAGTAGGAGTGCGAGAAGTGCTTGTTTATTTTTCGGTTACTGAAATGGTGAAGAAGATAATGGAAGGCATAGAAAAACATCCTCTGGCTGCTTGGACTGGATAGAGAGGATCACAGGCTGAGGCCGAGGGAGCTATTTTCCCACCACCCTGTGGATGCTGTGCACCTGAGCAGCCTGCTGCAGGGCCGGGGGACAGCATGTTGCACAGAAATTGGAAAGAAGCATTCTCCCGCCTGAAATGGAACCCAGCACTGCTCTGATACCTGAAGGGTCAGTGGATACGGGAGCTTCACACACAGTGCTCTTGGCTTTGGTATGATGTTGTAATTGAGGATTTACTGCACATTCACCATGTACCCAGCACTGCATGAGAAGGGTGATCAAAGGAGAGCTAAGTCGTGTTCCCTGCCCTTGACTGACTCGAAAGAGAAGAGATCTGTTTAAAAAGTATCACATTGGCACGTTCATCTCAGGAATTTATAAATAACAGATTAAAAACCAAATGCTTTCACCTAGAGAGAAAGATCTAATAACACTTTCTTAGTGGATAGATAATTGCCTTGCCCAGGTGAGAAGAAAACTAGCAACAAGGGTGGCAGAAGCAGTAAGAGTGTGGACAACAGCCTGGCGAGGGAGGCACACATGGGCTCTAGTGCACACCTTATCAGGACGTCTGTCTTAGGGAGTGCATCCCTCCATGCTGCAGCCTCCATGCACTTTGTACCCATTCCGTTCAAGTCAGTAATCACTATTTAGGATATATAGGGAGTGTGAACTTATTCCTAGAGAGGCATAGCCTGTTCATCCTAAGCCAAGAGAAGTTTTTTGCATTTTTTTCTTTTCTTTCTTTCTTTTTTTTTTTTTAAGATTTTATTTATTTATTTGAGAGAGAGAATGAGAGAGAGAGAGAGAGCATGAGAGGGGGAGGGTCAGAGGGAGAAGCAGACTCCCTGCCGAGCAGGGAGCCCGATGCGGGACTCGATCCAGGGACTCCAGGATCATGACCTGAGCCGAAGGCAGTCGCTTAACCAACTGAGCCACCCAGGCGCCCTCTTTCTTTTTCTTTCTTTCTTTCTTTCTTTCTTTCTTTCTTTCTTTCTTTCTTTCTTTCTTTCTTTCTTTTTCTTTCTTTCTTTCTTTCTTTCTTTTTCTTTCTCTTTTTTTTTTTTGAGAGAGAGAGAGAGAGCGCGCACATGAATGGGGAGTGGGGGGCAGAGGGAAAAGGAGAGAAAGAATCTTAAGCAGGCTCCATGCCCAGCACAGAGCCTGACACAGGGCTGGATCTCACAACCCTGAGGTAATGAACTGAACCGAAATCAAGAGTCATACACTTAACTGACTGAGCCACCCAGGTGCCCCAAGTTTCGGTTCTTAAATATCATATTCTTTGATTTAGATTTGGCCAAAATATTAGAATAGAAATCAGAAAACCACCTACTACAGAAAGGGAGAATATTTTGGTTTTATTTAAACAGTAGAGTTAACAATGTTGAATAGTTGAATATTTTCTAAGTAGACAAATTTGGAAAAATAATGTTCTATTTGAATAATTCAGCTGACAATAATCTGAGATGAAAAAAATAGGACAACAACAATCATAATGCACTGGTTTTTGAGTCATTATTAAGTGCCAGACACTGTCTAGCTCTTTTGATGCATGCCTCGTTTTCTTTTCTGTGAAGTATTTACAAAAGTATAAACTAAGACTCAGGGAGGCTCAATTTCCTCAGCTGATCAATACCAGGGCTTGGGTTCAAAAGTGGGTCTTTGGGACCCCAAGCCCATGTTCTTTAACCATTGAGCCACAATGCTTCCCTGGAAATCACGAAGTTATGAAAGTTTCTTTTAGAGTCTTTCTATGTTAAATGCATAATTAATACAACTAACCTGAACCCAACTCTCATTCCCTAAATGATTAGAAAGATTACCTTTTGGAGCTGAAGATTTACAAAGCAGAAAATAGCCAAACCATGACTAACGTATCACCTATATGAGACAGACTTATCAGGAGATTCTTTTTTTTTTTTTTAAAAGATTTTATTTATTTATTTGAGAGAGAGAGAATGAGGGACAGAGAGCACGAGAGGGAAGAGGGTCAGAGGGAGAAGCCGACCCCCGGCTGAGCAGGGAGCCCGATGTGGGACTCTATCCCGGGACTCCAGGATCATGACCTGAGCCAAAGGCGGTCGCTTAACCAACTGAGCCACCCAGGCACCCTATCAGGAGATTCTTTTTACTTTATTTTTTATTATGCCTCCAAAGGCAGTGCTAGAACATACAATCTCCTCAGTTGCACGAACAGAGAGGGATGCAAAGAATCTCAAGGTGACCCAGATGGGTGGCCAGGGAAGTGATTTGCTCAGCTTGGATGAGGAGCTCATCTCTAGACAAGCCCCTGTGGCCAGGAAGATGGCTTCAGAGGAGAAGACACCTATTCAAACCACAGGTTTATGTGGGACGTGGAAAGAAGGGAGGGGGCAGTGGGAGCCCCTCAGAAGAGACGGGCTGCTGGGCAGACAAGTCAATGGACCTCAGAAGAGACGGGCTGCTGGGCAGACAAGTCAATGGATGCCCACCTCAGATGTCATGCTCAATAATCCCCCCACTCCCCAAGATATACAAATAGTCATGCCTCTCTTCTTCTACTACTCATACGGTTTTATATTTTACATCAAAATTTTTAATCCATTTGGAATTTATTTTGATGTAAATATAAAGTATACATCTAATGTATTATGCCTTCCAAATTGGTATCTAAATGCCCCAGTGTACTATCATGCCATAACTGACGGAAATAAGACCTGTGGCAATTACACATATTTTCTTCCTTATTTGTATTTTATTTTATATTTATATGTGTATTTATATATTTCTATATACTCATTAATTCCTTTTTCCTCTCTCTGTTTCCCTTTTTTCTTTTCAAATTAAACTTAAGTAATTATTATTTTTTTTTGTTTTTAAAGATTTTATTTATTTATTTGAGAGAGAGAGAGAATGAGAGACAGAGAGCATGAGAGGGAAGAGGGTCAGAGGGAGAAGCAGACTCCCTGCCGAGCAGGGAGCCCGATGTGGGGCTCGATCCCGGGACTCCAGGATCATGACCTGAGCCGAAGGCAGTCGCTTAACCAACTGAGCCACCCAGGCGCCCCTAAACTTAAGTAATTATTAAAAGAAAAATATTTCTACTAGTACAGGTGATGTTTTTGTGTGAACTTGAATCTGAGATGAAGTAAGTGTCAGAGCTGCTGCAACCCTTTTGCCACTGAAAGGGGAGAGCCTGGAACTGCTAGAGGCCATGACCAGACACCAAATCTGCAGGTGCTTGATCATGGACTTCCCAGCCTTCAGAACTATGAGAGATAAATTTCTGTTGTTTATAAGTCACTCAGTCTATGGTAGTTTATTATAGCAGTCAGAACAGACTAGGACACCAGGCAATTTGTTTTTTTAAACTTTTGACTCCCCTTCCACCCATTTCTTCTACTTTCTACCTTCACCTCTGGCAACTACCAGTGTATTCTTCATATCTATGAGCTTCATTTTTTGGTGGGTTTTTTGTTTGTTTGCTTTTAGAGGTTTTTTTTTTTTTAGATTTTACATATAAAAGAGATTTATAAGAATCAAGGAAATTCTTGCTCAATGTGCTAAACAAAATGAATAAAATCTAAGAATCTGAGACCAGAGAAGTTGGACTAAGACACACAGAAGGTCTAGTAAGTTTTAGCTTAGCATTGATAGATGAGAATTCTGTTTAAGAATTAAAGTTGAGAATACTGTTACACATTTTGAATTTTGGGAAATTTTCATATTTATACAGTATGGAGATGTCATGGAAATATGCATTTAGTACCAGGTGGGGCTATGAGGATCATAAAATAGAATTTCTCATTTGAGAGACTAGAGAATGGAGGCACCCTTAATGAGGAAGGTGACCAGGTCTTGTGTGTGGTCATCCCAGTTCTGACTGACCACTGGTGTGTCATGTGGGTTTGCTCTTAGCAATTGCTATAGACTATGTGGAATCCTGTAGATAAAATCAAAGGAAGACTGAAGTCACAATCCTAGAACTACTTTGACCAGAATTGTTGATGAGATACGACATTTAATTAAGTGAATATACTGGATCCAGTCCAATGCCAGAGGAGAATATGACTCTTGCTGACAGAAAAGCTCATTTAAGCTTTATGGCAAAGAATTATACCTTCCTTATTTTGTGATATGAGCACTTTGCTAAGTTCTGCAAAACTTACTGATTTAACTTTGGTTACCAGCCGTTTTTGAACACTTTCTTTTCAATTAATGGAACTTTTTGCCAAATAAATGATATGCAGATGTGTAAAACAGATGAACGCAGAACTCTTCTGTTTGTGTAGGAGGTCCCAGAACCCCACCCATGATTTTGTCTCCCTTACCCATATTCTAGAGGGCACCTTTAATTCACTTCCTATTGCTGAGAGCTACGTTTGTGAGAGATGTTGTGGAGTTGGGACCCAGATCTCTGAGAAAGAGTCTCTAGATGGATGCTAGTTTCTCTGATGGGGTACCATGAGGTTGCTTCTGAGAGGGTTGGAAAACTGTAAACCGAAATCAACCTCAGCTACTAGAACCTACTGCTACTGGCAGTCTGAAGAAATATTGCTGGGGTCATGCTGATAGATACAAAAAATATGGCATTTGAGTAAAGATATGAAAGCAGTTAGGGAAGGAGATAGGTATATAAGCAGATCAATTAGGAAGTTGTAACAATATTCCATGCATGTGATGATGGTGACTTGCACTGGGATGGCTCTGGGGATAGGAAGAAGCAGTAGATGGCAAGTAGTAGTAGGATATATTTCTTACTGAGGGTTAACAGAATTTACTGATAGATTGAATTTGAAAGAAGGAGAGAGTTAAGGATGATTTAAAACTTTTTGGTCTTAGACATTAGAAAGATACAAGTCATTAAGTGACATTACATCTAAACTATGCCAAAGTAATTGTTTGATTTTATAAATTCACTGAAAAACTTAAGAGAGGGAGACAGAACCAACAGAAGTGATCCCAAAAAAGTGGCTAATTTATTTATTTAGAAAACATCAGAGACTTCCCTTTCTGGCAGTCATAGAGTAACAGGGGCCAGATTTACCTCTCCCTGAAACAACAATAAAAGGACAAATTATATGAAACAATGGTTTTCAAGACCCAGAAATTCAGGGACAAGAAGAGTGATCCATGAGAGGAATGAAACACATGAGGTGAACTTGGCCATTGCCCCATTGTACTCAGAGGAATACAGACACCAGCTCAGCAGCCTGCCCCTTCTTCAGAAGTCTGAATCCCAGCTTCACGGGATGCCTCCACCAAATGTTTAAATGCTAAAGCCCCATCTCTTTCCCTTTGCTCCTGCAGCTGCAGGGAGAGTGGCTGAGTCCTGCAGTTTCCTATCTCTAATACCTTTGTGCAACTCTTTCAGTTTTCTGACATCAGCTTCACAGTTCCTTATGCTAAAGTCCCTCTGCTGTGTGGTTTCTACTCGTTCTGACTGGTATAAAGTTCCTACTATGTGTCAAGCCATGTACTAGGTCCTTTACGCTTAAGCCTTAGAGAAGTTATGTAATTTCCCGAGGTTATGGAAATGTTAATGGTACCCCCAGGATCCAAGGATATCTCACCATAAAGGCTTTGCTCCCAGTTAAGAAGTAACACCATAGTTGGATAAAGGGCTTTTGAAAGAAAAGAAAGGCTTTCAGCATTACTCCTGGAATTACGGCTAAAGCCAGGATTATTTCTATTTATGTGTTACTTTTTGTTTTTAAAGATATTGAAGACTAGAAGGCTAGAGAAGGGATAGGAGAGTAATTTGATCTCAGGAAGTTTATAAATATTATTTCAATGCCGATAATAAAATATTGGAACTTCCTGTGGTTTTTGGTAGTGGTGCTTGTGGTGACCTTTGAATACCGTGGCCAAGTTTATCAAATGTGGACCACAGCAGCTCTTACATGCGAGCTGTAACATCTTGGGTTTGCCAATCTTTATTTTGTCTAGTCCCTTGAGGAAAGTCTAAAATGTGTTTCAAAATAGTAAATTCTTGGTGGGCTCCAACTTGCAAACACTTGCAAACACTTGGCTGACTCAGAACAGCTCAGGTAGGCACAATTTTGAATTCTGGGTCTAGCTTCTTTCTTCCCTTGCAATAGTGCCCTTCATTTGTTTGTTTGGTTTTTTGTTTGTTTCCTAGAGAGTTACTGTATCCTGTACAAATATAGAAATATAGAGAGTTATCATTTTGTGGTATGGATAGGTATCAACATCTCTTCTCAATTCTCTATTCCCAGCACCTACCTCCATTCCCACTACCTAAGGACTGGCAAAGGGGAAAAACTATGCCCTCTTCCACATTAGCACCCCAAATAAATATATATATATATTTTAAAGATTTTATTTATTTATTTGACAGAGAGAGACACAGCGAGAGAGGGAACACAAGCAGGGGGAGTGGGAGAGGGAGAAGCAGGCTTCCTGCCGAGCAGGGAGCTTGATGCGGGGCTCGATCCCAGGACCCTGGGATCATGACCTGAGCCAAAGGCAGACGCTTAACGACTGAGCCACCCAGGCGCCCCCCAAATAAATATTCTTAAAGAGCAATGTTATAAAAATGGAGGGTATGCATTATTGAAATGAACTTGAATTCACACTATGTTATATGTACAGATGAGATAATAAGGAATTTGGGGACTTCATTTCTGGCCATGATATGGTGACAAGAATTGTACTTGCCCTTGAAAAATAAATGGCTAAAAAAATGGGCAAAGTATATGAAGTAGCTTTTTCCAGGTATTGGAGTACAGGAAAGACACGATGCCATAATGCCTTAGAGAAGGGAAACACTTCAGGTGAGCTCCCACCATTGTTTCCATTTTCCACCCAGGGACACTTCCCCCATCAACTTGCAGAGGGAGGGATTACAGGAAGAGCACAGTGGCCTCACTGAGTTGGGGTAGGGAGTTTGAGACAGTTGGAGGATATGGGGCAGGGTTCTAGACAGGAAGGATCTACAGAAAAAAGAGCTCTAGAAATCTGTACTAAGGGTCCCTTTTATTTTGGCAAAGTCCTTAGCTGCACATGTGTGGAGTGAAACTTCAGAGGCCAGGGAAAGAAGAGCCAGAGGGCTGTAAGCAGAACAATTCAGAGTTTATACAGGGCTGGGAGTTGTTTAGCTCTTGCCAGCCAGAGTGGAGATCCTTGATCCTCAACTAGGGCATTTAAAAGAGACCCCAGAAGGGTTCCATCTTGGAACTAGGGCTATACTATCCCTAGCGTAAAGGTGAGGTCAGATGCATTTTAACAAAGCTCAAAAAAAAGGCTTTAAGGAGGATCAAGCTGATCTGCCAGTAACTTAAATTTCTATAAGAACTAGGACCAATACTCTTTAAAGGAAGACAAAATTCAGGCGCTCAACAGTGTTACATTCATAATGTCCACGCAGCCAATTCAAAATGATTAAACATGACAAGAAGCAAGAATGGAATCCATACCTAAGAAAAAAAATCTGTCAATTAACAGACTGAGAAATGACAGATGGTGGAATTAGCAACCACAGACTTTAAGATTACTTAAAACATATAAGTATGCTGAAATGCTCAAGGATTTAATGAAAATCTGAGCATAATGAAGAGATAAATGGGAGAGAAAACTTCTAGAAAGGAAGAACACAGTATGTGAAATAAACATCTGCTGGATAGGATTAAGAAGAGATTAGAAACCAGAAGAAAAGATTAGTGAACCTGAAGACAGAACAATAGACTCTATTTTGGCTGAAGCACAGACAGAAACAAAGACTGGAAACTGCTTTTGGCTAGAACACTCCCTCCTCCACGTTTAAACACCTCCTAGGCGGGAGGGGCAGCCACAAGCCAATGACTGTTTGATGTGGGTACAATCATCCCAGGATGGGGTCACAGCTGGGAGCCTTCAGAAGCCTCTACTCCTGGCAGTTGGGTGGGGATGCATAGCTTAGTCTTGAAAAAGGGATTAGAAACTATACCTCAGCCTCACTACACTGCTTTTTTTTTTTTTAATAATCTAGAATTGACTATGAAGTGTTACAAAAACAAAACCCTGATTTATGCAAATCCTTCTGTAAAAACCCATTTAAGAAGGAAAATTCACAATGGTCTTTTACACTTACTTTTGATACATAGACTTCCTCTAAATTCTTACTATATTTTTTACAAGTTTATCAAGTGAGTTTATATGTAACTATACATTATTTGGAAACAGCTGGTTTTCTCTCGATAAATAAGCTCTAAGAAGGTAGAAATTTTTGTTGTTGTTGTTCATTGTTGTATTGCAAGTATCTAAATTAGTGTTGTGTATACCTAAGTAAATGCTGAAGGAACAACTCAATGAATGGATTGGGCTCTATAATGCATGAAATAGTATTTCCTATTGTTTTCCTCAAGGTGGTGCTGTGTACAGTATAAAGGGTCACTTAAACAATGTCATTTTTTTCCTAATATAGCCTTGATATCTAATAAATTTCCTTTCATTATACTTTTTTTTTTCTTTTTTAGTTTAACCTTCCATCTTTCTGACCTCCTGATCTATACTGCAAGAGGCTTACAAGATTGTCAGGGGTGTTGGCTTTCTTATCTTTTCCTCCCACCATTTATCTCTACCTAATTTTAGAGGCAAACCTTCCTTTGAATGCTTCTTGAAAGATATTACATATATTGTCTCATTTCCACCTACTATGTCTATCATTTATTATAGCAGGATTTATCTGACAGCCTTTGATACATTTAATGTTAAATTTTCCATTTTTCTGTTTCTTATTTTTTCCAGATGTTTGTCTAGTATTTTTCCAACTTTGAATTTTAAACCAACTAGTCTTTTTTTTCCAAAAAATAATAGCTTTATTCAGATATATTGGCATAAAATAAACTGACATTTATTTGTTTATTTTTTTTTTTAAAGATTTTATTTATTTATTTGAGAGAGAGAGAATGAGAAACAGAGAGCACGAGAGGGAAGAGGGTCAGAGGGAGAAGCAGACCCTCGCTGAGCAGGGAGCCCGATGCGGGACTCGATCCAGGGACTCCAGGATCATGACCTGAGCTGAAGGTAGTCGCTTAACCATCTGAGCCACCCAGGCGCCCGGGAGAGGGAGACTCTTAAGCAGGCTCCACACCCTGTGTGAAGCCCCATGCAGGGCTTGATCCCACAACCCTGAGATTATGACCTGAGCCGAAATCAAGAGTCAGACACTTAACTGACTGGGCCACCCAGGTGCCCCAATAAAGTGGTATTTAAATTATACAATTTAATGTTTAACATATGCATTTACCTTTGAAACTATCACTATAATCAAGATAATGAGCATATCATTACTCTCAAAAGTTTCTTCATTTCCCTTAGTAATCCCCCCAACTCCATCCCTCCCTTTCCCTACCCCACCACCTGAAGGCCACCACTGATACACTTTCTGTCACTATAGATTAGTTTTTATTTTCTAGAGTTTTATGTAAATGGAATCATACACTATTCACTCTTTTTATTCTGGCTTCTTTCACTCATCATAATTGTATGTATCAGTCATTCATTTCTTTTTATTACTGTCTAGTGTTTCATTGTGTGAATATACCACAACTTGCTTATCTATTCACTTATTGATGACTCTGGGGGTTCTTCTGAGTTTTTGGCTATAACAAATAAAATTGCTATGAACATTTGTGCATAGACTTTTGCATGGATGCTTTCGTTTCTCTTGGGTAAACATCTAGGGGTGGAATGGCTCAATCTAATGGTAAATGCATGCTTAAGTTTTAAGGAAACTGTCAAACTGCTTTCCCAAGTGGATGTACTATTTAACATTCCCACCAACAGTGTATGAGAGTTACAGTTTCTTCACATCCTTGCCAACAGTCGGTATGGTTTTAATTTGGCTATTCTATATATGTGTATAGCGGTGACTGTCCTCTATTTATTTTCAGTGTCTTATGTTTAGATACATTCAGCTTTTCATGATTTCCATAAAATCTTATATATGCTAACCTTAATTATCAGACACAAAGGACAAAATATATGAATGAAGAAAAAATGTGTTTTTTTAAAAAATGGAAGGAGTTAGTTATTCTTAAAATGGTTGACCCTAGATAAAATAAGACCCATGTATTAAGTATTAGCCTTGAATATCCAAGGGACTAGTATAGATCTAGGAGAAATAATATGAGAGGTATCCTGCAACCTTTTCCTCATTACCCTTCTACCTTGTGCTATCTCCTTCTATCAGGAGACCTCAAATGATAACATTTCCCCCTGTTTGGCTCTTCAAAGTTTCTCTGACTTCAACAGCCCTGTCTTAAGACCAAGTATTGCTTGGAAAAGGACTACTTTAATTCTAGCTATCTCCTAACACTGGATGAGTTCAAGTCTTGCAAGGTCCTGTAGGGAGGGGAGTCTCTATCCTCTTTAAAGATTTCAGGTTTCTCATCTGTGCAAATACTGGCTGAGCTCTGGGGAGCACAGAAGTGCCCCATGCCTATTCCACTCCTGAGAATTTACTGACTTAGCATAGATATTGTGACTTCTTTCACAGTGTTTATGCAAGACATGTATCCCAAGCACAAATTAATGCAAATAGAAAACATCTCAATTAATCATAACAAATGTAAGCCAATATTTGTAAACTACGTGAGCACAGAAAATACATTCTAATTTATCTTTTCTATCCCCCTTCTTGCATTCTCCCTTTTTCTCAATGCCTGGCATGTGGTGTTGGCAGGGGTGGAGGAGGTGGTTTACATGAAAAGCTAATTATTTAAAATGAACTACATAGTATTTTAAAGTTAGCAAGGTGGGAATCAAGAATTTGATAGAGTTTAGCAAGGGGTGTCATGCCACCTTAATGGGTTACCATGATCAAGTTACCACTAAGACTATGCCTTAGTCTCTTCAACCGCAAAAATGGGACAATGATTGTGCCCAAAACATAGGGTTGTTGTGAAGATTAAGTTAATTTATTCTACATGAAGTTCTTAGAATGTTGCTTTTCACATTGTGGGCACAAGAGTATTGCCTATAGGGCGCCTGGGTGGCTCAGTTGGTTAAGCGACTGCCTTCGGCTCAGGTCATGATCCTGGAGTCCCTGGATCGAGTCCCGCATCGGGCTCCCTGCTCGGCAGGGAGTCTGCTTCTCCCTCTGACCCTCCCCCCTCTCATGTGCTTGCTCTCTCTCATTCTCTCTCTCTCAAGTAAATAAATAAAATCTTTAAAAAAAAAAAAAGAGTATTGCCTATAATTTTTATCAAAGAGCTGGAATTCCAAAAATATTGCCTCTCTTTAGTGCTGCACTTGATGCATTCCCTTAGCCCCTACAATGTTACTATAGCTAGATACCTTGCTTTCCTCCTGACCTCTTAATGAGATTCTTTCAACATAGATCTTTGTTAATTAGGACATAGGCTAGAACTTTCACAAAATGGAAACTTCTATAATTCTATTATCCAGATTAAAGTTTCCCAACTCCAGCATGCCTGTTAAAAATCAGAACATCTGCAGTGGGTAAGGGCATGTATAGGGGTCTAGCAACTTGCATTTTTGAGTTTACCATTCAGGTAGATATAGATAAGCACAGTGTTGAAATAAATGCTTTTATTAATTAGGGATCATGACCTTTTTGTTGTTTTCACAGAATCTTAGCATTGGAAGAAGTGTTGGGAAATCTCTAGTTCTCAGTTTCTCTAATCCAGAGAAGACATCTCAATTTCCCAAATTCTCATGGTGTAAAGGGCAGAAATAGTGCTAAAACTTCTTGGTTCCCTGTGCTCTTTCCAATACGTTGTATTTTTCTTGCAATTTCAATTTAATTTTGAGGTTAATTTCTTTATTGTTAAATCAATGTATTTGGCAAAAAAAATTAATATCTTTATGTTATGATTTTTCACTCTTTGGGGGATAGGAAAAACACTGTTGAGTGACAAGCAGAGCCAATTAAGTGTATTGATTCTGGGGAAGAAACTGAACTAAAATTCACATAGTTGTGTTCCTTTCTTGGATAAATAAACATATATAAGAAAACATCACAATCATTATAATCATCGTCTTGGCCATCATTAGCATCGTCACCGATTGTTAGTTCAGTCATTAAATTTGATTAATTAATATCAATCCTTGAAAGTTTTAGCAGGTCTTCTAGGACCTGTGAGAGATACAATTATTGATCAAATATCAAGAACACATGCAAGTTAGTTGAGTCAAAGGACATTGGAAAAGAGCTTCAGTCTAGTGCCATAAATACACTTGCCCAGTTCAGGCAATTATATAAAAGTTAGCAAATGGATCTGAGACTTTCTACTCGATAGGACTAACCCTGTAAGAGAAGCGAGATGTACTGAGAAGGTATTTTCTCAGACTTCTCTTGACTAGAGCTAGACCATTACGCATCTACCATGGAAGGGGTTTTAGCACCACGTAAAATCTGACAAGTGAAAGTTGAGAATGGAAAAGACCTACTTCACCTCCAACCAATTATTGCCTTTATTGATTCAGGGCCAAATTATCTATTAGGCACAAAAGCACAGAGTACATGCCCATGATATTTTTAGAGACCGATGGAAGTCTTTTAATTTCTTTTAAAATTATAAGAAAAAGATTTTTTTTTTTTTTTTAGAAAAAGAAGAACTTTTAGGGTCATATATATGTTTTGTTTCTCATATTACAAAAAAACCCATTTTTAGGCCCCATGAAAATCTATTACATTTTGACTAAAACAGAAAAACTTAAATATTGAAATATTTAAAATAATATAAAATAGTATTAATATGAATATTATGGTGGGAGGGACCTATGAAAACAAAAAGCAGCCCATGAAGGTCATAATGCTGCCCTGCATTGATCCATTGACTTTCAATATATTTGCCATTGCTTGATGGATTTATCCATTGCTAAACTTCGGTTCCAGTACCTTTTTAGGATGGTGAATTCTAGTAAACTCCGTAAAGAACAATGCCGCTGGATGTAAACTTTTGATGGTTTTCTAGTTATTTGCTAAATTGTGGCCAATGGAATATTTCTAATGTCACTTGCTCTCTTAGCTACCAATTTGTGCCCCAGTCCCCACATTTTCCTGGTTTTCTTTCCTACAGAGCGCACTCTAGAACACTCAAACAATACTGAATAGATAGATGGCCAAGGAAACCTGCCATGGGATCAAATAATGAAAATTTGCAGTTGCAAATTTCATTAATATTTGGTCATTCAAAAGAGTAAAGTTAAGTTAATGGTGCACCATTGAACAGCAATGATCTTTTAGGGAGATTTATGAGATTCCTTTCTGCCTGTCACACCTGTGTACCTTGAGTGAGAAGTAGAACAATGTGTAGAGAACTGCTTGAGAGACACCAGGACTCATTCTGAAAGTGCTAGTGCTCAAGTTTAGGCCCTCCCTGGACATCAACAATCTCCAGTGAATTTCTTTATGCAATTACCTATTCAGAAGATTAGTTTTCTCTTTCTAATTTCAGACCTTAATGCCACAAAGTTGAAAAGTTTGAGTTAAAATAAAAGAATAACACATTAAAAAAAAAACACAAAAAACCAAGGATCTTAGAAGCTGGCAATTAGATAATAATTAAGCATTACCTTGTACCAACTTTAAGACTAGGAGCTAATTATTGCAATTCTGCATTAGGAGGATTTTTGACAAGGGGCTTTGGATATAATGTAGCAGATAGACCTGATTTAAAGAGAAGGCAGGGTTTTGAGGGGGCGGGGAGCTGAATACTACCTGCTTCAACGTCAAAAATATAACTTACTACATTCCTGTGCATCTTTGGGCAGCTTGGCAATAGCTGATTTGCTGATTACACCCATCTTTTCCTGCTCCACGTTATCTTTCCAGCATGTTGATTTCCCTTGTAAGCCAGAGACTGGTTATTTCAGCTTAGCTTTTTAAAAATTCTTTTGTAGTTTAATTAAATCTTCTTGTTTTTAGGAAATGCTTTATACTCTTTCTGAATTGAAGAGCCTAAAGGTCTAGACACTGGAGGAGAGTTAACTGCATTTAGGTAATAAAAGCCAAATTCCTGAGTTCCTATCTATTAGAGACAGAGTTTGAAATCTGTGCCTAGCAGACTTTTCAGAGGATCTATTTCACGATTATTGAACATGCCTACTAACGTGATTATAAAGCTGTTTTAAAATGATAGTTTACATAGTGTTGGTCAACATCACTGTCATCAACAAGGACAATCCAGACCCAGCTGGGAGTCATAACATAGAATTAGGAAAGGTTGTCACCACAAAGCAATGGCCTTCTCAGGCCCAATCAGTGCTGGGACCACAAGTCCTTCAAGAGTTCAGAGACGAGAAGGGAGTAAACCCAGGGTGGCAGCAGATGGGAACAGTTTCAAGGAGGGGATGGATTGTAAATGAGAGAAGGGGTTGAAAGAGGGACCTGGGGGGAAAGCGATGGTATAACCACAGGGAAGCAGGAATGAATCATCAGTAATGATTGATGAGAAACATAAGTAATTGAATGGCAAATTTTACAAACATAAAGGACAGGAAGAGATAATCAGATCTAGCCTCCTAGCTTTAGGAAGGTAAGGTCTTATTATCCCATTTTACAGATAAAACATCTGAGGCCAAAACATCTGGAGAGGTCAAATAAGGGGACTAAGTCCTTAGTCCAGTGATTTTTCCAAACTTTCAGAAGAGATTTTTAAATGTAGATTTTGGGGCTCAAACCCTAAGGAGTCTGGCTCAATTGGAGGGTGGAACCTGGGATGTCTATTTTTTGTGATACCCTCAGATGGTCTCCAGATGGGAGAACCTTACTTGGGAGATGGTGCTTTGATATAATAGGTACTCAGGGAAAACCCTTTGCCATATTCATATTTTAAGATTAATTCTAATAAGTTTTCATTAACTCTGGGTAGATGGACAAATAGGGTTTATCCCATCACTGGCATTCTTAACCATTTTCTTAGTCCTCAAATATTTTTTTCACAACCAGAAAATGGAGGCCTGCCATCACTGCTCAGGAATTTGAAAAGATGGACAAGTATGTAGGTCCAGGCTCCTCAATACAACCGTCATGATAAGGGTCCAGCGGAAGACCCAAGAATGTAGAAGACAATAGAGTACTGAGTTAAAACCCTAGGTTTGAGTCCTGGTTTGCCACTTACTGCTATTGGTGCTTGTTTAAGTATTTTAACCCATATTTTAGATTATCATCTATATAATTGGGCCAATAAGACTTCCACCGATTATGTGCCAAGATTCTGGAAAGGACAAAGGAGATTGTGTGGCAATTCTCTAAAAATATGAAGACCAACACAAGTTTTTGAAAAGTTATAATAAGGATCAATTACTTTATGTAATTACTATCATATTCCTACCATAAGTAAGCCATTGTAGCAGTTACAGGGAAGTAGGATCCTCAGCCCTGCTCTCAAGTCCGCCAAAATCCCATAAATGAGTTATACCCTTCCCAGTTTGCTATTCCTATCATTCTGTGGTCCCTGACACTGATCAGAGTATGCGGCCACCAGAAAGCAATGCCTTGACTGTCCCCTGCTCCAAGGTTAAGACATGGAACAGTTAATGGGAGGTTGAAAAAAATTATAAATGTTTTATTCCTTTTGCTACCTCTTTTTTCCTCTTCCTCTGCAGGCCGAAGAGGTCTGGGGACTTGCGTGTATTCTTGGGAAATACGACACTGGGAAAGTTTTAAAAAGGCCATAGTAGGGGCCTGGGAAAGGAAATGCAGAGTTGCTAGTATATCTCCTTTAAGATCAGGCTCCTTAGGAGAAGTAAAGGGTCTTTTTGAAGTTTCTGCATTTTGTGGCTTATCTCATTAGGGCTAAAGTCATAATAGTGATGGTGGACGGGAGAATGTATGTTTGGCTCCACTTAAGATGGACCCTAAGCAGAGGGATAGACAGCTACATCCAAAGCTAGATTCGAAGCAGTGACGGAATCCTATCTAAAACAAGTTTACAGTGAGCTATGGTTGCTGAAGTCATGACAGGACAGGTGTTTAGAAAGTTTCTTCCCCTCTTTGACTGAGTTTTAGTTGAAAAGAGTGCAGCTGAAACTGCAGCCAAAGGAGGCATTATGTTTCCAGAAAAATCTCAAGGAAAAGTATTGCAAGCAACAGTAGCAGCCATTGGATTGGGCTCTAAAGGAAAGGGTGGAGAGATGCAACCAGTTAGTGTGAAAGTTGGAGATAAAGTTCTTCTCCCAGAATATGGAAGCACCGAAGTAGTTCTAGATGACAAGGATTATTTCTCATTTAGAGATGGTGACATTCTTGGAAAGTATGTAGAGTGAAATTAATCATTATTGAAATGGCATCACGTGAAGCTGCCCATTCCACTAAAGTGAAATCTTTCATCATGTAAATAATTTCCATGTCTCTGTTTTATAACAAACTAATGGTATCCAAACTAAATAATAATAATAATAATAATAATATAATAATAAAACAAGTTTACAAACAGTATAAGTCAGGATGTGATTAGTGCAATGGTATTTCAGAGAAGGGAGGCTGCTATCAGCCATGTGGGAACAGAAGATAACAGGACATGTATTTTTGCAAAAAGCAAATGACAGTAAAACAATGATACAGCAGTAAAGAGAGTGAGGTATGGAAAACCACAAGACTACAGATCAAGAAACCTCTCCATGTGATCCTAGCCAAATCGTACTTCTGGGGGCCCTTTATCCCCATCTTAATTCACTCTCCCTTCATCCTTCTGTAATTAGTATTAACTGCATTAGCCTTCTAATGGTCTTCTAGTCACAATTGCCACTCACTCCTTAAACCAGGTCACTTTGCAACTAGAATTATCTCATTAAAACTCGAATCTGATTTCACAACCAACTCTCTTTTTTTTTTTTTTTAAAGATTTTATTTATTTTTTAGAGAGCGAGCGAGAAACAGCATGAGAGGGGAGAGGGTCAGAGGGAGAAGCAGGCTCCCTGCTGAGCCGGGAGCCCGATGCGGGGCTCGATCCCAGGACCCTGGGATCATGACCTGAGCCGAAGGCAGACGCTTAACAACTGAGCCACCCAGGCGCCCCACAACTAACTCTTATTGGAAAGACTTTATGACTTTCCTTTTGGTAACAAATGCCTTCACCTGATCTATGGCTCCAGATGCCCCCTCAGCTGACCACCCCCAACATAGCCACCTTATGCACTCATCTCCACCCCCCCCAACTTTTGGCACTAAAACATGTGCTTTTTGTTTTGTTTTTTTAAATCACTGCACGTATATGCCTATTCACACTCCCTAGAATGCTCTTTCTTTCCCTCTTCCTCTAGCTGGCAAACCTGTGTTATCCTGCAATACTCAGCCAGAGTGACACATTCTCAGTGAATTCTTTCTTGACTCTCTGGATGAACTGGTCCTTCCCTAATAATAATGGACTAAATACTTCTAGATTGCAGATTTTTCATTTGAAGGCTTTTCTGGAATTTCCAGGCCAAGTGGGTTGGCAGCCCTATTATTGGCAGGCTTTTGCTTCAAAATGAATTCTCCTCTTTATCTTCCTGGAGGTAGAACGGATAGTTCATGTGTGTTCTTGGACTATTCTCTTCACATGAATGCTTAAACAATAGGAATTATAAGAAGGCTCACATTTTACCACAGGCAAAAAGGTCACCCTCTTTTGTACTTGTAAGTTCTTAAAAGTGGGGGAGGGTGGGAGGGATGGGGTGCTATGGTGAGTGCTGTGAATTGTGCAAGACTGTTGAATCATAGATCTGTACCTTTGAAACAAATAATGCAGTATATGTTAAGAAAAAAAAAAGAAGAAGATAGTAGGAGGGGAAGGATGAAGGGGGGGAAATCGGAGGGGAAGATGAACCATGAGAGACTATGGACCCTGAGAAACAAACTGAGGGTTCTAGAGGGGAGGGGGGTGGGGGGATGGGTTAGCCTGGTGATGGGTATTAAAGAGGGCACGTTCTGCATGGAGCACTGAGTGTTATACGCAAACAATGAATCATGGAACACTACATCAAAAACTAATGATGTAATGTATGGTGATTAATATAATAAAAAAGTAAAAAAAAAAAAAAGTTCTTAAAAGATCTCTTGCTGGAAGACTGCCCAGTTGTTCAACCATGGTAAATTAAAGCAAAAATTTTCAGAGGCTACCATTACTCCTTTGAAAAATGTTCCAAGAGCACCCTTTCATCATTTGGAAACCAGTAAAATCTCCCTCCAATGTGCAACAGAGTTTCTGACAGAATAGTGAGCTTTAACAGGTTACCCCAGGGAGCATTCATTAAACTGAGAAGAAATCAGTGGTGGAGCCAGACTCACTTTTAGTGGTAATTAATGGCACAATGTTCTGTTTCTGTAGGTCTTTCTTTCCCTTTTGCCTCTTTAAATCTCATTTTAAGTCACATAAACTATCTCTACTGTAGTCATTGGACCTGGTTCTGGTATGGTGGACAAGGTCCAGGATCCATTTTCTCATTGTTATTTTAAAATTTCTAATTATTATTTATTATTTAATTACTCCAAAGTTCTTATTCCACCCCAGATCTCCTCCCACCCCCAAAAGATCCTTTATTGGATTAGGTCTTTTTCAGGCCTGATAAGCCTCACACATCCTGGCCGATGAGCAAGTGGAAAAATGATGATCCTTGCTTTCTGAACTGGAAACACAAGTATTACATGGTTAAAGGGAGTTCCCTAGATTTCTGAGGCAAATGAGAGAGGAGCTAGAAAAGGCTCTGACGCGAGTGATTAGATCAAAGGGTAATCCTTTGTCCCGAATCAGGCAGCTTTCTGCATAGCACACACTTCGTAAAGCATCAAGTTAAGAAGTGCTGTGGTCATCGTTCGCCACCCCTTCTCAAGGCCATCTCTTATTAGCAGTAAGTTGTCAGAGGGACCGTTCCTCTTTCATCTCAGTCTCTTTGTTTTCGAAAGCTTTCTGCGGTAATTCAATTCAACAGAATGGCAACTCAGCTATCCCTTTGTAATTACACCAGGAAGGATTTGTGACCAATTATTTCATTTATTCTAGCAGCAGAAGGTTAAGTTACCAGGAAGGTGATATTAGGCCATGGGTCCCAAAGGGTGGACTCCCTATTCAACCCTACACCTTCAGATTTCTGGAGGGATGGGGTCTCAAAGACTATTTTTTAAAAAGCTCCCCAAGCCAGTTACATGATTAGTCAAGTTCAAGAACTACTTGTCTAGTGGTCTCTTGCCGGGGCTCTCAAAGTCAGTATCCCCTGGGGAGCTGGCAAAAAGCACAGGGATTTTCAACTGCAAGGGATTCTGATTGCTGGGAGGGGTCTAGAAATAGGCATTTTTAACGAGCCTCCTGGGTGCTTCTGAAACATGTGACCAGTGTGCCTCACTTGAGGAAACACTGCTCTGTTCAGGGTTTAGCAAAAAGGAAGAAGAAGGGCAGAGGTTGTGATACACTCGAGAGGCTCAGAAGTTGCCTGCATAGGGTCAGTTCCAAAGGTCTTCCCAACGCTGTGTCTGTCTGCCTCCGGACCACCCCAATGCCAGCCAGCGAGAGAGAGTGAGGACGGAGAGGATGACTGTCAGGGACAGGGCTGGGATCCCTACAGTCTCCTGCTTAGGATTAGGCTGGCAGGATCCCAGTTTAAAAACAGGAACCAGACAGACGCTAATGTCCTCCCTTCTGATCTATTTCAACAGCTCCTCGCTGGCCTCCCTGGCTTGCCTGCCTCCTTTCCCCCAATTTGATTCCAGCTCCAGCTTCCATAGTGCTGCTACAATGATTTTTGTAAAAAATCACATGACTGTGTGGTGGACTCTTCAACTTTCAACCTCAGGCTGAAACATGATCCATCCTGTCAACGCTTCTCTGACCTTTCCGAGTAGAATTATTATTCCCTCCAAAACTTGTACATACGTGTACTGTAGCACCTATTACTCTGTATTACGTTGATTTATTTTAAAGTCTAGTCCTTTCAGTAGACTGTAACCATGTTTTAATGTTATTATCATTGATATTAAAAAAAGTAAAAGTAATAGTAGTAGCTACTATACATTAACTAATTACTATTGCAAGGTTCTGTGCTTTATGTTTTATGAATTATCTCACTCAATCCTTTTAACACCTGAAGAAATAGGCCTTGCCTATAGGAAACAGCAAGCTAGTGTTAGAACAGGGGTCTGTCTGCCTTGAGAGTAGGCATTTTGCATTCAGTAGGCACTTAGCAAATACTTGTCAAATGAGTAGATCATTGATGTGCAAATGAACGAAGGAATAAATGTGCCAACTTCTCAGGAAAGTTTGCCGATTACTAAGTTATGGCTGTTGCTAATTACAAAATGATCTGCGAGGATTTCTTGGACAGTATTTGTATTTGAGGAGAGATCAAAAAGGAGGCACCAGAAATGGCTTTTATTCTCTGAAAATTGCTTCTTCAATAGCAAGCCTCAAAAAGAAGCTAGAAGCTAGACATTAAAATAAAATGGGGGGGAAAAAAAAAAAGGAAAAGAAGACCTTCAAAGCCCAGTTGGGGGAGGGAAGGTGGGAACGGTTCATGGTTATCTGTGACCTGTTAGGCCCTGGTCAGTCATGATGCCCCTCCCTGTGGTTCAGGCCACTTCATCCTTTCCTGGATCCTTTCCCCAGCTGTGCTGTCCGCTTCCTCTGGGTGCTCACTTAGAGACAGCCTCACCCCATCCTCTGATGTTGCAGCCCAGGCTCCAGAGCATCAGTGTCTTGGTTCTGGCAATCAGGCTTCCTTCTTGTTTCTGGGACCCAAAGCCTATTCTGTCGACTAGTTCCGGTGATCAGATTGCTGTCTTACCCCGAAGGCTGGGCTTAGTTATTGATAATCAGCCTCCTGGTCAAGTCCCGAGTAATGGCCTGACTTCGGGACAGTGCTACGTGCCTGGGACCCTGCTACATGCCTGGGACCCTGCTACCTGCTGACAGCAGCTGCTTGCCTGGATCTCTGAATGCGCTTGTTGGCTGCAGTCAAAATACCACAGCTGGCGTGCCTGCTTGGCTCAGAGCGGTCGTCTGCTGAAGGTGATGCTGCTCCATAGGGATGGCCGCCATCCATCTAGTTCTTGCAGGGGCTACACATGTAGGTACACTGAATAGGGATACGATAGGGAACCAACCTCTGCATTCTTCAAGTCTTTGCTGCTGACACTAATATCTACAATCCTTCTGGGAATGCAGTATTATTTATGACTTACTGTCTTGGTTGCTGGGAAGGCTGGGGCAGAGGATCCAAGAGACGACCCCATCAAGAAAATCTAAGGAGATGCTTAAAGCTGTCCGATACAGATAGTGAATATTGTAACTTCTAACATGGTAGACGTTGGACTATAATTTAGGGAAATAGAATAACACTGAGAAAATATAATTTCCATATGGAAAAGAGCATTCATATAAAACAAAGTGAACTGCATTTTGTTTCTGGTTGAGTTATCTATATAATTTTGGACAAACCATACTGGGGACCTATTTCCTCATCCATAAGATAAAACGGATGCGTTAAAGGCCACTGATAGCAGCAGAATTCTATGACTTTCCTAATTACTTTGTGATGTTATTGTAAAGTTGTAGCGATTGAAGGAATGTAGGAGGAAAATTAAGAATAGCACATTTTTAAAAGAACAGTGTATCTTATATCCCATGAGGGAAAAAAAAAATTTTTGGCAAAAGTAACCTAAAAACATCAAAAAGTAGCATTTATATATTACATGGAAAATTATCATATGCCTTCTACATACTTAGATTTTTTTCATTTGCTTTCCCAAATCATGTCATTAGGTAAGTATCCAACAATTAAAAGGAATAGCATACTTTTAAGAAGATCTGTTTACTGGGCGCCTGGGTGGCTCAGTTGGTTGAGCGACTGCCTTCGGCTCAGGTCATGATCCTGGAGTCCCTGGATCGAGTCCCGCATCGGGCTCCCTGCTCGGCGGGGAGCCTGCTTCTCCCTCTGACCCTCCCCCCTCTCATGTGCTCTCTCTCTCTCATTCTCTCTCTGTCTCAAATAAATAAATAAAATCTTTAAAAAAA
>NC_138372.1:123342475-123358271 GCF_054177405.1 Leptonychotes weddellii
TTGATTTAAAATAGTCTGTATTCTGTAGTCCTGAGGAACTCAGAAGTATGTCAAAGGACAAGGGGGAAAAAAGCCATCTAGAAAAAAGTGAGGACAATGTGCCCGAGTGTGATTTTGGAGGAAGCAAGAATGACATTTGCAATATTTGGCAAGATAAATAGGGGAAAGAGCAAGAGCTAGAATAGCTGCTTTCCAAGGGTTAGGGCAATCAGGAATCAAAACTCCAGAGAAACTCAGAGGAAGGGAAATTCCACTCTGACATCCCTGGGAATGCTTCAGCTCATAGTCTTGCCTGCTAATATTATTGAAAGGATGCTAATTTTTTTCCTTTGGCTAAACCAAGACAAAGAAAGAAACATGTTTTGTAAAACCCAGGCACATTATGGCAAAGCAAAAAGAAAAAAAAATTGCATTTCACATTAGATGTTTTCTCTGAACCAGAACGCCTTTCTTTGAGGATTTAATAAATAAATAATTTGGAAAATTCTAAGGAACATAAGCATATTCTAGGGACTATGTTGGAGTAACAACACATATATTAGAAATATAAACTTCAACGATTGCTTGGAAAAGCACAGCCTGTAAAGCATAAATGAAGTTGCAATCTCCTCAAAATCTTTACCAGAATGATGTCTCCAGGGGAGGAAAAGGAGATAAAGAACCCCTTAAAAAAGAATCAAAGTCATTCATGATTCTTCACACACATACGTAATGATTAATCCACTCAGAACTAATCAAGGGGATGACTTTATTTGTAGTAGATGAACCTGTCACTCCGTCAAGGTTTTCATTTACCAATATCTGACACCAGCAGCAATTTTTAATAGAGACGTTCAAAGGAGTTTTTCATCATTTGTATTCATTGAAGTACCTTTGAAGGATGACTTATGTCTTTAAGTAGGCAAAACAATTATTCTTGGTAGAATCCTTGCTCTGTGCAGTATTAATGATCAGGAGGCAGCTTCGTGGTGTATGCAACCACGGGAGGGTCATGAAAAGGGCAACTGGTCCCAGCGGTGCACCCTCAGGCGTGGAAGTCATAATGTTAGGAAACACAATCCAGTTTCCTAAATTTTAAATCAGATTTTATGCTAGCTTTTCTCTATCTGTTTCCACATTAAAGGAATGCCTATGCTATTTAAATATGCCATTTGATATTATCATTTATTTATTGCAGATTTGCACTTAATTTGATTTGGCTACCCAGGTCCCTGACTGATAAACCCCGTCATGCAACACGGTCTTTAATATGTGTAAGTCACTCCCTAATATTTATACACTAAAGAGAATAAGCATTCTAAGAGAATTAGAATCAAAGTAACTCTTTTTAATCCCAGAAAAATACAATATTTCCAACTTGCTTTCTATACGTAAAAATAAAGAAAATCACCTCCATTGGGAACTATAAGTGCAAATCCTCAGGCACCCAAAAGGCACAAAGGGGGAAAAGCATATTTTACAAGGGCCTCCAGGGAGTAGTTACGACCAAAGCAGAGTCGTAATTTTCCTGCTTCCTTATTTGGAAAGCATATGAAAACATGGCAATTGGAAGATGAACACTCTACCTGTCTCTGACCAGAACTGGAGAAGTTCCAACCATCTCCCCTAAGCCTTCTCAAGTGAAGTTGCTTCAGGCTCTTCACTCATACTTGTTTGTTTTTTTAGCAGAAGACTGAATTCTAATGTTTGTACATAATGTTACTTTGTCTTTATTCCATCTACTGGTCTTTCCTTGAGCCAGGCCCTTGATGAGCTTGGTTAGACAGCCAGATGCTCAGTCTGTCACCAAATATGTACTGAGTGACTACTGGCCACCATAAACCAGGCCCTGGATAGCATTCTGGCTCTGGGTTCTAGTAGTCAACTTTGTGTTCTCTTATCTATTTACCTTGTGCCCATGTTGACTATTTCAAATGATAAGCCCCACTGAAAGCAAGCCCCATTTTAAGCCAGTTCCTCTGAAAGGAAATAGGTGATGTCATTCACTGCTGGTGGGAGTTTAAAGAGCATAAGCTTCTTAGAGGGCAATTCAACAACGTGTATCAGCATTTAGAATGTGTATGCCCACTGGCCCTTCAACTCTACCTCTAGGCATTTATTCTACAGGAATACCAACACAAATAGACAAAGATAAATATGTACAAGAATGTTTACTAAAATTATTTTAACAGTGAAAAGTGGAGTTATTTGTTAAAACATGGCACACATACAAATGGAATACTTGGCAGCAATAAAAAAAAATGAGATGTATTTATATTTATTGACACAAAGAGATGGCCATGATGTATTACTAAGTGAAGATGAAAGTTACGGAAGAGTATGTATACACAAAATCTTGACATAGTATCCAATGTCTTTAATAAAAATTCATACTGATATTCCATATTTTTGCTTACACACGCATAGAAAAAAGACTGCAAGGATATTCCTGGAATCATTAAAAGTGATAATCCAGACAGTGGCACAATGATTTTCTGCTCTATATCTATATTACTTGAATTTTTGTATCAAGCATATATCCATTTTTTTAAGAGCATTAAAAATATTTCCATTTGGGGCGCCTGGGTGGCTCAGTCATTAAGCGTCTGCCTTCGGCTCAGGTCATGATCCCAGGGTCCTGGGATCGAGCCCCGCATCGGGCTCCCTGTGCGGCGGGAAGCCTGCTTCTCCCTCTCCCACTCCCCCTGCTTGTGTTCCCTCTCTTGCTGTGTCTCTCTCTGTCAAATAAATAAAATCTTTAAGAAAAAGAAAATATTTCCATTTGTGGAGGAAAATTTTCCACAGTGAGAGGAAGAGCATTAACATGGTATCATCTCTTGAGAAAAAAATATTCTTGCTCTGAAACATGAATATCAAGAAAACTTCTTTGGATTTCATGAATTTCTCAGGTTCCGAGACTAAACTTTCATTCCAGAATCATTGCTGGAGAGAGCACTCAACCTTTTGAGAGTTCTAAAATCCAAGATAACTGAGAGTAAGGCTATTCTGCATTAGAGAAAATTTTCCAATTCTTCCCAGCCCAAACTCACATCCCCAAGTGTGTGTGGTTTATCTTCTGGGACTATATCACCACCACCATTACTAGCTGCCACATGTTGAGTGAGGTACATGCTAGGCAACATGCAAAATACTTGACATCAAGACTGCGAATTTAACCGATACCATAAAATACAGCTTTCCAATTTTACAGATGAGAAAGCTGAGTGCCATAGAAATTAATTAGATTGCCAAAGGTCACAAGCCAGTGAACAGTGGAAACAGGATTTCAATATGTCTTAACTCCAGAGTTCTGGACCTTTTTTTTTGATATAACACTTGCTTATATGGCAACCATGAAAATGTCACAGGTATGTTGGTATTCACTGAATATTTTAAAATAATGAGAGAATTATAAGGAATAGTGACAGATTATAAGGAAGAGATATATAAATTTGTCTTTATAGCATCAAATCATGCTGTCGCAGGGATAATAATATCTAGGTTTGGAGAATCTTGGCAAGCCACTGAATGAACGCAGGAATGCACATTTCACCCAGTGAGAGAGGATTTTCGTCAAGAGGGAAGTTAACACCTAGACGGCAAATAGAGTTCACAGATGCCTGACATGTGTGCTTTCTTACTTGATCAGAGTTCACTGGGGAGAAGTCCCACAGCAAGATCACCTCCTAGAAAGAATACTCAGTGTCTCCTTGTAATCAGAATTGTTCCTGGATGAGCTGCTCCTGTTTTGTCTCTTTGCCAGTGTCAGGTCACAGTTAGGGCCCTATTGCGGCATCTGCTACCGTCTGGTGTTTTCATTCTACCACATGGTTCTCATTTTGTCTGCAACCTGGGGCACCCGAGTGCTCATCCTAAGCATCCCCTTTCTCTTTCCCTTCTTCCCTCTTCCCTACTCTCTCTTTCCTTTCTCCCTTTTCTCCTTCTTCTTCTAGTCCTCCTTCTCCCTGACCTCTTCCTTCTTCTCTCTCTTAAATGTCATTTCTTCAGTGCCTTCTGTGAAGCAGAAACTGTGCCTACTGTCTGCCAGAGCCACTCTAGACCACTTCAGATGCACGGGCCCTCCCCTCCAGAAAGTTCAGAGTCCTCATGTGCCTGCCCCTGCTTGTCTTCCTCAGTTTTATGCCAGAGCGTCCAGCACAGTGACTGACACTTTGTAGACATTTGATGAATATGTGGCTGAATACCTCCTTTGTATTTCATTCTATTTATGTAATTAAAACCACATGATGTCTGTGCAATTTTTAAAAGCATATAAAATATAAGTGGGCTGAGACTGCTAAAAGTGAGGTTATGAACAGATGTTTCGAAAACACAGGGTGTGCTCATTCCTTGTGGGTTGAAAAAAGTTCTTAGAAGCACAAGTAGCAGTGTATATACATACTACTATGACTTGAGGAAGCCAGGCTAGTTCTTCTGTTCTATTGTATATTTCCCACACCTGAAATTTTTCCCTTGACTCTGTCAAAAATAACCTCAAGGGGTTAATCAGGATCTATTTTTAAAAATGCAAATACTTCTACTAATATTACAACATTACCTGTCATTTATGCCTTAATATGATCTAAATCAATCTGATTGATTCCCTCCTAATTCAACAATGAACAATACAGAACGTCCACGTCATACAGAATGCTAAGCCTAGGGTATCCAAGGATGAATAATGTAACACTTACCTCCAAGGAAATTATAGCCAGGAATTAAAAAGGGAATAACTTAATGTTAATTGAACATAAAGAAGAGAACAAACCTGATGTGTGTGTGTGTGTGTGTGTGTGTTTTTCTGTCTGTCCTCCTGGACATTTTCTTAGTGATATCTTCTAATAATCACAACTGGTTCATGTGTACATTCCTTTCTGGTCTTCCAGGTTCACTTTTTCACTTTCCTACAGGCAGCTCTTCATAATGATGCTTCCTTTATTAAATAAAGACAGAGTAGGACACATTCGACATTCAGAAAGTGCTTTGCCAGCTCTTTAGTTGGTTCCTACTTGCACCTGCTACACTATGAAAGAACAGTCCCTTTTATGAGTAAAAGGGCAGGTAAAGAAATTACATAACACCCTTGAAGTCACAACACAAATCTATAATTAGCCACAACATTTTTAACTGATGCATAGCCTACCGGCTTAGTCACTCTTGCCAAAACCATCACTATTTGAAACCAAAGTGTCAATGATCAGTCACTGTGAACAAATATTCAGTGAATGATACACAACCTAAATAAGGTTACCTTTACTTTGCCTGTTAAACCCAGGATAGGAAATATAAAATAATTCTCACATTAAAAGTTCCCAATAGCCTGTGGGGGAGAGAACCAAACAAAATATGCCTAAATTACCTGCCAACATTTTATCTTAAAGCTCTAAGAAATCCCCAAACATTGGTAATAACAATACATTAATATGGGAACTTTGTTAAAATAAAAGGAGAACCTAGGCATGAACCCTTTCTTAACCTATCACACACATTCTGTGAAAACACACCCTCTCATCATGGCTTTGTCTCTACTCCTTATTATCCCAAGATTGGGTATGTTTCCTCTTCAACTTAAAAATTGTCAGAAAAAATACCCTCATTTCCTCCAAAAGAAATAAACACAGGCAAAGGTCAGAGGGAGGCATTCCATGGAAGCTGTCCATAGTGGAGCAAAGTGCAAAGCTGTCGGCCTGAACCAGAGAGGGCTTGTCCCCAGTCAGCACTGAGTGGTCTGGGGCCACATCCCTAGTCTCCACATTTCCAGAGCAAAGGAAGGCTTTAGTCACTGAACACCCCTTCTCCATGGCTCTGGAGTAAGAGTATGGTCTGGTATATGCATTTTAATGTTGTTATTTGAATATTTGTGAATAAAAACATAGTTGTTCCTATGGGAATTCCTTTTACCGCTAAAGGCACATTTTCTCCCATGTACTTTGTTCATGGGGACCAGGCTGCTCCAGAAGGAAGGAGCTTCCTCTACCCTTCCTGTCATTCCTCACTTTCTTCTACTGCTTTTCCATCATCTCTCTGCTCTTACCCTTGCTCAGCTCCTCACCATCCCATAAGTCGTGCCTTGTGAAGGAAATTACATCTGCTTACTTTATCCTTTATAATATACCCTTCCTAGTACCACTGTATCTTTGTAAAACACAGATTTGAGCCTATGGTTTTATTGGTTTAAAACTCATGCACAAGCAATAAGAAGGATTACATAGCCTAAACACAAACCTCATTGTTTTTGTTAATTAATGCATTAATACAGCAAATATTTGGTGAACAAGTAAAGTACAAGGAACTTTAAGTCATGATTGAGATAAATTTTAGGATGGTGAGGGGAACTCAGGAATGAGGAGAGATTGGAGATGGGATGAAGATTATCACTTATCTTGTGCACATTATATGAGTACAGGGGGGAAGGCAGAGGGGGAGAGAAAGGGAGAGGGAAAGAATCTCAAGCAGAGTCGGTGCTGAGCGTGGAGCCCAATGTGGGGCTTGATCCCATGACCCTGAGATCATGGCCTGCGATGAAACCAAGAGTCAGAGGCCTAACCGACTGTGCCACCCAAGCACCCAGAAATCACATCTTATTCATTACTTTGTTCCCTCATTGCACCTAGTACAATGCCTTGGACATAGTAGGTTTGCCAAAAAAGGTTTTGTGAAAAAATTTTGCCAGCATGAGTTTTAAACAATGAAACAAGATTTGAAAATGTTAACAGTATAATTTCTACTAGTTTTCAAGAAAGGATGACCACAAAATTTTGGTTAAATCTGAATTTTCTTCATTAATACACAGGGAAGATATTCTTCAAAGAATGCTGAATCCAAGGTCTTATAATGTTGAATTGTTTTTTAATGTGATTCTCCTTATTGTATTCCATCTGTTCTTATAACAATCCACCAACACTGTGGTGAATGATACTGATTATTTGATGAGGGCACATTCTATCTTATCCAGGCAGCAAGATTAAGTCTTAGGAACCGAGATGAAGGTAATTTATGGAAGTACTAGGCAGTTGCTTATATTCCAAGTTATACTGCAAAGTAGATACATAAGATATGACATATGGGTCTTTGGATTAAATTTCTGGACAGTTTATGGTTCCTTGAAAAGACCAGGAAAATTGACAAACCTTTAGCCAGACTCATCAAAAAAAAAAAAGAGAGAGAGAGGATTCGAACAAAATCAGAAATGACAGAAGAGAAATAACAACTGACCTAGGAAAAAATGGATAAATTCTTAGAAATATACAACCTCCCACATTTGAATCAGAAGAAATAGAAAATTTGAACAGACTGATTATCAGCAATGAAATTGAATTAGTAATCAAAGAACTTCTCACAAACAAAAGTCCATGACCAGTTTGCTTCACAGATGAATTCTACCAAATCATTTAAATAAAGTTATTATCTATTCTTCTCAAACTATTCCAAAAAACAGAAGAAGAAGGAAGGACATTCTATGAGGCCAGCATGACCCTGATCCCAAAACTAGATAAAGACACTACAAAAAAAGAGAACTATAGGTCAACATCTCTGATGAACATAGATGCAAAAGTTCTCAACAAAATTTTAGCAAACCAAATCCAACAATACATTAAAAAAATCATTCATCACCATCAAGTGGGATTTAGTCCAGGGATGCAGAGGTAGTGCAATATTTGCAAATCAATTAATGTGATACATCAGTAAGGGAAAGGATAAAAACCATATGATCACTTCAATTGAGGCAGAAAATTGAGGCATTTGACAAAGTACAACATCCATTCATGATTAAAAACTCTCAACAAAGTTAGAGGAAATATACCTCAACATAATAAAGGACATATATGAAAAACCCACAGTGAATATCATATTCAATGGGGAAGAATTGAGAGCTTTCCCCCTCTAGGATAAGGATGTCCATGCTGACCACTTTTATTCAACATAGTACTGTAAGTGCTAGCTCAAGCAATCAGACAACAAAAAGAAATAAAAGCCATCCAAATTGCTAAGGGAGAAGTAGGACTTTCATTATTTGTAGATGACATGATACCATATATAGAAAACCCAAAAGACTACCAAAAAACTACTAGAACTGATAAATGAATTCAGGAAGGTCACAGGGTACAAAATCAATGTACAGAAATCTGTTGCATTTCTATACCCTAATAGTGAAGCAACAGAAAGAGAAATTAAGAAAGCAATCCCATTTATAATTGCACCAAAAATAATAAAATACCTAGGAATAAACTTAACCAAAAAGGTGAAAGACCCGTACTCTGTAAACTATAAAACACTGATGAAAGAAATTGAAGATTACAAAAACAAATAGGAAAATATTCCATGCTTGTGGATTGTAAGAACAAATATTGTTAAAATGTTCATATTACCCAAAGAAATCTACAGATTTAATGCAATCCCTATCAAAATACCAATAATAGTTTTCACAGAACCAGAACAAATAACTCTAAAATTTACATGGAACCACAAAAGACCCCGAATAGCTAAAACAATCTTGAAAAAGAAAAACTGGGGGCTCCTGGGTGGCTCAGTCAGTTGAGAGTCCAGCTCTTGGTTTCAGCTCGGGTCATAATCTCAGGGTCCTGGGATGGAGCCCTGTATTGGGTTCTGCACTCTGTGAGGAGTCTGCTGGAGATTATCTCCCTGTCCCTCTCCCTCTGCTCCTCCCCCTGATCTCTCTCTCTCTCTCTCTAAAATAAATAAATAAAATACTTCTTTTTTAAAGAAAAAGCTGGAGGTATCACAATTCCAGATTTCAAGTTATACTACAAAGCTGTAGTAATCAAAACAGTATGGTCCTGACAGAAAAATAGACACTTAGATCAATAGAACAGGATAGAAAGCCCAGAGATAAACCCATGATTATATGGTCAATTAATCTTTGACAAAAGAAGCCAGAATATGCAATGAGGAAAAAAAACAAAACAGTCTCTTCAACAAATGGTGTTGCTACATGCAAAAAAATGAAACTGGACCACTTTCTTAAACCATACACAAAAATAAATTCAAAATGGATGAAAGACCTAAATGTGAGACCTGAAACCATAAAAGTCTGGAAGAGAACACAGGTAGTAATATCTCTGACATTGGCAATAGCAACATTTTTCTGGGTATGTCTCCCGAGGGAAGGGAAACCAAAGCAAAAATAAACCATTGGGACTGCATCAAAAGAAGAAGCTTCTGCACAGCAAAGGAAACAACAAAACAAAAAGGCAACTTACTGAGTGGGAAAAGATATTTGCAAATGACATTTCTGATAAGGGGTTAGCATGTAAAATTTATAAAGAACTTCTATGACTCCATACCCCCCCAAACCATATAATCCAATTTAAGAATGGGCAGAAGACATGAACAGACATTTCTCTAGAGAAGATATATGGATAACCAACAGACATATGAAAAGATGCTCAACATCATTCATCATCAGGGAAATGCAAGTCAAAACTACAATGAGATACCACCCCACACTGTCAGAATAGCTAAAGTCAAAAACATAAGAAACAATAAGTGTTGGTAAGAATGTGGAGATAAAGGAACTCTGGTGGACTGTTGGTGGCCATGCAAGCTGGTGCAGCCACTGTGGAAAACAGTATGGGCATTTACCGAAAAATTACAAAAACACTAATTCAAAAAAAAAAATATGCACCTCTATGTTTATTGCAGCATTATTTACAATAGTCAAATCATGGAAGCAGTCAAGTGTCCATTGATAGATGAAGAGAGAAAGAAGATGTGGTGTATATATAGTGGAATATTACTCAGTCCTAAAAAAGAATGAAATCTTGCCATTTGCAACAACGTGGATGGAGTTGGGGGGTATAATGTCAAGCAAAATAAGTCAGTCAGAGAAAGACAAATACCACATGATTTCACTCATATGTGGAATTTAAGAAAAAAAAACTAATGAACAAAGGGAAAAAGAGAGAGAGAGAGACAATCCAAGAAACAGACTCTTAACTATAGACAACAAAGTGATAATTACTGGAGGGGGAGGTCGGTGGGGGAATAAGTGAAATAGGTGGTGGGGATTAAAGAGTACACTTATCATGATAAGCACTGAGTAATGTGTAGAATTATTAAATCACTATGTTGTACACCTGAAATTAATATAACACCGTACTTAATACTGGAAATAAAATAAAAAACTTAAAAATAATTTCTGGAAAGCTTCTTGTTTGAAGGAAATCTCTGTCTTATATGATACATAACTTAGTGGACTTGTTCATAGAATATTAGCATTCCACAGGATGGCCCATGTGTTTGGAACATAAGCTGAGCTGCTTTTAAAGACACCAACCCCTTAAGTAACTCTGGCAAGCTTACTTTGTTACTCTACACAACTGATAAGGTGAAATTTTTTCATGTAGACCCAACAACCTTCTTCTATATTAATTCTTTCATTGCTATTTAAGTTACCAAGTTCCTATACCATAGGTTACTATTTTTGTTGATATGAAATCAATAAAGGAGCCAGTTGTTGTTTCTAGAAAATTTCAATGTCATTTATCCAGCAATGATCAGACACTAAATATGTTAACATAGGAACATGAAGCTAATAGCCCATAGAAATATTCCTGAGGTAATTTTACAGGAGTGTTACTGGACTCTCAATTCAATTTTATTGAATACTTAGTTATTGGGTATGCACCAGTAAATAATCACAATAAAACCTTCTGCCTTAATGGAGTTTGGACTCTGCTCACCAGGAACATATATGTGTACTTCTGTCATGGTTTTAGAAGAACATATATCTATGTGTGTCACGGGTCAGTACCAGTGGTCATGTTTAGGATCATTTCTTAAATTTTAATTAAAAGTAAGTAAAATTAAAAATTCAACTTCTGAGTCATACTAGCCACATTTCAAGTATTCAGGAACCACATGTGATTAAAGACTGCAGTATTTGGGCAGTCCATCTCTAAAAAAAAAATGTTTAAATTGCAGTGTTAAAATATACATGATATATTATTCAAGTGTGATAATCATTTGAAAACCTGTCTGAAGCAATTTGTTACTAAAAGTAAAGCATCAACATATATTTTGAAAAGTAAGCCATTATTCAAAGGCTGGAGAAAATATTTGCAAAAAATTATCTGATAAAGGACTACTATCCAAAATATACAAAGAACTCTTAAAACTCAACAATAAGAAAACAAACAACCAATTAAAAATGGGCCAAACACCTTAACAGACACCTCACCAAATAAGATATACAGAGGGCAAATAAGCATATGAAAAGATGCTCCACATCATACCCCATCAGGAAAATGCAAACTAAAACAGCAATGTGATGCCACTCCACACCTATTAGAATGGCCAAAATCTATACTACTCATAACACCAAATACTAGTGAGGATGTGGAGCAACAGAACTCTCATTCATTGCTAGTGGGAATGCAAAATGGTGTAGCCACTTTGAAAGACAGTTTGGTGGTTCCTTACAAAATGAAACCTACTCTTACTATATCATGCTCCTTGGTAGTTACCCAAAGGAGTTGAAAACTTATGTCTACACAAGAACCTGCATGTGGATGTGTATAGCAGCTTTATTCGTAATTGCCAAATCTTGGAAACAATCAAAATGTCCTTCAGTAGGTGAATGTCATAAACTATAATATGTCTAGACAATGGAATATTTTTCAGCATTAATGAGAAATGAGTTATGAAGCCATGAGAAGACTTAAATGCATGGAGGAAACTTAAATGCCTATTACTAAGTAAAAGAAACCAATCTGAAAAGTCCACATACACAACTATATTCTGGAAAAGGCAGAATGATGGAGACAGTAAAAATTACAGTGCTTGCACAGGCTGGGGGCTTAGGGATGTGGGAAGGAGATGAATAGGCAGAGCCTAGAGAATTCTTAGGGCTTTGAAAATACTCTATGATATTATAATGATGGATACATGTCATTATACTTTGTCCAAACACACAGAATATACAACATCAAAAGTGAATCCTAACATAAACTATAGACTTTGGGTGATTATTATGTGTCAGTGTAGGTTCATCCTTGGTAAAAAATGTAAGTGATGTTGATCATGGGAGAGGCTGTGAATGTGTGGGGGCAGAGGGTACATGAGAAATCTTTGTACCTTCCTCTCAATTTTGTTGTAAACCTAAAACTTCTCTTAAGAAAATCTTAAAAAAAGATAACCCAAAACCAAGCCAAAACAAAAAAGCAAACCATTATTAATTGAGAACATTGTCAAGTTATCACTGTATTAAGGTTGATCATTTTTATTTACTTGTTCAATGGGAAACAGATGAATTTTTAATAGCAAGTCTACCCAGAATGGTACATCACCCACAATCCATGTATCTATGCAACAGTCCAGAGCGGATGAACATTATTACCGTGCCATTAAAAAAATGCAACAATTAAAACTTACTATTGTAACATGACTTTATCAGGCCTTTATAGCAACTTGTTTGCCTACAGAAAAACCTGTCCTTTATAGAATCCTCTGCCTCAAACATTTCTGGGAAGCCCTCCAGATACTTACATGGGTCTGTGAATCAATGGCATGTGCGGCAGCTACTACTCAGCAGGGTACACAGTGTAGTGATTCATCATGATGCAATATTTTTATTTCTTTTTTCTTTTCTAAAATCTGGGTATGTGCATGGTAGTTTGATGCACATATGAACACCTTCCATCATTCTGATGGTGTAGGAGGAGATTGAAAGACAGGAATACTTTAGAAAAGTAATCTCATGAATTATTCTCTGTGTAAAAGAAGGAAATAAAATTTTGATAGCGTGTGGCCACCCACCACTTCTGATCATTTTCAAGTAAAGCAACACCATTTAGAGCTGGATAAATTTTGAGCTCATAACATAGTTCAGGAACTGGCTGAATTTTCTCAGCATGAGGAGCATATTTTGGAAGGGGGCCTATTTTTTTTAAGGCCCCAATACTATGGAAATACATACTATGCTCTCATTTACGGGGTGGAAAGAGTGAAATTAAGTCATTATTAATTAAATTGACAGATTCCTGATGGATAATTTCTTTTTCACTCATGCCAAACATTTGAAATGAGAAATCTGAGGTATTTTAAGATGCCATTATTTATTTCGCTTTAATTGGCAAGTAATTCCCAAGATAGCGCTGTCCCAAATAGCTTTCGCAATTACTGAAGAATCTGTAAGATAATTCTTAGGTTCCTTAATTCAAGAGAACCACATAACTGTAATTTTAATAGAAACTCTAGAGAAGGGGGTCAAAGTTCATCCCGGGATAATTAACCTACTCTACACTGGGATAAATATGTATGGAAATAATAGGTACAAATTCAATGCACTGAGCATTAAACTCAAAATAGGAATGTTGAAAATATTTTGTGAATGCTGAAAAATAATTTTTACTCTAAGTCAAATGACCATTTGCCAGGGAGAACCAAAGTTGAGAAATTTCTATTAAAAACATGACTCAGAGGAAAAATTGCAGAGGCTGGTAATGAAGGAAATGATCTGATACAGTCCCCAATTGGTTATTCCTAAGATCACATGATCTGGGTATCTTTAAAAGGAAGTTATCTGGACTCAAGAAGGTCATAGCACCTTCCTGACAGCTACAGCTCTTTTTCTCATCTTGAAGATAATCCTAGAAAGCTCATAAAATGTGTGATGCTTTTGTGGGTACCTGGAAACTTATCTCCAGTGAAAACTTTGATGATTACATGAAAGAAGTGGGTAAGAAACTCCGTTGTGGGGTGACTGGATTTATAACTTTTTCTCTGGGGGAAGAGAGGCTTATGGCTGCTTTTCATTCTGGAAGTATTGGCCAGATAGGAAATGCTGCTTTCCATACAGAGGCTATAAAAGTAGCAAGTGAGAATTATTTGTTTGTAGAGACATTCTAGATCAAAGTCACAACTAATGTTTCTTACAGGTGAGCCAATATGAAAAAGGGTCTAACTGGAATTTTTATGGTCCACAGAAATGACAAGATTTTATTTCACTGCTAAACTGGGGTATCTTTGTTTTACTTGGCTCTTTGCCTGTTTCTCTTTCATTCCCTCTTGCATATAAAATAAATAAGATGATATTTATTTCCTAGTGTTCAATAATTTCTATTTGAAGCTGAAAGCACACTATGTTTCTCTTTTTAATGTAATTTTTAAAGTAAACATATATTAATTATTTCATTTTCTCACTGTCAATCTGTTAAAAAGTGGTTGTTTTATGGGAGCCAAAATCTTAATTTCAGAAAATACGTTGTCTTAAGGGGTTAAATATTTCTTTGACTAGGAATTATGTGGGATGCCATAGGATTATCAAGTCAAAAGGACAATGTTATATCCATAACATACCTCCTCCTTGATAATGGAGGCTTTTAGGCTTTTAGATTCTGCTAATATTGCCAGTGTGTTATGTGAATGTTCCCTGGATAATAACTGTGGTGAATCAAGCGGGTACGGAGGCTGGTTTTCACTCAGACAGCTTCTACCTTGAAAGGCCTTCTCCTCACACCCCTATGCACGATAAGGTTGTATCCAGGGGTAGCAACTTGAGGGGGGGAGGTTTACAGGGGTTAGGATTTAATCTCCCTATCTCAAGACTTCACCTTTCCCTAAGTCATATAGTGTATATATATTTTCCTTGCCAGTAAGTACCACTATTTTCCTTGTTTATAGACAGGAGGGAATTTAGGAACTTCAGCATAAGAGACCCAACTTTCTAGAATATCAACTAACCATGATTCAGTAAACTAATTGGTATGTGCTGATACAGAAATGTCAGGACTTGAGGCTATTTTGCTATTGATTTTGGGGAACATTTTATACTTTTAACATTTATATTTAAATTCTTATACCACTGTGTTTTAAAATTATAAAGCACTGGGGATAATGAAGGACAATAAGATATCTCCTGAAATTAGTTGCTCTAACTGATGATCAATCAGTTAGCAGGTATTACTTTCATCAGTCAAAGAAGGACCGTGGAGAATGTGATTTTTCCCAAGGTCAGCCATTCTGGAATTATACTTAATGTTGCATCCATTCATTATGCTGACTCACTCCACATATGTGAAGTTATATTTTGTAACAGAGCCAGGACTTGATGAAGCCAGATATCTTTCCACCTGCAGCCATTTTTCAGACAGGTAGCTAAGTAAGAGCCTTAGCATCACTTGTTTTGTACAGTATTTTTCTCCCTCTTACCCCCTCTACCTAACCTTTGGTATAGATAAGTAGTCTTTAGTAAGAGAAGTAGCTTAGGTTTATGTACATGTGTTAAGAAATTCAACACATCTACGACTGTCATAAATTCTGTATAACATATGCAGTGACAGCAAGTTCCCACTGTCTACATTAAGTTGTAAATTGTTCATGCCTTACCTTACTTACATAAGAAAAAAGTTCCTTTTTTAAAAGAGGGGTTTGCAGCTGAATTGATTGAGAATCAAAGTACTGAATTCTAAACCTACTAAAAGAGTGATTCTTTTCATATTTGCCTTTTGGAGAAATTAATCAAAATCTTCATTTCATAGTAATTTGGAAAAGCCAAGAAAATAGAACTTGGCAGCAAATGCCATGAAATGTGACTTTTGTACACCCAAACAGATTATTTTTAAATGGAGTAACTGTATTCATTTTAAAAATCCTCTTGAGAATTCTGTCTTTGACTATGGATTTTTGTTTTCTAAAAAGGAAAGGTCAAGATGACCCAAGTGTGGGGGGTGGGGTGGGAGGGATGGGGTGACTGGGTGATAGACACTGGGGAGGGTATGTGCTCTGGTAAGCACTGTGAATTGTGCAAGACTGTTGAATCTCAGATCTGTACCTCTGAAACAAATAATGCAATATA
>NC_138372.1:123358771-123378130 GCF_054177405.1 Leptonychotes weddellii
ACGATGGACTCTGAAAAACAAACAGGGTTCTAGAGGGGAGGGGGGTGGGAGGATGGGTTAGCCTGGTGGTGGGTATTGAGGAGGGCACATTCTGCATGGAGCACTGGGTGTTATGCACAAACAATGAATCATGGAACACTTCATCTAAAACTAATGATGTAATGTATGGGGATTAACATAAGAATTAAAAAAAAAAAGATGACCCAAGTGCCTCATGAGTTGAGCAAAATGATGGTTGCTACCCTAATGGTTGAGATGGCCAGTTAGAGAGTGCAGTGACTATATATATATATATATATATATATATATACACATATATTTCAGAAGACTTAAACTTTTTCAAAATTAACAACGTGTCTCCTGTGGAGTTGTATCTGAAACCCGGAAGAAGAAATTCAGGTTGACCTACACTTAATCGTGCCATGGGTTTCTTTGAATATTAGCCTGCTTTACTTATCTGCAGTAGCTGTCCTATGAGGCTTTTAAGAAACTCACTGGTGTCTTTTTCCTCTTATGCACACACCCCCACCTCTACACACTAACCCACCTATACACATACAAACACACACATACACTGCAGTTCTGACTTCGTTAAAGACGTGAAGGAAAATTGTGGACTTGACATTTTTTTTTTCTTTTCCCAACTGTAGGAGTGGGCTTTGCCACCAGGAAAATGGCTGGCATGGCCAAACCCAACATGACCATCAGTGTGAATGGGGATATGATCACCATTAAATCAGAAAGCACCTTTAAAAATACTGAGATTTCCTTCAAACTGGGCCAGGAATTTGATGAAGTTACTGCAGATGACAGAAAAGCCAAGGTGAGGAAGAAGGAATTGGAGCAGAATAAAAGCATGGTTTCTAAAAGACTGCTGCCTAGAAGAAGCCGTTTTGTATAAAAGGAGGGGAACTAGTCTATCACAGGTCAAAGATCCCTGATTCCCTAGGTTTAAACCATGTTGCCTTTGATATTTAGTTAGTGAATCTTCTCCTTTCTATAAAGTTGTCTTTCTCCTTTCTATAAAGTTGTCTTTATTCTTTTAAAAAAAAGTGATTAACACAATTTATTTGTCATACAACATATAGATTATCTGAAGTGAATTAAAATAACATAACAATGTAAGAGAATGTTTAGGAAAGAGTTGACGCAAAAAAAGGAGAAAAATCACCTATAAGACTGTCATCTCAACGTAAATCTGTTACCTATATTTTTTACGGTATTATTTCAAGTGTGTGTTTTTGTATCATTTTATGATCATAATGTATTCTTTGTATGCTATTATTTTTGACTTATTTTGGTTGTAATATATACTTACAATTTCGAGGGACTAAGGACCTCAAAATATTCCTTCATTCAAAGGTGATGTGTTTTTTATTTTATTTTCCTCTGCCGTATACCAATGGTAATCATTTCTTACTATGCTCCCAGAGCATCATAACCTTAGATGGAGGAGTCCTGGTACAGGTGCAGAAGTGGGAAGGAAAATCAACCACCATAAAGAGAAAACGAGTGGATGACAAACTGGTGGTGGTGAGTCTCTTCTAGGTGCTTAATTCTAGATTCTACTGCTAGGTCATCTTATAGGCACTATTCTACCTAAAGAAACAGTCATGCTGGCTTACGTAGCACGAACAGGGTGATCCCATTGGGATTATGGTTTCACTCTGGCAATTGCCCTTCATGCTTTTAAGTTCAGTCAAGACGTGCCGTCCCCCAAGAAGCATTCCGTGACTGCTCTCAGCACACACCATGTTGTGTGATGCATTTCCGGTTATATTTCTCACTCACCTTATACACTGTAAAGTTCCTTGAGGGGAAGACTTGTGTTTTCTCGGTCTTCATATCTCCCTCACTTACTACAATAGCAGGTGTATATAGGATCTCAGAACGAATATTTTCCCAAATAACTACTGTTTCCTTCCCAACATTAGAGAAAATAAATAACTCATGGTTTAGTCCCGTGATTGATCAAGAAATTTCTTTGTGTGTCTAGGAATGTGTCATGAAAGGCGTCACTTCTACCAGAATTTATGAGAGAGCGTAAGTCAAGGGACATGGAGCTGAAGTTTGCATCGAACTTCTGCTGGATATATTGTCCAAACATGTATTGTTATTTCCTACTAATTAGCAAGCAACTAATTTTCCCCGAACTGATTTTATTCAATGTGGATGTGTTCGTTAAATAAAACTTTCTAGATTTAGAAGGTGATGTAACGATTCATTTATTGTGCTGGATCATTTCTTACTCTTAATTCAGTGAAGGAAATAGTAAAATTGTATTTTTGCTTTGTTTCTCATGTAAGTAATATGATTTTTCATGGTAATCCAAGGTAAAAAATAAATATTCATGAATTTTCCATTGTCTTAGGTAGGAGATGATAAATTTGTTATCCCTGAATATGTGCTCCTTATGCAGCATGTTTACAGTCAAGTAACTATCTCTCAAGGACCTAAAGTAGTTTTTCTACTAGTGGAACTTTTTTATTCAAATAAAATCTCCATGGAATCCCAAATTAAAAAAAAAAAAAAAAACAGACAAAAATGATAATGAGGCTTCCCAAACAGAGGCGTGCGCATGTGCGGGTGTGTGTTAGAGAGAGAGGTTTCTTCTGCGTTTTGTGGAAACTTTGAAGCTACTCTAGAAATTACTGCAGTTCCACACACACAGATTAAAATTTCCAAACTGCATACTTATATTTTAGTGAGCCAAAGTCTGTTAGTGTGCTGCAGTTGCTAGAATTCTGTTTGTGATGCTTACTTTAAGAATAAGTCCATTATTTTCTGATAATTATTTTATGCAGAACACCAAGATATGAAGAGGCCAGAAGAGGTGAAGTAAGTTCCTGAGCATAAGAATTTACTTTCTTTCTGAAGACAGAGAGTCAGACTCTCACTTTGGGTTCACTGGAGGATTGAAGAACTCTAAAAGAGAAGACTTGTAGGGATTAATTAGGACAATTCTGGATACACCAATATTTATTATGCACTTACTTTGGTCCCAGTCACTTTGCATGCTTTCGTTCATTTACCATCAAAATAATCCTATAAGGAGATTTTAGTATTCCTGTTCACAGATGAGGAAACTGAGGTTTAGAGTGTAAATGTATAAAGCTAAATAGGGAATAGACATAGAATCTGAAATTCAAGACAGCAACTCTGGCTGGGATATAGATCTAGGAGCCATCAGTATCCCAGCAGTAACTTAATTCATCAATGATGATAAGATCATCCAAGGATAAGGGAGACTTAGAAAAAAGAAAGACTTGAAGGCAATCAAGTGGATGTCCCAGCCACCTCAACTCAACATGTTCTACACTAAACATACTATTGCTGCCCCCTTCCACCCACTCCCTAAAACTTGTTCATCATCCTATTTTCCAAAGCTCAGTGAATATCAGGATGTTTTTTCTAATTTCCCATTCCATAAATCTTAAAATCATCATTGAATATGTCTTCTTCCTCACTCCACAGCATCTATTTTATTTTTTAAAAATCATGTTGATTCTATTAATTTAAAATTTCTTTAATGTTTGCTTTTCTCATTCCCATCGCCAATACCACCAAACATTTTTTTTTTAATTACTTCAGGGCTCTCCTAATAGATCTCCCTCTTCTACTCTCAGTTCTCCCTTCTCTTTTCCAAGCGCTGTGGACTTCATAAATGATATTTACACCATAAAAATCTGACCTGGACACTCACTGATTAAAACCTTTAAGTGGCGCCCATTGCATCCAGAGAAGGTCCAATCTCCATAGCATGGCATGCATATTTGTCTTATGCTTGCCTTTTCTCATCTGTCTAGTTTTATTGTTGCTCTTGTTGTCTTTACACTTCTGGCTTCAATCATACCAAACAATTTTCATACTGTCTTGCCTCTAGTTGTGTGTGTGTGTGTGTGTGTGTTCTTCTTTCTGTCTAGAATTCTCCCTTCCCTAATCTTGAAATTTCCTCATCCCTTACTGGTTCTTCTACAAAGTTGCATTAGGCACCACTTCTAATTATGTGTATTTGTGGATCTAGTTATTTTTGAAAATTTACTCTTCAAGTTTAATTCTTATTTTTCAGATGGTATGGAAGCATAGAGTAAGAAGATCCAGTCCAATGTAAATTAGCTAGATAAGTTGATTTTTTCTTTCTATATTTTCATAAAACTAAGGCCATAGATACAATAGATATCTTTGAGTATCAGTTCTCAAATTTATCCTGCCTGGGACTTCTTTGAGGCTCACAGAATTTTCCATTGTCTGACATTGCTTCTACCAACATATATACAGAAACATAAAGAAGATTCTACTCTTAAAGGAAGAGAGATAAGATCAAGAAGATACTTCTCAGAAAAACAGATGTGTGGATATAGAGTCAATCTATATCTTGAAGTAGATATGAAAGGTTCAAAAAGCTATTCACTTAGTCTTTGGAAACTGTGAGAATTAGATGACATGATAGGCCAGCATATCCTTTCTTTTCTCCAATTCCCACATTACCTTGGAAAATTGTCCTGATATTTCCTTCCTACAATTTCTGGCTTAGAAATACTTCTTCCAAAGTCCAAAGCACTACTGACTTAAATTTTTCTTTGAAAATTACGTATCAGTTTTGAACAGGTGACCTAGCCTGTTTAGAATAGTAATTTTCACCCAAGTCATTATTGTGACTTGAACCATTATGTGGTATGTCAAAATAAGTTACTATCCATAATAAAGTACAAAAATTTATGAATTACTTTACTTTTAAAAATAAATTACTTAAATTCAATATTATCCTGTAAAATATTGTTTTTCACAAACTTGTTCTTTTATTTGCTTTCTTGAGTGGGAGAGAGAGGTTATCACTTGTACATGAGAATTACTCAAGGGTGTGTGAGGCACTTGTGAAAGTTATCTCTCAGGTGCATTGCTGCTGAAGGAAAAAATAGATTGTGAAGCCTTGAATTGGGACATGTAAGCCTCCAAGATGGTTGTCAGGTAGTGATGTTTTTTATCTTTAGGGTCTAGCTTTTAAGCAATGTGTTTATAGCACTCCTAGCCAGACTCTATGGGTAGAGGAAATGGTTTATAGCACTCCTAGCCAGACTCTATGGGTAGAGGAAATGGGTAGAGGAGTAGACAGAGCACCTGGATAGCTTATCAGTGACCATCTCTCTAGTTAGTTAGATGTGAAAAACACAATATTGACCTTACATCCAATTATTAATCTATCCATTTGTTCATATACCAGCCCTATCCCAATGCAGAATACATTAAAAGGGTTTACATGGAGTCAAACAGAGAAAAATGGCAGGCAGCAGGGAAAAAAAATCAGTTACTGAGAGCATCTCAAAGGCAAGGATTGTGTCAGATTTGTAGCTGGGTCCCCAGACACTGGCACAGTGAACAGGAGAGTTGGAGCTTAATAAACGATTCTTGAATGAGTAAGTGAACTATCTTCTTTGTGCTAGGTGTGGTATGGAACACAGAAAGAATGACAACCCATATTCATATCCTCAATGTAGTAGAGAAATAGCATGAACACCATCACATTACCTTGGAAAATTGTCCTGATATTTCCTTCTCTTCCCTCTTCCCTTACCCCCCCTCCCCCCCAAATATAGGAAGGGTTAAAACTTTCCTCCCCATGACCACAGAAAAATGTATGTGTTCTTACTGTAACAAGATATTAATTACCACATTCCCATTTCTCATCTTTCCCGTTCACTAGGTTATCACTGCCTCTAGAGCAGGTCACTTACATGTATATCCAGAATCTAGTATAGTGCCTAAAGCATGGTAATCCCTCAATAAATTTTAATAGGAGTGAAGATGCAATATAGGGGAAGAAATGAATTATATGCTAAATTATGTGGTATAGTCAATGGACTGAAGGAAGTCAAAGGCAAGCAGGACCAACATGTGCTAGAGTATTCAGAAAAATTTGCAACATAGAAGATGTATTTGAGCTAGGCCATGAAAGATAACTCTAATTTATTGCTTATTAATTAGTTTTATGATAGAACAACTTGGCAAATGCCAAGCAGATTTTGTATGTTTTTCAAGTTAAGCTGGCATAAATTCAAATTAGAATTAGTTATAACATTTGAATGTTAAATGTAATTCCCATGGAAATAAAAAAAGAAAACTGCTATAGAAAATATACAAAAGGAAACAAGAAAGGAGTTTTAACGTTTCATTACAAAAATCAATTAAACAAAAATGAAAATAGTAATGCAGGACATGAGGGATAAAAAAAGCTACAAAGCACAAGGAAAACAAACAGCAAAATGAGAGAAGTAAATTCCTCCTTATCAGTAATTATTTAAATATAAATAGATTAAACACTCCAATCAAAAGACAGAGATTGGCGGAAAGAATAAAAAAACATAGTCCAACTTTTGCTATCTACAAGAGACTAACTTTAGATCCAAAGATCTGAAATTGAAAGCCAAAGGATAGAAAAGGATATTCCATGCAAATAGTAACCATAAGAGAGGAGAGGTGGCTATACTAATAACAAACAAAATAGACTTATTATATATTAATGAAAATTTCAATACATCAAGAATATATAATTATAAACATTTACCCAGAAATAGAACATCAAAATATATAAAGCAAAAAATGACAGAATTTTTATATCTCAATAACAAAAAACTTGCCAGAATTAAAGAGAGAAATAGATAGTTCTACAATAATACTTGGAGAATTCAAATCTCTCTCAATAAAGGATAGAACAACCAGGCAGAACACATGTAAGGAAATAGCAGACTTGAAAAACAAAATAAATCAACTAGATGTAACAGACATATATAGAAAACTCAACCTAACAACAACAGAATACAGATTCTTCTCAAGTGTACATGGAACATTCTCTGTGATATAAAGAATACAGATTAAGTTTCTATACATTTAAAAAGACAGAGATACAAAATACCTTCTTCGAACATAATGTGATGAACTAAGAAATCAATAATAGAAGGAAAACTGGAAAATCCACAAATTTGTGGAAATTAAACACCAACCAATGGATCAAAGAAAAAATAACAAGAGAAATTAGAAAATACTTAGAGATGAATGAAAACTGAAACACAACATATCAAAACTTACAGGACACAGTGGAAATAGTGCTAAGTGGGAAATTTATAGCTAAAATGCTTCTATTAAAAGAGAAAAAGAAAAAAAGAGAGAAGTTCTTGAATCCACAACCTAACTTTACAACTTAAGAAACTTGAAAAACAAGAAAAAACTGAACCCAAAGCCAGCAGAAAGAAATAATAAAAATCAGAGCAAAGATGAATGAAATTGGAAATAGAAAAATAAGAGAAAATCAACCAAACCAAAAATTTGGTTCTTCAAAAGATCAACAAAATGGACAAGGCTTTAGCTAGATGGACTAAGAAATAAAGACAGAAGACTCAAATTACTAAAATCAGAAATGAAACTAGGGACATTACTACTGATTCTACAGAAATAGAAACAATTAGAGAACACTATCGTATACCAACAAATAGGATAACCTAGATAAAATGAACAAATTCCTAGAAATACAAAACCTACTAAGACTAAACCATGAAGAAATAGCGAATCTGAATAGACCTGGAACAAGTAAGGAGACTGAATCAGTAACCAAATACCTGATAAAGAAAAGTTCCAGGGGTTAATGGTTTCACTGGTGAACTCTATCAAATTAAAGAAGAGCTAATGCCAATCCATCTCAAACTCTTCCAGAAAAAAAAAAAACTGAAGAAAAAAAAAGGAAGACTCTCCGATTCTTTTTATGAAGCCATATTATCCAGATGCCAAATCCAGACAAAGACAGTTGAAGAAAAAAAAATAGAGAGCAATATCCCATATAAATTTTGATGCAAAAGTGCTCCACAAAATGCTAGCAAACAGAATTCAGCAGCATTTTAAAAGGATCATACACCAAGACTAATTGGAATTTATTCTGGGAATGCAAGCATGGTTCAACATACAAAAATCAGTCAATGTAATATATTGCATTACCACAAGGAAAGGGGGGAAAACTATATGGTCATCTCAAGTGATGAAGAGAGGGCACTTGACAAAATTCAGTACTTTTTCATGTAAAAACCTTCAACAGACTAGGAATAGTGGGAAACTACCTTAACATAACAAAAACCAAATATGAAAACTCCACATTGAACATTCGACTCAATAGTGAAACCTAAAAGCTCTTCCTCTATAACCAGGAATGAGACAGAGATGTCAGCTTCTTCTATTTCTATTTAATATGTTACTGCAAGTATTAGTCAGAGTAATTAGGCAAGAAAAAAAAAAAGGTATCAAACCTGAAAAAGAAGAAGTAAAATTATTTCTGTTCACAGATGGTATGATCTTATATGAAGAAAACCCTAGAGATTCCACCCACCTGAAAAAAAACCTATTAGAGGGCGCCTGGGTGGCTCAGTTGGTTAAGCAACTGCCTTCGGCTCAGGTCATGATCCTGGAGTCCCTGGATCGAGTCCCGCATCGGGCTCCCTGCTCGGCAGGGAGTCTGCTTCTCCCTCTGACCCTTCCCCCTCTCATGTGCTCTCTCTCTCTCATTCTCTCTGTCCCAAATAAATAAATAAAATCTTTAAAAAAAAAAAAACCTATTAGAATAAAGGAATTCAGCAAAGCAGCAGGATACAAGATCAACACACAAAAAGCAGTTGTGTTTCTATACCCTAATGATGAACAACCTGAGAAGTAAATTAAGAAAACATTTCCATTTACAATAGCAGCAAAAAGAATAAAATATGTAGGAATTAACTTAATTAATTTAACTTAAAGGAATTAACTTTTGGTAAAAGATTTGTAAAATGAAAACTACAAAACATTTCTAAAAGAAATTTTTTAAAAGACATAACTAAATTGAAAGATATCCCATGTTTCATAGACTGGAAGACTTAATATTGTTAAGATGTCAATCCTACCCAGAGCTATCTATAGATCTAATGGAATCCCTATCAAAATCCCAGTGACATTTTTTGCAGAAAGAGAAAACCCATTCTAAAATTCATATGGAATCCACAGGGACCACCAAGAACCAAATTCCGAAGAAGAAGAACAAAACTGGATTCCTCACACTTCCTGATTTCAAAACTTACTACAAAGCTGCTATAATCAAAACAGTGTAGTACTTGCATAAAGACAGACATGTAGACCAGTGGAATAGAATAGAGCATCCAGAAATAAACCCTCACATACATGGTCAAATAATTTTCAATGAATGTACCCAATCAATGAGTAAAGGACAGTGTTCAACAAATGGTGCTGGAAAAATTGGATATCACATGCAAAAGAATGAAGTTGGACCCTTACTTACCATCATATGCAAAAATGAACTCAAATGGATCCATGACCTAAATATGAGACCTGAAACTATAAAATTCTTAGAGGAAAACATAGGGTAAAAGCTTCATGACACTGGATTTGGCAACGATTTCTTGAATATGAAACCTGTTGCACAGGCAACAAAAGACAAAATAGACAAATCAGACTTCATGAAAATTAAAAATCTGTGTGTATCTATGGGGTTGATATATACTACCGACAGAGTAAAAAGTCAACTCACAGCATGGGAGAAAATATTTGCAAATCATGTATCTGATAAGGAATTAATATACAGAATGTATAGAGAGCTCCTAAAACTCAATAACAAATAAAACAAACAACCTGATTCAAAAATGGGCAAAGGACTTGAGAAGACATTTTTCCAAAGAAGATACACAAATGTCCAATAAGTACATGAAAAGATGTTCAACACTACCAATCAGTAGTGGTTATGTGAATAAAAATTACAATGACATACCATGTCTCATCCATTACAATGGCTACTATTAAAAAAACAAACCAGGGGTGCCTGGGTGACTCAGTCAGTTGGGCAGGCAACCCCTTTCAGCTCAGCTCAGGTCATGATCTTGGGTCCTGGGATCGAGACCTGTGTTCAGCTCCTTGCTCAGTGGGGAGTCTGCTTGAGGATTCTCTCTCTCCTCCTCCCTCTGCCCCTCCACCCACTCGCTCTCTCTAAAATAAATAAATAAATCTTAAAAAAACCACAACGTGTTGGTGAAGATGTTGAGAAATTGGAACCCTTGTGCATCATGGATGGGAGTGTACATTGATACACCTGCTGTAGAAAACAGTATGGCAGTTCCTCAAAAAATTAAAAATGTAAATATGTGATCCAGCAATTCTGCTTCTGAGTATGTACCCCCAAAATTGAAAGCAGGGTCTCAAAGAGATATTTGTGTACCCATATTCATAGCAACATTATTCACAATAATTAAATGTAGAAGGATTCAAAGTCCATTGACAGATGGATAAGCAAGATGTGGTATTTACATACAGTAGAATATTATTAAATATTAAAAAGGAAGGAAATTCTGACACATGGTACAACACAGATGAAACTTACGGAATTTATGCTGAGTGAAATATGCCAGTCACAAAAACACAAATACTGTATGATTCCACTTATGTGAGGTACTTAGAGCAGTTAAAATCGTAGAGACCGCATTCAGAAGAATAGTGGTTGCCAGGGGCTGGGAGAAGGGGACAATCGGGTTATTGTTTAGTAGGTATAGAGTTTCAGTTTTGTAAGAGGAAAAGAGTTCTGGAAATGATGGTGATGATGGTTGTGCAACAATATGAATGTATTTAATGTCACTGAACTGCACATTTAAGAATGGTCCAGGTAATACTATGCTACGTGTATTTTACCACAACAAAAAATTGGCAAATAGGGGCGCCTGGGTGGCTCAGTTGTTAAGTGTCTGCTTTTGGCTCAGGTCATGATCTTGGGGTCCTGGGATCGAGCCCCACATCGGGCTCCTTGCTCGGCGGGAAGCCTGCTTCTCCCTCTCCCGCTCCCCCTGCTTGTGTTCCCTCTCTCGCTGTGTCTCTCTCTGTCAAATAAATAAAATCTTTAAAAAAAAATTGGAAAATAAATCTAGTGTGGCTCCAGCTAAAATAGTATATGTACAGCAATACATTACCAGACATACTTCTGAATACTTCTGTAGCTGCCAGTATATTTTTATTTTTTACCACTATTCCTCACCAGTGGAGAATGTGGCATCCAGAATCAAGCCTTTTTAAAAACTACTTAATATCTAAAATGTCACAAGAAAAGAGTTAATATAGAAGATGAGATACTGGAGAAACATATAAAAGGGAGATAATGGAGAAATAAGCATTGTAACTGTCATGAAAACAAGATGTGTGACCGTTCTATAACAAATTACTGTATTCTAGTTCCTTCGCTAGGATTAGCAATTAAGAACATTCTCACTTGACTTGAAAAGAATGCCACCATTTTTTTAAAGAGAATTGAATAAACCTACCTGTTGTTACAGGAGGGTTGTCTTAAAAATGAAAATAAGTCCTGCTTAACCGAAGTAAAAAAAAAAAAAAAAAAGAACATTCTCACTTGAAAAATTTTTACTTGAGGGAATGGTGTTTTTTCATTTTGTTTTGTTTTGTTTTGTTTTGTTTTGATAATCAAATAAGAAAAGCTAAAGGCTAGTGGTGCAAGCAGCAGAACTAGCAGAACATTTTCTTAGTCGAGAAGAGAGACTCATATGGTAATAATGAGACACGGAGCAAAGACAAAGGGCATCTGAGAATCCCTCTACCATCTGATGACGGTAATGAAAGACCCATTACACGAGCAGATTGGGAGAGAACAATGTATTACAAGCTTGCCTATAGTCACTGTTAGGGAGATTAAGATCAGTAATGAGGGGAACTGTCAATTAAAATGAAATAAACACTGCTTATTCCTTTTGTCATTCATTCGTCAAACATTCATTGACCACCTACGGTATACCAGGCACTGTCTTAGGGATATGGAGGTGAGTAAGAAATATTTTCTTTGCTTGATGCACTTGTAAAATAATTCAGGGGACAGCTGGAAGATAACTAGTTGCAATACTATGAGAAATGTTCTCTAATACACTTCTGTTAGAGTATAGTTGTATTACATACTAGGGATCGATTAGCTCTGAAGAAGTTTCAGAGAAGGAAATGTTTGAGTCAGACCTGGAAAGGTGGGGGTTGCTATGCGTGAGGCCAATATCATAGGATACATGGAATTGGTTGCTTTGAGAGTCCAAATTAATCATTTAGGTAAAGCTATTTACTAAGGCATATCAATTACAAAGGCTTAAGCTGCAAGTAACAAAAACTCAGACACACCGTTGTTTAAATAATAATGAAATTTATTAATTCACATATTCAAAATTCCAGAAATAAAATGGTCTTAGTTCCTCCCCACTTTCCCCTCTGCCATCCTCAGTTTTGGCTTCATCTTTGAATTGGTAACACAGTGGATGCAGGAGTCCTAAATATCATACAAAAAAGCAAAATGTGCAGAGGAGAAGAGAAACGGTCCCTCTGGCTCTTTCTTTTAGGGGTAAGGGAATTTTATGGAGGCCAGAATTTTTACTTTCCCTTTTGTCTCATGGGACAACTGAGTTCTCTAAATGGATCACAGGGTTGATTTCGGAATCAATCAATGGAAGGGAAATTGGAACAAGGATGATTATACTAATGTACCTTAGCCCCCTGGCAGACGTATATAGCCATGGTGGTGTGCTAGCCTTTCAAACAGATAATGTAAATACACATCTAGAACCAGTAAAGCAAGATCTGATCATTTGTTCTTTATTTGAACATCACCTCTGAGTATACTTTCAACTGTTAAGGCACTTATTTTGGGGAGAAGTCTCAGTTTCCTGAAACTGATTCTAGAGTTTTTGCTTCCCCTGTTTTGCCCTCCAAATATTTTAGTAACTATTCCATCTATAAAGATACTGCATTGTAAATTTCTTCTTTACATGTTGTCATCAAAAGAAATTCTTTATTCCACTTAAGTTATAACATTATGGTGCCAAAACATCAACCTTTTTAAAAATTTGTTTTTTCCACAAACAGATGATTTAAATATTTCTTTGAATGGAAGAAATATTTGACACAGGCAGAATACAGTATGAATATTCTTCTTCTGGTGCCTAATTTTCCAGCCTTCTTCAAAACAACTGGAATTCAAAGCTGAGATATAAATCTAGAGCCTCTGAACCTAATCCTTTTCAGTAAAGGCAAAATTGCAAAGCCTGTATTACGTGGGTTACAGAAGATGATTTCAGAAGTCATTGTACAGAGATTTAAATTCTACTGCCTTTGTCTTTTAGAAGGCAGATACCAAGATGCTGTTTTTCTCTCTAAAACTTCCCCTCACAATTTCAAGCCGTAATCTTTGATTTTTTTTTTCAAGTAGTATCTTAACAATCAAGATCACCTTGTAAGCCTAAAAGATGAATTTTCTAAGCATTAGCTCCACCTCCTTTTTAGGGCTTAAGTCACAAAACACCTTTCAATGGTAATTGTCACCTTTCCTCCCAATGGGCAATTACTCTTGATGAACAACAATGATAATATTAATAATACTCTACATCTCACTCCAAGCAAATGAAGACATTTCAGTTACATTAACTAGTATCAGTTCATCAATCCTGCAAGGAGGGGAGGGGAGGGGAGGGGAGGATATTATTTTAATGAAGAGTGTGCTCTGGTACCATGACGTGTCCAAACAAAAAACAGCTGAGATGGACCAAGCGAGGATGTGCTTCTGTTACCAGGTGGGAAAACAACCTTAGGTGTTTATTGGACATTTGTTGGGATATTCCTTCAGAGTTGACTCAGCACTCAAATTTCAAAGGGCTGATATATTGAAAATTGTCTCCATTCCACAAATAATATTTATCAGGTGACTTGCGGGTGTAAATCTCTTTCCTAGAAGCTATAATCATTGACTTAAATTCAACTTTACATGTTGATTTTCTGTTTCTCAATTTGGAGGTAAATAAAATGAGTCATGCTGGTAACTAGAATCTTTGGTCTTGCTGCTGCCCATTGGTCATTTCAGAAAAGTCACATGATGAAGATGCCTTTTAAATTAAGATTCTGGTAGCACTGCATTCCCTAAGTTTCTTAGGCTTTTGGTTGTGAGTGCCTCTTCTCAGCAAGCTTTCCATCATGATTGAGCCCTTCTTGGGAACCTGGAAGCTGATCTCCAGTGAAAACTTTGAGGAATACATGAAACAACTGGGTAAGAAATACCCTTGCGAGATTTGGAAAATGGCAACACATTTTGTGATGTGGTTAGGTTTGCATTTTACAATGAATTTTCCTACAATTCTCTCTTTTGTGATCTTAGGAAATAGTCATATAAGATGAACAAAGTTTATGTATCTGCTTTTAATTTTTTTTGTTACTAGTAATAATTGTCTCTTTTTGGAATACGAGGCTCACAGATACTTCCTTCTAGTCATTATCTGTGTATTTAAGTCCATTTATCCTTTTTGAAAATGCTTCTTCATCCTAAGCCCTGGATAGAGTTTATCTCTAGCTTCATCAATTCAACTAATAGCATTTCCTAGCTTCAAATTTACAGATAATAATCATATCTATAATTAAATTTTTCTGCTAAATTTGTTTCAAGGTTTGCTTTTAGTTGTGACTTCAAAAGAACAATAGCAACAAATGAAATTTGGTTAACATTTAGAGTCTTCATACATATGGGAGATTATTTTAAAAATATTTTGAAAAATTTTGAATTTTTTATCGGAGAAATGGAACATTTTTACTCATCGACTCTCACCAACAATTGATTGTTGTTCATCAAGAGACAATATTTCTCAGAAGTATCAACCCTATTCATCCTTTAGCTCTATCCTCAAGTTGAATAAACATTAATTATAATGGCTCAGACTTATAACAACTAAACTATTCTCACTAATGCTAGGAGAATGGAAATTATTTAATATTTGATTAAGTAATTTTTAGTATTTAATTAAGAGAAGTCCCTTGCAATAATAAACTGTATATAAAGCCAAGAATGTCCTTCTTTAAATTTGGCGGAAATGATCAAGGCGTAATAAGTCACTGTGTTCATAATGTAACATTTGTCCCTTTTTCACACTCAGTATTCACTTTCTCCAGGAGCTGTAAGAAACTTGTTTCCCTGTTTCTTCATGGATTCATAGACTCACGTGTTTTGAGTTTAAATTTGGGGGCATTAAGAAACTTTGGGCTTATGGCAAGAGTAGCACTTGGTTTGACTGGGAGCTGGGCTTAGGCGGAGAAGAACAGCTGCGTGCCTACTGAGTGCCACCGCCATGCTAAGTCCTTTCCCTGCACCTCCTGGCATACCTAGGAGGCAAGTCCTACAGTCATCCGTGTTCCGCTGCTGAGAAAGCTGAAGGTTAGAGAAAGGAATGACATGCTGAGCTCACAGGTGACAAAGCCCGCGTTGTAACCACCCCACTCTTCTCTCTTCTGTGATCTGCAGCTAACACTGCCTCTCTGCAGTCAGGTGTGTCTTGTCAGTTCCACAATCTAAATGTGAAATCGAGTTCGATATTGATAATGAGAGAGAAGACTCAGTTCTTCCGCCTACCTATTACAGGAATCAAGTTTGACAGGGGACAACCCCCAACCACAGGGCCAGGCTCTAAGCCAAATTCTCTAGGTTGCCTACTTCTTTACTTGGCCAGATCTGAATGTAATCTGCAAATAAGAGAGGAGCTTGGACTTTATTATTTTTTTGAAGGATTTTATTTATTTATTTATTTATTTATTTGAGAGAGAGCAGGGCGGGGGGCAGAGGGAGAGGGAGAGAATCCCAAGCAGACACCCTGAGCAGGGATCCTGACGCAGGGCTCAATCCCACGACCCAGAGATCATGACCTGAGCTGAAATCAGGAGTCAGACGCTTAACCGGCTGAGCCACCCAGGCGCCCTGGAGCTTGGACTTTATAAGTCATGATCTTTTAGAGTAGTTTAGATACTCCGAAAATTGTATTTCTTAGTTTGTTTTTTTTAAATGTGCTAAAATTCTTAGACTTTTAGAAAACCTGTGTTTAAATCTCAGCTCTGCTACTTACCAGACACATCACCTAGAATAAGCCTCTCTACGTCTCTAGGACACTGTGTACTCATCTCTAAAATGAGGATAATTACAACCTCCACACTGCTGTTATAACACCCCATGAGGTAAAGCGTGAGTTCTGATCCCCTGAAAGGCACCATACACATACACATTTTAGATGAAGCATGAGCCTGGAAGATTTTAGAGGAGGCACAATAGCCTCAAAAGTGAATTTAGCTTTTCAAAATGTCAAGTGTAATTACTAGATATACCTTCTGAATGGGCTTGTTTGGCTCAACCCCACTATCACAGTGAGCACTGAAGAAATTATGGTACATTACCCAAAACCTGAATGGAGGAAGTATGTATTCTCGTTAAATTGCTTTCCAAAATGGTTGTTAGCACTTCCTAAATGTCTTATGAAGGCATGTTGCCTTACAGGGATGAGCACAGCAGCCCGGAACCTGGCAGGGTTAGCAAAGCCAAGAATCAGTATAAGTGCCAATGGGGATGAAGTGAACATCAAGACAGAAAGTTCCTTCAAGAACACGGAGATCTCCTTCAAACTGGGGGAAGAATTTGATGAAACCACAGCAGACAACCGGAAAGTAAAGGTAAGAACTAAGTCTTCCTGGTGGAAGAATCCAGAAAAAAACTAGATAACCCAGAAAAAAAACTAGAAGGTGGTTGAGCATGGTTCATTCATATCTAATTTGATTAAGTACCAAGTCAGTTTGGGCTTGTTTTGTTGATTACTGCCGAACATCTCTAAAGCCAATCCCTTCGCACATTATTCTGATGGTTAACAGGCCCAAAAAATTTGACATGTTTTCACTTTTTTATGATCTCTCTTTCTCACTGTATAAAAGAGCACTAGAAGAGAACAATTATTCACAGTTTAGGTATTGTTCATCTGGGGAAGGAGAGCATTAATTGAATAATCTCTTGAGACTTCTCTAATTTGATATTAACTTATGACAAGAACTGAGGGGGGAATTTGGGGGAAAAGAATGTCAAAACAGAAATGAAAAAGTAGATGTCTAGTTTTTGGTAGGTTAGAGTGTAGTGAATTGCTATTTCTAACTGATTCCTTTATGCATTTATAGAGCATCATAACATTAAACAGTGGTGCAATGATTCATGTCCAAAAATGGCTTGGCAAAGAGACAACAATCAAAAGACAAATTGTAGATGGAAAAATGGTAGTGGTGAGTTTTCGATGAATTGAATTTTTTAGATACTCCTCTTTGATGCATGCCTTTCAAGTTACTCAGTTGCTGTGCATCCTGAATTGAGAGTCTGGGGAAGGAGGGAGAGAGCAAGTTTAAACTGTCGTCTGCCAACTCTAATAGATCCCTTTTTGCTTTTAGGAATATATCATGAATAAAACTGTCAGTACTCGAATTTATGAAAAGGTATGAAGGAAGTGTCTACATCAGTGGAAACTTGTTCACTAACAGGAAGCTGGGACTTGAAGAAGATATGCCTCAGGGCCGGTGATTTAAATAATTGTTCAACATAAATTTGCTCAATAAAACCAAAAAATTAAGTGCAGTTTTGGAGCTGTGTAATAGTGAGGGTTGGGGAGAAGCGGATTAACTGGTGAGGTAAGAAGCTACTTGCTTGTGGTATGAGTATAAGAGCTCCGAAGTCCCCTTAAGCCTCTGTCCACCTGACTTCCATAGTCCTTGAGTTCCCTCCAGTGGACCTATTCCATTTAGGTTAAGACATTCTGTCAAAGAGTGCTCTGTGGAAATTCCTGTGACCTCACAGAGGGTATAATACACTGGAGATACAATCACTGGAAACTACTTTGGGCAGCACAGATGCTGAAAACCAACATTGCTGACTTTTGCTTTTTGCAGAAGGCAGCTCTGCTTAAAGTCATTGGGATAGATGAAACACAAAATAGAGCCTGAACCTCATACACTGTGGTTGAATTATTATGGAAGAACATTTAAAATAATTATCGTCTTACTTATCTATAAGCCCATTTAAAATAATCAGGCTAGGGCATCTGTCACCACTACTTACAGTTTAGTCTTTGCAGAATGACCTTATGTTAAATGCCAGTCTTGAATTTCTAAATGCCTCGTTGGAATATAATTGTTAGAGCTACACAAAGTCCCTTAATAATTTCATTAAGGACTGTTGCTAGGAAGTACTCTCAGAGCTTAGAGCAGAAGAGAGTAATATAGGTAAAATTAAAGTGTAAAGTCTGAAAACCTGAGGGGAGGGAAAAAGGAAAGACAAAGAACTATGTAAATATCATGTTGTACTTTAAAAATAGATAGTAGTTGGTCAAAAATAAGTCCTAAGAGTTATGTTTAATATGTGCTTAAGTAGAATGTCCATGTAATTTGTTACCTAAAGTGGAAAGGGGGGATGCCTGGGTGGCTCAGTCAAGCGTCTGCCTTCGGCTCGCTCAGGTCATGCCAGAGTCCTGGGATTGAGTCCCGCATCGGGCTCCTTGCTTGGCAGGAAGACTGCTTCTCCCTCTCCCTCTGCCTGCCGCTTCCCCTGCTTATGTTCTCTCTCTCTCTCTGACAAATAAATAAATAAAATCTTAAAAAAATATATAGTGGAAAGGGGCTGTTATCAGTAATTACATTTGGACAACAGGCATAAATGGGAACTGCCCTAGGCAACCTGGGGGGAATGGCCACCTTAGTAGGATGAAACTGAAAGGTAATATACAAAAGCACTGAGCATGACCCTGGAGCAAGAAATGAATCAAGGAAAGTAAGGAGGTCAAGGAAAGGAACTAGGATTGTCATATTAAAACCAGAAGTATAGAGCGGAGCACCTGAAGTGATGGGCTTGGTAGTGGCCACACAGCTGCTGGATGTGGGCAGTGACAGTCATTCCCACATGACTTGTGCCCGTCCTTCCTAAAGGACTCAAGTGCATACAAAAGGTAACCATGCTTGTTCTCCAGAAGTCAGACTCTCAACCCCCCAGGTGTCCTTGCACAAAGAGGAACATGGGCCAATGGTTCTTTAATCAGAGGACAGTCTGCAAGGTGGATACAGAGGACAGCCACTTTAGCAGTGCCCCTCAGAGTAGGGGTGGAAGGATTTCTAGCACCCCTCAGGAAGAGGATACTACTCTAAAAAGCCCTAGGCACTTCTCATTTAAATCTTTGGATTTATAGGATGCCTGGGGGGCTCAGTTGGTTCAGCGTCTGCCTTCGGCTCAGGTCATCATCCCAGGGTCCCAGGATTGAGCTCTAATTGAGCCCGACTGAGCCCCACGTTGGGCTCCCCACTCAGTGGGGAGTCTGCTTCTCCCTCTGCTCCTCCCCCGACTTGCGCGCACGTGCGTGCTCTCTCGCTCTCTCTCAAATAAATAAATAAACTCTTTAAAAAATAAATCTTCGGATTTACGGAGGCATAATTTTTTTTTAATATCATAGTGTCTTGCAGTTTTCCTTTTTTTTTTTTTTT
>NC_138372.1:123378630-123400667 GCF_054177405.1 Leptonychotes weddellii
GTGTGTGTGTGTACGTGTGTGTAATGTTTTCTCTCAAGGCCTTTTTACCATCTCAATTATTGAAAGCATTTATAAGATATAATCAAGAAATAAAGTAGGCTACCTATATAACACACAATTAGAAAATCACTTCAACTTTTATGAGTTTATATTTGTTCTTTATGAAATAAAGCTAGACACAGACGCTTCTCACTATGCTTTGCAAGTGAATTATTTTTCAGGGATTCCTTTCTCCCATCAGATGTAAGGGAGCAGATGGCTGAGTCCTAAAAAGTATTTCTGATGGCTCTTTATGCTACAACCTCTTTAATGCTGTGAATGTCACTTTCCCGCTAAGAGGGAAAAAATGCAAATCGAGGAGAAAAACTGTGGCCAGCTTGGTATGTGCTATAATGACTAACAAAAGAAATGGAAATGCAGAAATTGTCTTCTATTTCCTCCCCAGTGAATGAGGAACTCTAATTCTCAGGTGTTCTATTAGGAATAATGATTTGAAATCTTAGACGAGATTTTGAAAAAGAGGCCATATCTCCTGGAGTCTAGTAAAAACAAAGCTAAATGCATAGTTTGGATGAATCAAAAACCACTTCACTCTCTTTATTGACATTCAACAAAAGAAAAGCTATTAACTACCTTTGGGCAGCATAAATGTCACAGCAACTGTCACCATAGCAACCAAAAGGTCAAATATCCACTGGTGACTAAGACACGATTTGCATTAAGAAAGCAACTATAATGTCAGTATTCTTTTTTTTTTTTTTTTAAAGATTTTATTTATTTATTTGACACAGAGAGAGTGAGAGAGAGTGGAACACAAGCAGGGGGAGTGGGAGAGGGAGAAGCAGAGTCCCCGCGGGGCTCGATCCCAGGACCCCGGGATCATGACCTGAGCCGAAGGCAGACACCTAATGACTGAGCCACCCAGGCACCCCTACAATCACAGTATTCTTAAACGTAGAGAAAAACACTAGAAACCTGTAATAGGAAGATATCCGGCCTGAAGTGCTATTGCCACCTTCTGTCAAATAGCTGCTGGGGAGCACCAGATGCCTCAGTGGCTGAGTTCTGAAGATAAATCAGATCATCAGTCTCACAGCATCTGGTGCCTAAACAATTCCATAAGGGATCTTTCTACATAATAATGCTTCATTGGCTCTTTTTTTTTTTTTTTAAAGATTTTATTATTTATTTGGCAGAGAGAGAGAGAGACAGTGAGAGAGGGAACACAAGTAGGGGGAGTGGGACAGGGAGAAGCAGGCTTCCCGCCGAGCAGGGAGCCCAATGCAGGGCTCGATCCCAGGACCCCGGGATCATGACCTGAGCTGAAGGCAGACGCTTAAGGACTGAGCCACCCAGGCGCCCCTTTCATTGGCTCTTTATTGGTATCCTCACTACCTCCAACTGCAAATGATAGAGAATAATAATTGGGAAAAAAGGAAAATAACAATTGAATATTCTAATAGGTCTCTGAATGTTTGTTTAATGTCTATCTTCCTAACTGGACTATAAGGCCCATATGGGCAGGAACTGTTGCTTCTTCACTCACCATGTTCCCTCCCTGCTAGTTCAGTTCAATCAGTTTGTCTTGAGTAATTGTCTGCATGCATGCAGGTGAGAATATGTGCAATGAATCTTGGAATTACCTTACATACGCTTTCCTAGTGGTATACTATGATCATGTCATCCTGAACATGGGAAGAATCACCTGCTTTTACCACTGACGGAAAGAGTGACCAAATGAAGGAATGAGTGTTGTGATTAAATTTCACACTTAGATATGACCCACAGCCAATGCCTTTTCTGTGCTTCCAGTGGGTATGAAAAAGGAAAGAAAGAAAAGGCAGGGGAGGTAGAAGAGGGAAGGAAGTTTAGGAGAATAATATTGTTGATCATAAGCACTAATTTTAGATGCTTTCACAATATTTATTATATGAGTTAATGCAAACAATAACCCCCATAAGTAGAAAATCTTATATTTTCTTCATTCAGTCAGTCAACAAATATTTATTGACCGTGTCCATGCATGGTGTTATGGACTTGGGATACTACACAAGGAAAGTCATATGTTGTCCCCACTTATATGGAATCAAGACTTCAGTGGGCGATATACATATTAATCAAATGATATCCAAAATTAATAAAAATTGCCATTGCAGTAACTGTTCAATGATGTTATACTAGAAAAAGGTTAAGAAAGATGATTGAGTTGAAATCTAAAGGATGTCATCCCAAAAGTAGGAAACTATGATTGAGCTGAGGTTTAAGGATTAACCATATGGGAGTGGTTAGACATTCCAGGAAAGGAGAAGAGTACGTGCAAAGACCCTGGTAGAAGCAAGTTGGAAATTAGTACTTTCTTTTCTATTCTCTGGGAGATTTTGTGTAAAATTGGTGTCATTTTTTCTGTAAATATTTGTAAGAATTCATTGGTGAAGCTTATGGGCCTGGAATATCTTCGTGAGAGAAATTTTAACTATAGATTCAAAAATAATGGATTTGGGAGTAATCACATTTTTACTTCTTGTATTATTTTTGGTAAATTGTGTTTTCTAAGGAATTTATTAAATTGCTTTTAAATCTGAAAAATTATTGGCATGAAGTAGCTCATATTTTCTTACGATCTTTTTAATTACTGTAAGTTATGTAACTATAATTTTTAATAACTAGGATATACTGATACACCCTTTTTTATTCCTGCAATCAATAACTTTTGCCTTCTTTCTTTTTAAGTCCATCTTGCTAAAAGTTTGCCAATTTTCTCAGTCTTTTTCTTTTTAAAAGATTTTATTTATTTATTGAGAGAGAGGGAGAGAGAGCACGTGCAAGTGTGAAGGCAGGTGGGGGTGGGGCAGAGGGAGAGAGAGGATCCCAAGCGGACTCACTGCAGAGCAGGGAGCCCAATGCGGAGCTCACTGTCATGACCCTGAGATCATGACTTGAGCTGAAACCAACAGTTGGATGCTTAACTGACTGAGCCACCCAGGTGCCCCTCAATTTTATTAGTTTTTAAAGGAACTGTTGGTTTTGATGATGTTTTCTATAACATGCTTGTTTTTATTAATATCTGCTCTGTCAATCATCTAGTTCTGTGGACTCCTGTTTCTTTTGCTTTTTGAGCATATTTTCCTATCTCTTTGCTCTATTTACTTATTTAAGATTTCATTTATTTGAGAGAGAGAGAGAGCATGCACGAACAGGGGGATCATCAGAGGGAGAGGGAGATAATCTCCAGCAGACTCCATGCTGATCACAGAGCCCCATGTGGGTCTCAATCCCAGGACTCCCAGATCATGACCTGAGCCAAAACCAAGAGTCTGATGCTTAACCGATTGAGCCACTCAGGTGTCCCCCTACTTATTTTTGATTAACAATGTAGATGAAAAGTTGCGGAAATAATTTAGATTTATGGTGACATTATCTTCTTTTGGAGAGAGTTTGTTTCTGACTGGTAGCTAGGTTCACTGGCTGTCCAGATCACACTAAACTAATTTTAAGAATTGAATTGCTGTTAGCATGGGCCTATTTAATTCACCTTTTTCCCTATGCTGCAATCTTTCAAAGTCCCAAACCAAAGCATGTTGATTAACCAGGAATTTTCCCTCATTGTTCCCCTAAACCTTATAACATGGTCATAAACGTTCCTCAGACTTTTGCCTCTCATCTGCCTTTTGCAGAATTCATAAATGCCTAGAGCCACAGCAGTCCGCTTGGGACTGTTTTCTCTGGCCTTGCCTTTTTCACCCAAATTCTAGACCCTTAATTTTTCTCTGCCTTTTTCTCTCTCTGATACCTTGAAAAATTGAAAAAAAAAAAAAATCATCTGTTTTTTCTAAGATGTCATAGTTGGAAAGTTAGCTTGATTTCCTCATCTATCATAAGGAAGTGAAAATTCTGAAGTCCATTTTTGTTTATTCAGTTATTTTTAAAAAAATGACCATTTATAGTGACACGTTATTTGCTGTGCTTTTCATGCCACCAATTATGATTACAGTATTTCTATTTTACAAATATAATAATTTTAATTTAGAAAGTAAGTTCCAAAAGGGTATGGAATTCTGTTCAATGATGTTTAACCTTGAACAGTGCCTAGCACTTAGTAGGCTGTCAATATTTTTGCAATTACATGAATGAAAGGAATGGAATCAGATCTTCAGCACTCAAGTGGATGATCATGAAGTCTTCGTTCATTTACTATAGGATGGTTGGCTATCACTTTTCCAAATATATAATTGGATGTAGCTTGAAGACAATATGTGAGGAATATTTACATGACATGCTATGTAGAGCACGCTTTCTTTATTTTGTTTGGACCCCTGGGTGTTCTTTTCATTGTATGATTCAAGTAGCTCCCCTTATCATGAGAATTTACGTAGGCAATAAACCTGTGAAAGGTGAATCCATACTGTAAACAGAATATTGTATATCCATTCTACAAATATTTAGTTCAAGTCTAAATATATGTATCTAGTTATAATATGGTTCTGGTGTTTATTATCCACTGTTTTTCACTAGGATATTGAGGAATTTCTTAGCTAGGGGTGACTTAATGTCTCAAGCCTGGTTCAGTCTGGATCTTTGCTCTTTGCTTTGATCTGTGCCTTTGACTCACATGTGAGCCTCAGAATTTTATCTTTGTCTGAATACATCTGGTTCATTCCAGCAGTCAGGTACATTGCTGATAAGCTAAAACAGAAAATTCTTTTCTTTATTTAAAATTGCTTCAAAGTTATAAGCCCTGCCAATACATAGCTCAATGTTTATATTTTAACTCCACAGCTATTCCTATGTGCAATACAGGGACTGCTGAAAATTCATACAGCTCTCCTATATCAGTCTCTCTGAATACAAGGGCTCAGCTCAAGTGGGGTGGTTTAAGAGTCCTTCCTTCACAGATTTAGGCAAAACACCTAAATGTTGAATGCTACACTTCTCAATAAAGTTTGGTCACAAAAAATATTTTTGAGGACACAAGTGATACCATCATTTATTTTTATTAAGTGTTTTGGATAAGAAAATAACACAGTCTTGGGGCACCTAGGTGGCTCAGTCAGTTAAGCAACTGACCCGGTTTTGGCTCAGGTCATGGCTCAGGTCATGATCTCACAGTTGTGGGATTGAGCTCCGGGTCAGGCTCTGTGCTCAGCGTGGAGTCTGCTTCAGATTCTCTCTCCCTCTCCCTCCCACTCTCTCTCTCTTAAATAAATAAATAAGTAAATAAATAAATAAATAAATAAAATCTTTAAAAAAAGAAAATAATACATTCTCTAATCCAAAGCCCTTTTTTAAATAGCTGTTTCTTCTATCCCAGTACAATGTCCTTCCTCCAGTTATATTCTCCTGGGTCTAGGACTGGGTTAGCAGATTAGCGGAGGAATTTTTCTAGTCACTGTTTCATTCCCACTTTGAGTTATCCACGCACGAGTAATGTAAGGTGAGACTCGGACTCACGGTATATGATTCCATATTTTGACCCAACTTGGACCCTAAGGACATAAATGCAATGGTTCTGGCTCAGCTATGACATTGGTAACCTGAGCCCAGAAAGCCAGCAATTCTACCTGTTATGAGCGAACCTGTTATGATCATGGGAAAATATCCCATTGTTGTGAAGACTGCCAGCCTGTGTACAAATATTTACAACCTAGTAATATCACTTATCTCATAGTCAGGACTGATGCCAATGTAGAAAACCACTAGGAAAATTATGGCGGCAAGACGTACTCCCAAGAGCAACACTTACATTTGAAGTGGTTTTATGTCTGCTCCCGCTGGTCGAAGACTGGGGCTCTGAGGTACCTGTAGCCTGGATGCTTCGTCTCTTGACTTTCACCTCTCTTGATCTGGGGGCAGAAAGGACTAGCTCTATTTAGTCACATGGTGATGTCGGTATCACCTGACCTTTGGCCAAGGCCACTGTGCATATGTGATATGAAGGGAGCAGGGTAAGATAATGGCCCCAAGTCCGGGCTGGAGAACAATGCCAGGTTCAAACCTTGCCTCTCCTCATTCAAGTTTTGGGAGCAAGTTACCTAACCTTCTCATTAGTAAATGGATGTGATAATAGTACTTGACTCTTGGAGGTGTTGAGAGAATTAAATGAAATAATCCATAATAAGCACTGAGCAGGGTGACTGGCCCATAATGAGCTCTTAGTATACATTAGTATTATTTATATAGAAACTTCTTCTCTTTATAAAACTGAAGATTTATTTTAAAGGGCTTAAACTCAGAGTTGTTGTATCAACTAAGAACCTGCTTAATTTGGACTTAAGGTTTTTTTTTTTTTTAGATGAAAATCTTTGCTGTGGCCAAAGATCGTGTTCTAGTGCTCCTTCTTAGCCATCCCATGAATACGATTTCTGTGCTCTGCTGTAATAGACTGACCGTATTGTCTGCCTACTCTGCCTGCCTGGGATATGTGAACTATGCCAAGCCTCCCTTACCTATGAATACTTCCTCACACTGCTTCCCTGCATTTCTCTCCCACAACATATTTGAGGCGGTTATCACAATACTCATGGACATTTTCCTCTCTTTCTTCTCTTTCAATAAGAATTCTTAATTGTGCAGACTCAGGATTGAGAGTGACCAAGATGCCTGAACGCGCGCGCGCGCGCGCACACACACACACACACACACACACACACGCTCTCATTCATGCTCATATAATTTAGTCTGGTATAGGATTCAATTCACGGAGTCTTTTCCAAAGCATTAAAGACTAAGCACTTCTTAAAAATGTAAGATCGACCAAAAATTTTTTTGAAGGTTCAAATAGTACTCTCATTGATCTTTATAAAAATTTTTGGAGACTAAAGGAAACATTATGTGGGGCTTTCTTTTGTCCTAACGGGTGATTCATTGCCTGGTCCTGACACTGCTTTTCCCCATTGGGTCTCTGTGAGAGTCACATGCTTTGGACATCTTTGAAAAGAATCTTCTGAGGCTTCAGCATCTCATTTGAGTCTCCTGAATCTCACCTAGAGCTGTGTTGAATTCTCATCCATCACAATGAGCAACAAATTCCTGGGCACCTGGAAACTTGTCTCCAGTGAGAACTTCGATGATTACATGAAAGTTCTGGGTAAGAAATGTTCCTTGTAGCTCTGGTTGGGAAGATCCTTTTTTGCAAAAGCTGCATGACTATTTCCTTCTAACTCCTTTTCCAGGACTCTGGGGAAGTTTGCAGAGGCTCAAGTACAATCCTTTTCTGCAATTAAACTTCTATTGTGTCATTCCAATAATTTATTGTACTTCATTTGTGGAAATTTTAATAGATTTTAACCTAAGAGCTGCTTAATTGCGTGGAACTCCACTGATTTCAAAGGTGGTTTCGTATCAGTAGGGCTTTGCTTTAAAGGAAAGAAATCTTAGAGGCTTAGGCAACCCATCCTCTGGCTTTCCTGAAGGTTCGTTTTATAAAAGCTGAAGTGCTCATAAGATAAGGAGTTGAAAATACTGAAGTTAATAGAAAGCCTCAATTTAAAATTTTGGTGTTTAGCTAAACCAGAAGTTTACACTACTTTCCTGGAGTTGGAGCCATGGATGAAGATGGAAAATCCAGTCAATAGTTTTATCTACTTTATTTTATACTATTTCTAGAGAATGTTCCACATTGATATGAGCACAATAGGTATGAAGTGTCTTTGGAGCTATTTAAGTAGAATAGAAAGTGATGCCAATGACCCAGGTTGCTATGCTTGACAAAGGGCCTGTAGCTTTACTTACCTGTTCAGAAAGCTCATGAAAAGAGTTGTATTTTTAGGTAAAATGAGCAAAATCATGTCATATTGCCTAGAAAACTATGAGACCTTATGGGTATAAATCCATACTATGAGGTTGGTTAGATTTATGGACTTGACTTTACAGTTGAGGAAGAAGCAAAATACAAGAGCCTCGATGAAGGACTCCCTAATTCTGTCATTTTTCAAATTTAGAATGCATAAGATCACTTCGGGGTTTGGTATAGTGTAAATTCTCAGGCTCTACTGCAGAGATTATATATAATATATATATTCATATATTTATATGAAAGTAGTTTTTCCTTCATTTATTTCTCTCATTTGACATTTCTCCTTTTCCCTGTATTTCTATAGTTTTAGTAATAAAACTTGAGAGTCTAATTTTGTTTTGTTTTTCAGATGGAGAAAATTTTAAAAAATGAGTTTATTTATGATTACGTGTAATGGTACAGATCTTGAAAGGAGATGGATAGATTTTTCCTACCAGTTAAACTTAGGGGCCGAGGCGCCTGGGTGGCTCAGTCGTTGAGCGTCTGCCTTCGGCTGGGGTCGTGGTCCCAGGATCCTGGGGTCGAGGCCCACATCAGGCTCCCTGCTCCACGGGAAGCCTGCTGCTCCCTCTCCTGCTCCCCCTGCTTGTGTTCCTTCTCTCACTGTGTCTCTCTCTGTCAAATAAATAAATCTTTAAAATAAATAAATAAATAAATAAACTTAGGGGCCACAACAAAATTTCAGAAATAAGATTCTATTAAGGATGTGGGGAGGAGCGTCTGGGTGGCTCAGTCATTAGGCATCTGCCTTTGGCTCAGGTCATGATCCTGGGGTCCTGGGATCGAACCCCCGCATCAGGCTCCCTGCTCCGCAGAAGTCTGCTTCTCCCTCTCCCACTCCCCCTGCTTGTGTTCCCTCTCTCGCTGTGTGTCTCTCTGTCAAATAAATAAAATCTTTAAAAAAAAAAAAGAGGATGTGGGGAGAGTTCTTTTCTATATCCATAATGTATTACTGAGGAGAAAAAATTCATAGAACAGTATGTATCTGTCATAGTTGCATTTTAAAAATACCTAGAATATTTATATGTAAAAACTAAAATGTCTGGAATGATTCATACAAAACACTGGTGATTTTCAAAGACTGTGGGATTGGGATGTGGTAAAAGGGGATGACTTGCACTATTTAGGCTAAACACGTTTATCTTTAAAATCTGCAGACATTACTCTTGTAATAATAAAACTTAAAATATTTAAGTCGATGGACATGTATTTCCATTAGGTGGTGAAACATGGGAGGAGGCCCTCAGTACTCACTGATGCTACCCGCCATTTCCAGACCTGAGCATAGAATGCGGCCATGCATAGTCTCTCTAGGTACATCTCTTTGTCGACGTAGTTCTAACACTATCTTGATTTACAGGTGTGGGGTTAGCCACCAGAAAACTGGGAAATTTGGCCAAACCCCGTGTGATCATCAGCAAGAAAGGGGATGTTATAACTATAAGAACTGAAAGTACGTTTAAAAATACAGAGATCTCCTTTAAGTTAGGTCAGGAATTTGAAGAAACCACAGCTGACAGCAGGAAAACAAAGGTAAATTTTAATGTTTCTCTTCAAAGTTGGCTCGTTCTCCAGCTTGAGAGGATTATTTCTGTTAGTGTTCATAAAGGTAGACTACCCCCATTCTATTGAAAACTGGGGCACCTGGGTGGCTCAGTCGGTTAAGTGTCTGCCTTGGGCTCAGGTCATGATCCGAGTCCTGGGACTGAGTTCCACATCGGGCTCCCGGCTCAGCAGGGAGTCTGCTTCTCCCTCTGCCTGCCGCTCCCCCTGCTTGTGTGCTCTCTCTCTCAAATAAATAAAATCTTAAAAAAAAAAAAAAAAAGAAAATGAATGCGCCTTGGGGGAGCCTTGCTTGATCTCAGGATTGTGAGTTCGAGCCCCATGTTGGGTGTGGAGTCTACTTTAAAAAAAAATAAATAAAATGAAATGAAATAAAATAAAATAAAATAGAAAATGAATGTGCTTCATGAGACAGCTATTATGAAAACAATTCGATACTGAATGAACCGCTTCCTTAATCAGCCAAAGTCCAAGCAACTCGATTATGTGAATTTGTCTCTGCAGAGCATTGTAACCTTGTCAAGAGGCTCATTAAATCAAGTACAGAAATGGGATGGCAAGGAGACGACAATAAAAAGAAAGTTGGTGGATGGGAAAATGGTAGAGGTAAGAGTATTTTCACTTCTAAATACAAAAATAATGGTATTTAAATAGAGAAATTGGTTATATTATTTTCGAAATATTCCTTTTTCTTTGCAATACCAATGGATAAGAATGGCTAAGGATAAAGTCAGAGCTAATGGTTAGATGATATTTCAACCATGAAGACTCATCTACAGTACTTTAAGTATAGGTCCAAGATTTTAGAAATAACAAAGCCCATTTGTTATTTTAGAAATAACAACACCTAAAAATAACAGCAAAGTCAAAGAAAGTATGGATAAATCTTACCAATTTGGACTCACAAAGAGAAAAGTAAGTCTAAGTTTTAAAAGCAAAACAAACCCCGAACGGCTCAATTATAGAATATTTGTAGATATCTAAGTGTTTTGCTTTCAAGAATCCGAAGTAACTTGGACTACACCATGTCAATAATTGAAGCTCAGCTCATAGGAGACCTTTTAGTCAGCAGATAAAGAATGATGAGCAGGGTTCCATGAGATGCCGTCTAACGATTTTTTTTAAGTTTTAGCTTCTGTGCTTACTAATACATACATTGAATATAGATTCATGTTATTTTAAATGTTTTTTCCTTTAGTTTAGAGGTTCTTATCTCTAGCTACAAAATAGATTTTCATGGGGAGTTAATACCAATATGGGGCCCCGACACATTAATTAAATGCAAATCTCTTGGGGGAGAAGGAACCATCAGTATTTTTAAATGCTCCTCAGATGCTGCAAATATGCATATAGTTTTGAAATCCACTTTTAGATTTAAATGCACACAAATTATGCATAAAAACTTGACACTTTAAGAAAATTCTTCCATAGTAACATAGATTGACTTCAAAACTGTTTCTCCTATTTCAATGTCATAATTCCGAATTGTCAGAGACTGACATACTGATGCTCTACTCCTTTCTAAGCTTAACCTTATGAGCTTGTTTTTATTTTCTGTTGCTATGTGCAAATTTGCTGTTCCTAGTTTCAGTTTTATATACTCAATGAATCTCTCTCTTTTCTTAAGGAATGTAAAATGAAGGGCGTGGTCTGCACCAGAATTTATGAGAAGGTCTGAGAAGATTATTTCCTCATTGAAGTGATATTTGATCATTTGATGTTGGAAATCAACGGTTTTCATTGGCAAGGCCCGACTACTCTGCAATTTATCTGTTTGTTTTTGCTTTTGTCCTAATAGATCAAATAGGTAAAGGCCTAAACTGAGGATTAATCTAAAATTCAGTGTTGTTTAAACATTTTCAATTTGTATGCATTTCCTTACTCTATTAAAGTATGTATATTGGCCAGACCTAAATAGTTGATAATGTCATTTAGTTATCTGTGAAATTCTAACCTATGTTGTACTTTGTATATCGAAATGATAGTAAAGCAAGTAACTGGATAGTAAAAGGAAGTAAATGTATTGATCTAAGTAGCCCCCGCATGGTGGGGAGGAGGATCAGAAGTGAGACAAACTACAAGAAGGAGCTGTTTTAAATCAGAGTTCTATTTCAGCTAAAAGGGCAGCCTCTACTCCAGCCAATTTTTTTTAAAATTGAAGCGTAATTTATGGACAGTGAAATGCACAGATATCAAGGGTAGAGTTCAAGCCATTGTGACAAATGCACACACCCTTATAACTCACATCCTGATCAAAATAATGGTACACTTCCTTACTCCCAGAAAGTTTTCTCATGCCTCTTCCCAGTCAGTGTCCTGCCCTGTCCCACCTCCACCAGATGAAGTAGTCATTTGGTTTCTATCATTTGGGTTTTAAATCACAGTTTAATGTGCAGGTTTTTATACAGATAATATTATTTTTAACTCAAAAAAAGTATACATTTTTTAAATGAAAAGGCAACCAGGAAATTTTTTTAAATCCTGGAGAGGAAAACAACTGCTCCCATTCGGCATGGTATGAGCCCTCACTTGCGCATGTGAACATATCATACTCATCTGCAACCACAGTGCTCATACTGTTTTACGTTCTGCTTTTTGTGACTTTAACAAGGATTCTTCCACATTTCAACAGGTGCTATACCATAATTTATTATGATTCTATAATATAACAGTTCTATTTTTATGTTATATCCAGTTTGGAGTTATCACAGATTATTTGGCAAAAATTGCCTTCATGTATATATCTGATTGTGCTGAATACTTTTTCCAGGAGAGGGATTAGTAAGTCAAAGAATATGGAAAACCCGATGGTTTCTTACTGAATATTTTTGTATTGCTTTCCTCAGTGTTGTTAGTGATGAGGGACCAGCAGTATACTTAAATAGGGCAATGCATGAACACAGGTCCTATACTGATGCTAACAGCTACCGAACGTTGTATGTGTGCTGTGTGCCAAGCTCATTGACTCTCTACCAGACAATTTTCATGCCATGTTGCCATATTTAATACAATTTCACACAACCACCCTATCCGGTAGATACTATTATTATCCCCATTTTATAAAAGAGGAAACAGTATAGAATAACTTGTGTAAAGTCCCAAAGTGGTAGAGAATGAAGAGAGCTCATTTGCTAAACCTTTACTCTATTTTGTCTCCTTGGTCACACCTGTCTATTAGAAACATGTCTGTTTCTTGGAAAATCTCTAAAGTGTGCCATTAGAGATTATCTTTGCCGGTTCTTGAATTTCATATAAACGGAGTCATACATTATGTGTTCTTTCTGTTTGCCTTTTTAAACTCAGCATAGTGGTTTTGAAATACATCCATATTGTTGCATGCAGCAGTAGTTTGCTCTTTGATTGCTAAGTAGTATTCTATTGCATGAATATATCACAGTTCACTTATCCCTTCTTCTCTTTTTTTTTTTTAAAGATTTTATTTATTTATTTGAGAGAGAGAGAATGGGAGAGAGCATGAGAGGGAGGAGGGTCAGAGGGAGAAGCAGACTCCCCGCTGAGCAGGGAGCCTGATGCGGGACTCGATCCCGGGACTCCAGGATCATGACCTGAGCCGAAGGCAGTCGTTTAACCAACTGAGCCACCCAGGCGCCCTATCCCTTCTTCTCTTAAGACAGTTGGACTGTTTCCAGTTTTTGGCCAAATATTTTTGGCCAAAACATTTTGGCCAAACATGTTTTGATGAATAAAGCTGCTATAAACATTCTTGTACAAGGTTGTTGGTGGACATATGAGTTCCTTCCTTTTGGATAAATAACTGGGCATTGAGTTACTGGGTCTAGCTGATTTTTGATAGGCAGGAATAGGGACTACTGTGCCCAAGTAATAATGAAACTCTTTCAGATGTATTGTATGATTGAGCAAATGACAAACGTGCTGATGTTGTTAGGGGCCAGGATTTTCACTGTGGAAGAGAAACATACAAATATGGAATGAGGGAGGCAAGAAAGAATCGTGTGAGAATGGACTGGAATAGATGTAAATTTGTGGTTTCTAAGGCATGTGTATATATGTGCATATGTGTATGTAATTGTACATGCATATCTGCATGCATTTATGTGTGTATATACACATGTATTTATGTGTATGTGTATACACACCCATATATTTCCCAGATCTATCTGCCCAAAGAGCTTAGAAGCAATGACACCTGAAAAGGAATGAGTCCACCTACAGCCCAGACTTTGGTGTCCAATGTCATCCCCCACTAAAAGGAATGAGAGTTCCTTGGAGAAGCAACTAATTCCAATGTGGGGTCAGAGTAGGTACAAAATGAGCCTGAAATATCTTGTTATACCAGAAAGTAAGGAAGTGTTTAAAAAAATAATAGAAGCATGCCAAAATATGGAGGCCAGCTTGGAGGTGTTCCCCTTGGTTTAGACTGAGACAATTTGAAAAATAAAATAATTGAGAAAAAAATCAAAACTTATAAGCCATTGAAGGAAAAATAAGGACCCATGAATCCATAATGATAATAGAGAGAAAGAAGAGTCTTCCTTATAGCAGAATGCCATGGGCTGACCGGTATATGTGGAAGGAGTGCTAGAAATGGAAAGTCATCATTTTTCAACTACCACAGTAGTTCAGGCAAGAACTGCCAGTGGATGCTAAATCTAGAGGGAAATTTTGATTAGGAGAAGGATATTAGTTTGGTCTTAAAATATCTCTTCACAGATTGCTCATTAGTTATGAGGAGAAATAATAGTTTAACTACGCAGTGAAAAATTGGGCAACTCCTTGACTGGGTAATCACCCCTGACATCACCAAAGAGGGGCAGAAGAACATGTGTTTTCAAATGTGATACCCTGAGAAGGAACATCACTTATGTAGTTTTTCAGTCCAGAATCCCTATCTGGATCTAATCATGGGGAGATATCAGACAAATTCCAAATGAGGAATGTTCTATCAAAAAAGAGGCGGGTGGTATTGATCGAATTCTTCAAAAATGTCATCGTCATAGAAGACAAAGAAAGGCTCTGTGGAAATTTTCTAGATTAAATTACATTCAAAATATGTGCTGACTAAATCCAGTAAAAAAGAGGTTGAAATATAGATGACAAATTAGGTTAGAAGTGTACTGGGATTATGCAAGAGAATATCCTTATTCTTGGGAAATACACACTGAAGTATTTGGAGGTAATAGGCCATAATATATGCGATTTACTTTAAAAAACTGAAAAAAATTATGTGTATTTATGTGTGTGCATATATATTAGTGAGAGCAACTGACAAAGCAAATGGGGGTAAAACTTAATAGACAAATCTGACTAGAACCTATATGTCTTTTCTTTGTAACAGTTTGGTTCTTGCAACTTTTCTGCAAGTTTAAAGTTATTTCCAAACAACAACAACAAAATTTTTTAAAGCTATACTTGGCAAGTCCTTCTCTGCCCCTGGGCATTTAATCAACACGTGTCTGAGAGGCATCATAACCGAGGTGTGGTTTTTTATTTATTTATTTTTTGGCTCCAGCCAGATAATCCCATAAAAAAGGAGAGTTTTAAAACTGTGGTGCTATTTTTAGAGGTTGTAGTAATACGACTTGCAATAAAATGTATTCCTCAATAAACATAATTGCTCTATTATACAAAAGTCATGAGCAGTTTCTGTTTTTGTAACAGGAAAAGTGGAACTACACTGATAATGAGAAAGACAAAATGATCATTTCAGCAGGTGCTACATGCTGCTAGATTTGAAAAAGATTTTCAAACAACCAGAAGTGGGGGAGGGAGCTGGAGTTCTACAGTATTCAAAAAGTCATATCAGAATATAATTTTGATTCTCAATTCTTCTTGATAGAACCAAAAGTTCTTTTTGAAAGAACATGGGGTGGTAATTAACGTAACATAATAAAAAAAAAAGGAAGAAAGAAAGAACATGGGGGCTAAGAGCAATGAGAGTGCCTAGTCAAATTCCAGTTTGCTGCTTACTAGCTATGTGTCATTGGGCAAGTAACTTAACCTCTCTGTCCCTCAGCTCCTTCATTGTAAAAATGGGGATAATAATAGAACATACCTCAACAAGTTGTGAGGGATAAATAAATTAAAATATGTAGTGTCCTTGGCATTGGAAAAGCATTAGAGAAATGTCTTTTGTTATTATTATTTACCTAGTAACATACATGATTTTATTATACGTCAAAATGAAGAGAATTCACAAGATCTCAGAACTGTTGATACTGATTTGCACACAATGCGGCTAAATTTATTAAGAATATTATTTATATAAGCGTAAAAACAACCAAGAAACCTACTTACTAGCACACCACTGCCTGGAAGTAGCAGAGTACTTAGATTTTACCAATAACAGTTTTAGTGTCATGTTGACTGTAATATTTCTAATTTTTTACTAAGTCACTCTGGCTTAGCTTTTGGGAATATTTCTTCTAAACTAAGTGGTACCTCTTTAAATATGGTTGCACATTAGAATCATTTGGAAGTTTTAAATATCCCAACACCAAAATTGTACCACAGATCCACTAAGTCATAATCTATGGGTGACGGGTGAGACCCAGGCATCAGTATTTTTCAGGTGATTCCAATGTGTGGCCAGTTTGGGAACCACTGTGCCAAAGTCTTCCAAAGTTAGAAATTTAATGTAGGCTATTATCATGTTGCCATCTATTAAAATGGAGTGAAAGGTCATCAAAATCAGGAGTACCAAATGTCCCCAACGTGACACAAAATAACAGTACGTAGTGAAAATACTATGGTAAAATCAACGCAGATGTAATCAAGTCTTTTGTTAGGAAAGCAACTGTTTACTTCTTATCTTTATTTCCACCAGAAGGCAACACAATTGGCCATTATCCATGACATATGGAAAAGTGAAGGTTTCAAAATAGCAAAATGTGGAGCAACAGGGAAAACAAAGCTATAAAATAATGCTAAAACAGCTGCAAAATATAAACTAATTTTCAGCAGAATTTAGGAAACAAGTTCAAATTACTCAAAAAATGTAGTATGGGACTAATTTTTGAAATAGCACCTTGCACATTTTGCTATCTATTAAAATAATCAGTGATGACATGCAAAGTGTTCAGATCTCAGTTACCTGGATTGGAATTTGGGCACTATCTAAAGTCCTCCCCTTAGTAACCAACTGCAAGGCAATAGATTTTTATCTTTTTTTAAAGATTTATTTATTTATTTGAGAAAAAGAGAGTGGGAAGAGGGGCAGAGGGAGAGAAAGAGAGAATCTTAAGCAGACTCCCCGCTGAATGTAGAGCCTTATGCAGGGCTTGATCTTATGACCCTGAGATTGTGACCTGAGCCAAAATCAAGAATCGATGCTTAACCCACTGAGCCACCCAGGTGCCCCTATGCAACAGTTTTAATTGGTCTGCTGGTATAAAGTGAATATCCCAGCAACACCAAAGGATTGATGCTTCTATAGCTAAAGGGTTCTGAAAACGAGATATGTGACAAGTCTAAGTTTCACATTCATTACGACCAAATAATATTATTTCTTTGTTGGAATTTAAGATGGACATGAATTTTTGCACAATCTTGCATTTGGCATTAGAGTATAGTTATTCTTGATTTTCTATAATTGCACTTGTTTTCAAGTTATTAATGCAACATCAATGCATGTAAGCTGCATCAAGTAAGGTAAATAGTGTAGGGGAGCCTAGGTGGCTCAGTCGGTTAAGTTCTGACTTTTGATTTCGGCTCAGGTCATGATCTCAGGGTCCTGGGATGGAGTCCCATGTCAGGCTCCATGCTCTCCTCAGCGTCTGCTTATCCCTCTCCTTCCCACTTTGCCCCTCCTCCTGCTCTCTCTTTCTCTCTCACTAACATAAATAAATAAATAAATAAATAAATAAATAAATAAATAAATAAATAAATAAAATCTTAAAAAATAAATAATGTAGAGTAAATTGATGATAGCATTCAGATTTAGCATTTCCAAAATAAATCATTGGTGGGCTTGTATTGTATTTCCATAATGTAATTTGGCATTTGGAGAATTCCTACTGCACTTAAAGCCAGCCAAATCTAAAAATTTGGATTTTTATTAAATCCAAATCTATCTTGTGTTATACCATATTTTATTCATCTCAATCCTGTTTCCCACAGCTAGACTGCACTGTGTTGTTGTTGTTTTTAATTTATTTATTTGTTTGAAAGTGAGAGTGTGCATGAGCCAGCAGGGTGGGGGGTGCAGCACAGGGAGGGGCAGAGGGAGAGAATCTCAAGCAGACTCCCTGCAGGCACGAAGCAATGTGGGGCTTGATCCCACCACACCCATGAGATCATGACCTGAGCTGAAACCAAGAATCCAGTCGCCCAACTGACTGAGCCACCCAGGCACCCCTGGACTGCACTGTTAAAATCAAACACAGAGACCAGACTTGAAAATTCCCTGAGCAAACAAAACGAGTTCAGTCGTACAAACAAAGCTTAATTTAGCTCATTTCACAAGACAAGGGAGGCTCACTTGACTTGTGCTTCTTGCTTGTGCCTGTGATGATTATAAGCGGAACTTAAATTGTACCCCAAAATTGATATGAGGTAAACACTAACCAATTTCCTTTCATTTAAGAAAATTCTAATATTGTAACCAGTCACTGTGAAGAATAAACAGTTATTGCTTCCATATTATGTGAACTGCTTTATAACAATATACCTCTGAGCATCATTCTATGTTTCGGTTTGGGTGCTCCTGGTTGGCAAACTGTCTTTTTGGTGTATACACAATAAACTTTTACTAATTACTAGTTCAGTGCTTCATTGGTTTTACTTTTTTTTCTAAACTTTTGATAGTTTGCTGTTGAAGGTGACGCACCAGATCCTGAACTGCTTTGTGTCGTGAAGGCTTCCAGGAAAGTGCTAGGTCCCAGTGACTGTTAGTTAATGACCTGATACGGGAAGGGGCAAGACATCTATTGCATATTTCATGTGTTAGAGAGGCAATGGGAGTGTCACAGCAAGAATCCTGCAAGTGGGGCGGGAACATATGGATTTGAACCCTGGCTTTGCCACTTGCCATGTCCTAATTTGTACAATGGGGACAATAATGGCTACTTCACACAGTTGGTGGGGGAAGAAAACTTTCACGCATATGAAGCACTTTGTAAAGTGTAATGCGTCATTCATATGTAGAATATTCTTATTATGTCTATTGTTATATCACACATATAAATCCTTCTATTCAGCATATAGGTTTTTTTGTTTTGTTTTGTGTGTGTGTGTACGCATGAGAAGTACCCCCAAATAATGACTGTATGTAGAACCTTTCCTATTTGTCAGGCTCCTAAATGAATAGATATTGGAAAAAAATTGAATAAAGTCAAATATATTGCAACTTTGATTCATTCCATTAATAAAGGTAAACAGATCCTATAAGATGCTATTAAATAGAGTATTATTCAGCAACCGGAGTCATGGGCTTGAATCCGGTTCTATTGTCATGCAGCTGGGTGACCTGTAGCTCATTTCCATTGCAAAGCTCCAGTTTCTCCGTATTTAAAAGGAGGGGCTGATCTGGATGATCTTTAAGATTTCACTTATTTCTACATTTTATATCACTGTATTTAATAGGATTGGCTCTTTAATATTGAAATAACTTCATTATGTTTGTGAACTTTTCTATTTTAATAACTTCCCCAATTTCTAGAAGTTCCATGTAGACAGAGATACGCATCCCACACTGCTTCCCATCCAACATCACCTTCAAGAGACATTGATCCCACGCTAACTTCTTTGACCTGCCTCCAAGGTGGAGAATTTAAGAATTCCCTCCACTGTGTTTCCAATGCAATATAACCACGTATTTAAATCTCTAATTCTGATCGAAAGCTCAAGTGAAGAAATTTGAATTTTTTAATTTGATTGATTCCTAGAAGAGGCTTTATAAATGTTTGCTGAGTAAATGAGGGCACGAGTGAGTACCACTTCACAATTCTGACATACTACCCTGTGCATGCAGCCTTGGTCCATGCTGAGTTTGAAAACAGAGGGCTAGGTTTTACACAGGTTAGATAGGTGAGTTCTTTTGCTCAGAATTTCACAGACAATGAGGAGCAATGAGATGCCATTAAAATATGCCGTCACATCGTACTTTCCCGTCTTTCCTCTTGAAATGGTTAGGTCTGGAATGTTAAACTATAAACAGGAAATCTGTCTGCTTTTCTGTTCTCTGATAAGTCACATACATAACCCAGGGATGACTAAATGACCCAAATTCCTGGTTCCACAGAAAAGCTGAGGGATTTTCTTATTTAGAACTCATGAAAGACAGGTGAGTCTGTGAATTAGTAATGTGATTAAGATTTATTTCTGTTGTAACATGGAATATAGATTAGATCTACGATTTCCAACTGCACACACTGTATTTACCTTGTATAGAATTCATGTTGATTTTAGATTTTTGAATTATTGACGTGAGTGCAAAAACATCTGGGTGGAGAGGACATGGGGAATAAGAAAAGCACAGAAGGAAACCCTTTTGGTTCTCTGTGTATTTGTAAACTGTACTTATAACTCTATGAATCTAGAATTCCTGCAGGATTCATGAGATCCACACAGTCTTCCTGCTAATTTATATCTGTTTTGCTGATTCAGCTGGTAGATGTGTGAGATCACTTGTAGACCATTCTACGATCATCAAATGTTTAAATTGAAGCATCTTTCCTCCTTTCAGTCAAAACTCTGTGGTTATCAGTAGACAGTGGGTGAGAAATGAAGAGTAGGTGTTTGAAATAACTCCCGGGAAACACTGAAATAACTTCCAGGTGAACAGAAAGGAACATAAGTCTATTCTGGTAAAGGAAGCTCTCCTCCCTGGGGAAAGTAGAAAGAAGGCAATATCGAATATTCAATTAGGTTTATCATTATTTGCAACCATGTACTCCAGAAAGTAAAATATGGTACATAAGCCACAAGAACACCAAATACTTCCACCCACACTGCTTTCTTAATCTCAATGAATATGGTGGAAAAATACCTTATTTTTACACAGTAATAGTTAACCACAGCACGTTAGACACCACCCTAAACAAGCACCCTGCTCAGCAAATCCCAGTCTAATTCAATGGTCAGTCACTCACTCACTCAACAAACATGAAAGATGAATGAGAAAAGGCCCTGCCTTCAAGTGACTAAGGAACTCCTCAGTGAGTAGGAAGCTGGATGAGCAGGAAGGACAGAAACACGTGGAGGGAGGTTGAGGACCCAAACCAGAACTGTAATGAGTGTCATGTTGTTCTTTGAAGATAGGTTTAAGGAAAGTACTTGATATGATCTTTTTTTTTTTTTTAAGATTTTATTTATTTATTTGAGAGAGAGAGAGCACAGAGGGAGAGTGAGAGAGAGAAGCAGGCTCTCCCCTGAGCGGAGAGCCTGACATGGGGCTCTATCCCAGGACCCTGAGATCAAGCCCCTAATCAAAGGCGGACGTTTAACTGACTGAGCTACCCAGGAGCCCCATTGATATGATCTTCCTAAGCATAAACACTGACTCGTCCTAGGCTATGTCATCTACTCTCCTTCCGTAAGAATTTTACCTGAAGGGCTAAGGAGACCCATTAGAGGTTATATCATTGGCATATCAATAACTGGGGCATTCATAAAACCACTTACATCTACATTCCCCTTAGGACTGCTGTGTGGCTCAGGAGGGCCTAATAAATAGGGTGAATTCCTTGCCCTGCCCTGGTGCTCACAGACTAGGGTCTCCGAGAGTCTTCATGCTCAGGACTGTCTCTTACTTGTTTTGCTGGCTGTCCCATCACCAATCCTGACCAAACAGATCTGGCAAGTTCGGGGTTCTATAGGTACATGGGACATCTGCCTGTGTTGAAAGAAGATAGCTGGCAATTCCTATTTTGGGGTAAGGCAGAAACGCTTATGATACTCAGTATGGGTCTTTCCTGTTTTTACCAAGCTGCATTAGGCTGGGAAGCCACTTAAGTGCAAATTCAGAAGGACAGCAAAGTCACTGACCCTCGGAGTCGATGAAACATTGACAAGGAGAGGCCATCCCAGGTAGTAAAAAATTGTTGGCAAGTGTACCACAATGCATTTTAGAGGGATAAGGCACCTCTTTAAGTTCTGTGTAGTGAAGAACAGAGAAAGCTAAAACTATAGAAATAGACTTGGTGAAGACTCAGTTCTTGACCTCTGAGCAATTACAGACTAGAAGACTGAGAATTCGTTACTCTTCTTAAAAATCCTTGTAGCTGGAAGTGATCGTTCCAGAGCAATAAAAGCCTAATGTTGAACTTGAAATGGATTTGGGTACCAGTAACAACTACTCATTTGGGTATAGGTTGCAACACGGCACAGATCTGCCCTTTAGCCACACTTAGCTAAGAGCCTGAAGAAATCTGTTTTTTTTTTTTAAGATTTTATTTATTTTACTTGAAAGAGGGAGAGAGCAGGAGAGAGAGCGAGCAGTGGGGAGGAGCAGAGGGAGAGGGAAAAGCAGGCTCCACACCAACCAGAGAGCCTGATGTGGGGCTCCATCCCAGGACCCTGGGATCATGACCTGAGCTGAAGGCAGACGCTTAACCAACTGAGCCACCCAGGTGCCCCTGAGGAAATCTTTTTCTTTTTTTTTTAAAGACTTTATTTATTTATTTGAGAGAGAGAATGAGATAGAGAGAGCATGAGAGGGGGGAGGGTCAGAGGGAGAAGCAGGCTCCCCGCCGAGCAGGGAGCC
>NC_138372.1:123401167-123453199 GCF_054177405.1 Leptonychotes weddellii
AAAAAAAAAAAAAGGAAATAGGAAATAATGATAGAACCAAACCATTGAGTATTTCTGCTTTCTTTAACTCTGCATATTAATGATCTTAAACACTACATAAACCAAAGTAGAGAACTAAGTTAGAGTTCTCATTATATAGTTGAGAATCACTCAACAAAATTAGTTCTTCCCTGATTTTCTTTTTTCAGTGTAGAATAGTGAGCTAAAGGATGCCATCAGTTATGGGTATAAACAGATATTTCCCTATATTTCCTCTATAGATAATTTTAACCAAGATTCTGCTAATGTAAGTGGAGTGACCAGGTAAGCAACAAACCTCTGAGAATAGGGCCTAACAAAGTTTAGGCCTGTGTACCTTTCTTGTAAATCACAACAGCACATTTTCAGGAGTGGTTATTTTAGTAGCTAACAAAGAGTCAAGATATCATTTTGTGTCAAAAAAGAAACGCGCAATAGCTATACATTTGAATTGGGTCAGCGAGAGCTATATATCATAAGCCTTTTCCTTTATAGAAATCTAACCGTATTTCAAGAATTTCACCATCTGCTCTTTGTTTGGAGTGGCTGATTATAAAGTTATTTTCTTCTTGACTTTTCTACCCCTTTGGAGAGCCAACTTTCACAAATAGCTGTAAATCAGGGGAATCAACCTCAGTAACATGGAAAATTATTCTGAACAATGCATAATATCATGGCAGGCTACCAAATGGCTGTGAAAATGCTAGAAGGAAGTCATTTGCTTCTAAATGAGAACGACAAGGATGTTAGTTTACAATGTCCAATCAAGACATGTTATACTAAGGTCCCAAGAGAATACTCTTTAAACACAGCTAAGGTCACAGGAGTTAATGATCTTATCAGCCTTGGATTGGTTCCCAGTTGGCAGAATACAGACTACTTCTTTTACAAACTGAATTTCCCTCGTTTCTTACCATGTAAGTAGAAGATCCTGAGCAGGGCTGGCATGTTCTGAGTTAGGCCACAATTTCTTCCATGTATCTCTTGCACTGGAGTTACTCCCCAGGAAATATGCTTTGTTCAGAACAACAAATCATGTTCAGATCCTTAACAGTATTAACAGAAAGATTTCTTAACAAGTGACTATTCTGCTAACTCATTTCACTGGTATGGTACCAAGAGGAAGGGGCAACAGACAAGAAGGCTCTGTCTTCATCACTCCCTTTACCTGTGTTACCTTCTCCCTTCACCCCATTCTCTGATCAGCCAGTCCTCAGTGTGCAGTCTAGGGGGCATCCCTTGGGTGACTGAAGAAACACAGATTCTCCCGCCCCACTCAGATCTGTGGATTAGAATCTGCATTTGACAAGATTGTCCAGGTGATTCCTGTGCATGTGAAAGTACATAGGGCATCCTCCTAAAGCTAGATTTTGTCCTGCTGACAGGGAAATAGGACATTGATCTCTTTCGGTATGTTCATGGCTATTATCTTCACTGTCATCCAAAAAAATCACAATCGAGAATAAACCCTCTTCCCCCAAGCCAAAATAAGACAACTGAGAAACAACCAGTGTTTGTTTAACCCTTTAACAATTTACAACACACTTTCATAATCAAACCCACTTGATGTTCGCAGTATCCTTGAGAGGTCAGCAAGCGTTAGAATTCATTTTATAAATTAGACAATTAGGGTTGGTGGATATTACGTGACCTGTTCCAAATCACACATGACTAGCGTTCTGACTCCAAGTCTAGCGCTCCTTTGCCACTACACCATGATGACTGGACAGAAGATCTAAAAACAGAAATGGCAGGGGAGAAGAAGAAATTCAGGACACAAAATAGAGGTGGAAATCACTGGGAAAAGTTGGTGGAAAACCGATTATGTAATTTGTAACCACCTTATCTAAGACTTCATTCCCTGAGGACCAGGATCTACAAACATATCGACTATATTTTTAAAAGATATTCAGCCCCTTCCTGATTAGGAGCTAAACACAATCATAAGTGAGGGAAGACAGGAAAACCAGCTGTGCCGCGTGAGCACCTTCCAGGCTAGCGATTCTCACAAACACAGCAGCAGGAACCTGCGGTGAATAACCGGGCGAGCTGCAGCCCCAACATAGGTCCCCTAGGAAACATGTGGCACCCCTTTTCACCTAGTCCGCATCAGTCAATCAGATGCCATACGACCATCGTGGTTTTTGAAGAGATTTCCTTTCAGGCAAAAGCCACATTTGCATTCCATGTACATTTCAGCGTTTGCGTGATTTTTTTTTCCCCCAAAGCTTATATATTATGCTTCCAAAACAGAAACATTTCAGCTTCATTTTTTTCTTTTTTCTTTTTTTTTCTTTTTGATTTCCTCATTAGGAAAAGATAGGCAAGTTTTTCCAAGAAAAGTCTCTCTACCAAGACACTTCTGGTTCTGGTCGCTGATCTTGTGCTTACGGCACGCATCCCACCATGTCTGGGGCTGCAGGAAAAGTCCAACGCCTTCTCCATGGGCCGGAGCGTCCGTGCCCAGGGGCTCTGTATGCATGTCTTAAAGGACAAAAGAATTAGAACATCTTTAAAAAAAAACAAATTTCATCACCAAGTCTCTCTAGGTTTTCCTTTTCTTTTTTTTAATTATGTTATGTTAATCACCATACATTACATCATTAGTTTTTGATGTAGCGTTCCATGATTCATTATTTGCATATAACACCCAGTGCTCCATGCAGAATGTGCCCTCTTTAATACCCATCACCAGGCTAACCCACCTCCCCACCCCTCTCCTCTCTAGAACCCTCAGTTTGTTTTTCAGAGTCCATAGTCTCTCATGGTTCGTCTCCCCCTCCGATTTCCCCCCTTCATTCTTCCCCTCCTGCTATCTTCTTCTTCTTCTTCTTCTTTTTTAACATATAATGTATTATTTGCTTTAGAGGTACAGATCTGTGATTCAACAGTCTTGCACACTTCACAGTGCTCACCATAGCACATACCCTCCCCAATGTCTATCACCCAGCCACCCCATCCCTCCCAGCCCCCACCACTCCAGCAACCCTCAGTTTGTTTCCTGAGATTAAGAATTCCTCATATCAGTGAGGTCATATGATACATGTCTTTCTCTGATTGACTTATTTCGCTCAGCCCAATTCTAGGTTTTCCTTTTAAGAGTTTCAGGGTGAAAGATGATTTGGTGACTTAGGATGTTACTGAGTAAATTTGGAAAGCAAACCTTCTTGATACAATTTGCAAAATGTTTTCCTTAATATTTAAAGAAAGAAAAGGTCAGCACGCAAAGGGGGTGGTCAAGATTGCAAACCATATCTCAAGCTTCTGTTCTGTAAGTGAGGGGGATGCATTGAAAGCACGGAAGGGCTGAGGCCACAGCACATTGCTCAGCTCCATGGGATTTCCCAATATAGATGCGCGCCTCCCCCTGGGGATTCGAGCTGGACAAGAGCCCTGTGTTCAAGATGGAGAAAACAATACTGCTTTAAATCCAGCAGAACTAGGAACGGATAATTCTTGCAGTTACAAAGGGAACACATCCCCAGCTAAATATGGGAGTGACAGCATGTCCATAACATTCAGGTGCAATCTGTTTTAGGAGTACTCAGTTAAAAACTGGCAAGAGCCAGGAGTTCCCAAATAAACTTAAAATTAATCATGTTCTAGTATTTTGCTCTTCTCTTTTTAGTAATTTGTTCTGTTCATTTCTGGAATACTTCATTCTAGTGACTTCTACTTGCATATATTACCTCTTGGCCATCAAACTTTAATACCTAAATATCTATAATAAATACCTATTGGTTTATTTTTTATTTTTATTTTTTATCTTTTTTAAAATTGAAATTCAATTAGTCAACATCTAGTACATCATTAGTTTCAGATGTAGTGTTCAATAATTTATCAGTTGTGTATGACACCAGTGGTCATCACATCACGTTTATTTTTAAATTCTATTATTTAACTAATAAAAAGGAAGAACCATGAGGTAGTGTAGGTAACAATTCTCACCATGGATACTTTTCAGAGAGCCATACTGCAAACAAATATATTGGCACTTATTATGAACCTTACCATTTACACTGAACAGGCCAACATATTTTCTGTGCCAGATTTCTGTTCTCTCTGCCTGAAATTTTCTTCTCTCTCCTCTTCCCACGTTTGGTGGCTTCTCCTCCTGGTCTCTTCTTTAAATGTTGCCTTCTTAGACAGACCTTCCTCAACTGCTTTATCTAAAGTAGATGTCCCCTGTTATTTATCAAAATACACTATTTATTTATTTCATAAGTAGGTATCATTATCTTACCTATTTATTACATGCTGTGTTTACTTGTTTATTGCCTGTCTCTCCTAGCAGCATGCAAAGTCTTGAGGGCAGGAATCTTGTCTACCTTTATTATCCTTGTATATCCAGCTTCTAGTCTAGAACAAAGTAGGTGCTCAATAAATAGATATTAAATGAGTGAATGGACATTTGACTTTTCCTTATTTGTTTAGTCCTAATATCAAGGCTTTAAAGATTTTCTGGCTTCACTTTCTTTACTATTCTTTAAACCAAACCCAAATTTTTCATCAAATTTTCTTTTACCTACACATACACACTATCATACAACATGACTGTTATAGCCTGAGAAACATTTCCTGAATTTGAGAAATAAATAGTCCCTTTGATTCTGAAATCTAACTTTAAAATGGAAACAGACACCTTTCTCCAAGGGATACAGGTATTGGTAAAGAAAAAACATTCCATTTTTAACCACTGGCTATAAGCAATAAAAAAAAAAAAATCAACTATTTTCAAAAATAATGTTAACTTGGGGCACCTGCATGGCTCAATTGGTTAAATGACTGACTCTTGATCTCAGCTCAGGTCTCCATCTCAAGGCTGTGAGTTCAAGGCCTGCATAGGGCTCCACACTGCCTGGTGTGGAGCCTACTTTAAAAACAAAAATAATGTTAACTCCATGGTTGAGTTTTTTTTTTTTTTTTAAAGATTTTATTCATTTATTTATTTGAGAGCAAGAGTGAGAGAGAAAGAGAGAGAGAGAGCTCGCACAAGCATGTGGGGGGGGAGGGGCAGAGGGAGAGGGAGGGAGAATCTCAAGCAGAGCCCCATGGGAGCCCAGGCAGGGCTCCATCTCATGACCCTGACATCACGACCTGAGCTGAAATCAAGAGGCAGGTGCCTAACTGACTGAACCACCCAGGTGCCCCATGGAGTTGGTTTTAAAGATTATTTCACTTACTTTTAAATTCTGATTTAAGATTCATCAAGACAACAAATATTTCTTGAGCCTTTTTGTAGTTAATGTGATTGCCCCATTTTGCAATTATGGAGGTTTAGACACAGACAGCTTAGGTGATTCCTCAGAGGGGATCAGGAATAACTTTCTAATTCTAATGCACACACATATACAAGGAGTAATTCATAAAATACTGCGGGTATCAGATGCGTATAGAGCTTCCACTCTAGCATCTGAGTCTCCTACCAACGCAGAGGCTATTCCTCTTCCTCCAGTATCTATTCTTTTCTTTCAGTTCCTAGTTTGGGCACTTGATCTGCAAGGATAAAGATAACATTTGCCCGTTCCCATGGCCACGTGACCAAGTGCGGGCCAATGGGGTGGAGTGAGAGTGGCCCATCTTCTCTAAAGGGGACACATCATTAAAAGAACGGGTGTGACTTCCCTTTTCTTTAACTCTTTCCTGGTGTCTGGAATGAGGACTTGGCTGTGCGCTGTTTTATACCAGAGTGATGAGGGCAAGATCTTACAGTTTATAAAGGAACCAGGAGATGAAGGGACCTGGCGCCCCTTGCTGACTTTGTGGAGAAAACTGCCGTGTGGCTTAGACTTTAACATGAGTTCATATTAAATGTCCACCTTCTTTATCACAGCTGCCAAATCTATATTCCAAGTAATATGCCTACACAGGATTCTCTTATATATCTTTTACAAAATTTTAAATAAAAGAGTTTACTTGATTTTAAGTTCAAATTGCTTCCCGCCCCCCCCCCCACCCCCGTCTTCTATTCTTCCTGGAATTCTGTGGGTATTTCCAAAAATACAATAATGGATTATGCCTTGGAAAGAGAGATATCTCCAATTCAGTCATGGAGTTACTTTATAAGAGCTCGAAAAGGGTCTAAGACTGCATTCTCAGATTAGGCTTCATTAGGAGTTGTTTCAATGTTGAGGGCAGCTCTTCAGTAATAGAAAATTCTTTTCTCCTAAAGAAGGTTGAGAAAAATATTGAGACAAGTATTTGAAACATGACCTCCATGTTTGAGAATATTCTGGGATACAGAGAAATCTGAAATTGACTCTTTGTGATCACACCTTCTAAGTTTTGGAACACAGAAATATGTTGAGACTTTTAAAGTCAAACCTTTGCAGAAAACTCTGGAGGAGCTGTTATCTGTTCCAAGGACATCTTTAAATTAATAAACTTTGAGAACTTTATTTATTCACAATTTAAAAGTAATGTTGCCCTGGATATTATCATATTTCTCAGAAACTGATGATTTCCGAACCCACAAGCTAAGGTGGTTTAGGTACTTACTATGGACTAGGTGCTTTAATAACATGTTTATTTATGGAGAAACTGAGGCACAGAGAGATTAAATAATTCCCCAATGTTCTATAGCTGAAAGGCTGCAGAGCCAGGCTATCAAAGATGACTCTAGAACTCCTAGTCTGGAAGACTAAATTTCTGCGAGATGTAATCGTAAGTCAGGAACATGTTAGATTTCAGGAACTTGAAGATTCCAAAACAGGCCACAGCTATGGCCACATGGACATCAAATACTCTACCACAGCCCAGTCTATCCTTTCCCCAAATTCTGAGGCTGTATTTTGTCCTATTGAAAGTGATTAGCTGCATTACTCTGCCTGCAAGCGTGTGGGGGCACGTTTGGGGAAAAATTTTTCTATTTTTACCTGAAATTTAATAACTATTACCATCTGCATGTTTAACCACAGAATGTGACATTTATTTTATCTCATTTCCTGCTCATGCCCATTTCCCTGCAGCACAAGGACAACGGGATGACAGAACTGGAGAGTATTCCTAGCTACCCATTGTACTAGCTGTCTTTGGCCTCTGAATACGGGCTTCCAAACTTTTGCACAATGAAGGTATAGTGTTTTCCAGGTTGAACATCAATCGGTGAACCTTACACTATTGCCAAACAAAACTGCCTCTGTTCTTTTTTTTTTTTTTCTTTTATTTATCTGAGAGAGAGAATGGGAGGCAGAGAGCATGAGAGTGGGGAGGGTCAGAGGGAGAAGCAGACTCCCCGCCGAGCAGGGAGCCCGATGCGGGACTCGATCCCGGGACTCCAGGATCATGACCTGAGCCGACGGCAGTTGCTTAACCAACTGAGCCACCCAGGCGCCCAAAACTGCCTCTGTTCTTGAGTGCTGGCTCAGCAATCCCCTCAGAACTTCTGGGACACGGAGGTAAGTGGAAAACTGACTGCTGACAAAGTCACTGCTGTCAATGCTGGCCAACACATTGGAGGAGAACGAGCTGAAAATGTAACTTTCCTAGCCTTGACTTCAGGCGTCACTGGAATGGACTACGTTTGTCCCAGAGAAACCACGGCACAAAAGGAGTAACTAAGGAGGTATGAGCTGAATGCAAATAGAATTAGCATACTTTCTGTGAGAGTCATATTAGCTATCTTCATTTATTCAGGTGCTGAAACTTACACAGCCTTTACAGATCCAGGAATATTTCTCTAAATATTAAATTGTTTAATGCATGCATAATGATTATCACTCTGTGACATGGGGTTGTCACCCAAAGATTTCTTTGAACCATAGTCAGAATAATATCATCATGTAATTTTATGACTAGAAGGGACCAGCCTGTGATCACCATCGGTGCTTTTCATCAGATATTTGGGAGTTGCCCCGTCTGGTCCCACAAGTACTTCGCTGAGGGAATGGTACTTCCTCTTGTCATTGAGTTCTGAAGAGAAGGAACATGTGATTCTCTCAGGCTGTGTATTTCGGTGCTGCTGTGAGACCCTCCAGAGTTCTGTTTGCTCATTGGTGCAGTAGCAACCAAGTGCTTGGCACAGTGGTTACATTTTGTTGAGCTTGGATCCTGGAGGGCTGCAATGAGTAAACGGCCAACCGGCACTTAAAGGAATGTGCCCTGAGTGAGACATAAGCCTTTGTTGTTTTGAAGCCATTAACTTTTTTGGTGCTTGTTCACTGTCTCAGCATGTAGAAATTAGTATATACAACTAGGGTAGAGCACCATACTAAAATATACAGCTTTGGTTTAGGAACCAAGAAGTGTTTCATAAGGCAACTATAGTGGAGGCCTAAAGGATGGCATTCTGGGTGTAAATCCTTACCTGAAGTAAATTGGAAGCATATGATGTACTTAATAAACTCAAGGTCTTGGGAAGAGGCTTAAAAACTGAATACTAGTAGCATGTGTTGGTTGCTTTGGGTAGCATTTAATGAAGTACTAAGTCTAAATTGCTAAGTGGCTGACTACTCGGACCCAAGATCTCCTGCTAATCCATGAGAGACATGTGAAAACCTTTGCTCTTCTATACAATTGAAATTTGGGGCATATTGGTTACCTCAGCAAAACCAAGCCTGTTCTGATAGAAATGTAGCTCACTTAACAGGTGAAAAAGCTGAAAGATATCTGGTGACGATCTCAATATTTCAAAGCAATTAAAGGTAGAGCCAAAAAACCAGCGTGTTTTGTCATTGCAAACCAGCGTGTGGCTTTTTGGGCACCGAACAGGACCTTCTCCAAATAGATCTTTCTCCTTTAACCCCTGTCAGAACTTGTGCAAAAATGGAGTAAATGCCCTTTGGTTCATGAAGTCTCTCCTGAGGAGATGCACAACTTGCTCAAGAAGACAAAACCCGGGGGTCATAGTCTAATATTCCAGTTCAAGGAAAAAGGAGATGAAACAGAAACCTCTACAACACACACAGGAAGTATGCCCTCATCAATTCTTCAGAAATGAACATCTGCAAATGGCAAGAAGAAATCTGAACTAATCTGAACTATTTATATGACTTCCAAAATCAACACTGAAGGGTGGAGGCTTTACATACAAGAATCAAGTAAACACTCAAAAATTAAATATAAACCTTGTACTAGGCAAGCAGCTTTTCAGACTCTGCTGAGTGTTTCAAAAGTACTTGTGTCTTGCCATGTTTTCATCTCTTACCTCCTATTGAGTGAAACCACCTCAAAAGTTTGAGGTCAGATGAGCAGGAATGTTTGATAGAGCTCAGCCTGTCCTGATTTGTGGATTGGAATAACAGCAGTCTTTCCATGAGATCAAAGGTCAGTTTGGAGGCGACGTCTGCTGGTTTCTCACACAAAATGTATTTTTTCCACGAGAATGGTTAACCAGGTCTTCACTGGAATATGGTGCTATCATTCCACACGTAGAACAATTCTTTATTTCAACAGGATGACAAGTAATTTTCTAGTTAGCAGTGGGTTATTTAATCCAAACAGATATGTCCTCCCTGGAATGAGGGAAATAATCCAAAACTGAGCTCTCAGGCTTTTCAGATTCTAATTTTCCTCACCAAGATGAGATAAACTTATGCTCCTTAAGAGTTGCAGTGAATGAATGGGACTGAAAACATATCTGAAACTGACAAAAAATCAGGGCCTTATAATGAAATGATTAGGACTTTAACTTTCTCACTCTTCTCAGCCTCCCTCTAACCACAGAGACCTGTGAATGAATGAATGCAAAGATTCTTATCCTCAATTTCCATTTTTCATGCAATTTCATGCAGATTATTTTATAGTCATGCCCTGACAGTACATTAGCATTTTAACAAGCACTTGTAACAGTAGGACTGCAATACACAGCCAAGGAGCAAGCCAGCGCCTTTCTTTCTGCATCAGGTAAGCCTCATCTTCTTGTCCCTTTGACTTCAGAAATCTCTCTCTTCTTCCACCACTCCTTCTCCTTCCCCTCAGCAGCGTTTGATACCCTTTTCATTGAATATACTCCTCATTTCCCTATAGAAATAGAGCATGATTTCTATGTTTTCCCCAGAGCATATATTAGTCTTTGTGACTTGTTCTTATTGTTGATTGTAAATATGCCAGGATAGACACATTAGTTTTCAAACAAAAAATATTTTGTTCTTTAAAAATAGTATGTTTGGGTGCCTTGGTGGCTCAGCCGGTTAAGCGGCTCAGGTCATGATCCCAGGGTCCTGGGACGGAGCCCCACATTGGGCCCCCTGCTCAGTGGGGAGTCTGCTTCTCCCTCTCCCTCTGCCCCTCCCTCGGCTTGTGCTCTCTCTCTCTTTGTTACATAAAAAAATAAAATCTTTAAAAAAAAACAAAAAAAAATAATCAACATAGCATGTTTTGTGTTTTCAGGTAGGAAAACTTTCCTTTTGTACTTTTTGCAGTTCCTTTCCAGTAGTCCTGAATAGATTCAACATTGACATCATCCTGAACCAGGTTCAAATCACCAAACTGTAGAAATGGACAGAAGCATACTTTGAAAATTCTTTTTCTCATGATCACCCTGCCACTGTTTGTCACTCAGTGCCCCAAAGGATATAATGCTGTACCATCAAGAGCTTTCTAACCCGCTGCCAGTTAGTTGGTATTAAATAGAAACCACCAGAAAATGAAAATAAATATCCTTTTCCTTGACACCCAAATTCCCAAATGTAGGAATGGTCAGACTGATTTTAATTAACTTCTACACAGGGAAGTTGGGCTCTTCTTCCCATCATTATTTAAACCAGGAATGGGCGAAGTCAGAACTGTGAACCTAGCCAGCTGCCTGTTTTGCTGGTCCCACAAGCCAAGAATAGCTTCTGCGCTTTTAAATAGTTTTTAAAAATAAAAAGAAGAATAATGTTTTGTGGCTCAGAAAATTCTATGAAATTAAAATATTAGTGTTCATAAATAAAGTTTTATTGGACACAGCCATGCCCAATCATTCATTTGTTCATCTATGATTATTTATATCCCACAGCGGCAGAGTTGAAGCATTGCAGCAAAGAGCATATGGCACAAAAGTTTGAAAATACTTACTAACTGGCCCTTTATGGAGAAAGTTTGTTGACACCTGATTTAAACTACCTAACTTGACTATTAAATGAGAGGTTATGAATTCTAAAGAACTCATAAGATTTTGTTTTGAAATCTGAAAGAAATGGAAAACATACACAACAGAGATTTGACTATTTCTCAGTAGAAAAAAAAAAAAAAGCAAGCTAAAATTATAAAAGGGACAAGGGATTTGGAATCAGAAAACCAAGAGTGAACCCAAGTTCCTCCACACACTGGTGACTTGACCAATCACTTTACCTTTCTTTCATTTACCCATTCAGAAGTTACAAGTGCTTACTTTATATGAGGCGCAGTGAAAACAACAGCGAACAAAATATAGACCCTGTCCTCAAAATGCCTAAAGCCCATTGTGAGGGTCAAATGCAACAGCGTGCTTGAAAGCACTCTGTAAAATTTAAAGCACTATATATAATTATTCCTATATTTGAAACTACAAGTATGTGGGAGTTTAGTCTTTTGGATGACCCAGATCTTGCAAAGCTTGGGAGACCTTTAGAAACCTTCTGCCACTTTTTACTAGACAAGAGGCATTTTTCCCCCCGACTCTTTAAGCTCTAATACCTTTATCTTAATGTCATCTCAGCCACGCAATCCCCCCCAATTCTTTAATAGCTTGTTACTTATTTAGCATTGGATTCAACCATATTACTCTATTCACTCTGCACATAGGATAAAATTTGAGAGCCAAATACAGTAACAGTAGTGGTCATAATTGGCTCCTTGCTTATCTTTTGATAGGCTTATGTGTGTGGATTTTCTTTAAATGAAGAATTGTTGGGAAAACACATTTATCTTGGGAAACTAAGTAGCTAAGGTATGTTGCCATTGAACAGTAGTGCATATCATCATCATGCAATAACTGCTAAGTAAACAGTTTTATCTACACAGTATTTAGGTATTAAAGCTTTTGATAAAAGTAGTTGGAAAAAACTAAGCTATATTTTCTGATAAAGAAATGCTTATAAAATACAGTTGTTAAAAACATCCATTCAGCATTTATGATGCTTTTAATTATTGAATAAGAGATAGCATTATAGTAAAATGTTCAAAATACTGTTATTTTTAATTCTTCTGGCTTACTTATTAGTCAACAAACCCTGATTTGTCAAGTTGACTGTCTACATAAAATTGGTTTTCTTTTCAAACTTGCATATTTTGAAGTGAATTTCTAATACCCATGCTACCCACAGAATCTCTGTTTTACTTCACATGTATAGAACGATCTAATTGGAAATTATTACTTAGAATGACACTTACATTACTAAATAATTGTTAACTCCCAAAATTTTTATTTTTCCCTTTTAAATGAAAAGCAATGTAAATGAAAAGTAATGTAAATAAAAAGTAAGCCACTGGTGTTTTCTATTAAGTGGTTTTACAAACATAGATAATAAGTAATTTCAAATCTGTCCTCATATTATTTTCCCATTTAACCTCAGTTAAAGGGTATAATAATCATGAAATGTTGTTATGTATAGAATATTAAGTGCTATACCAGGGGAAAAATGGGAGGATGATATTATAAGTAACTTTATTCAGGACTTGACCAATATGCGCATTGCACCTTCTGCTAAAACTGTACCAGCTCTCTTTTAATCACCAAAACCAACACAAATGAACGGGTCTGGGAGGAGTTAAGTGGCTAGAAAATCTATAATTCATTTATATTTTAGTGCGAGGTATCAGACAGGCAGTCATTTAAACTAATATGAAAGGAGTAGGAATTTTTATTTCATCCAAAGTTCTTCCCTTAAACTACGCTATTCAGACCCCGCCATCTTTAAGAACACTCCTAACTCCTGCTAGGGAAGTGGCCTTAAGTAAGGCATCTGATCAGCATCCATTCCCCTAAAAGCCCCACATTGTGCAAATTACATCAACATGTAGTTCTGTATACCACACAGGAGCCAAGGGACCGTGCGTATTGGCGATATGCCACAAACTAATGACGATTGTCCATTCTAGCGTCATTTTATTTAGTGTTGCACCAGATGACGTTATTAAACTGTTCATTATAAATTTTCCCTTTACCGTCCTTTCTCCTCAGAGCAGTCACTTGCTCAAAATTTTAAATCTTCTATGATAGTTCTTAACTTTCGTTGGATCATGGTTCTATTTGAGAAGCTGATGAAAAATATGAACTCAGTCCCACAGAAAGAGCATGTACTATATATGCATATGTATATACATACGTACATGTATGTGTGTGTATGTACACACACACATACACACACATATACATACATGCATACTTATCCTCATAAAGTTCTCAATACCATTTCAATACCTCACCTGTGCACCTGTTCACTACCTCCCCATCTAGCTCCACTATAATACTTCCACCTAGGGGAATTTCATGCCCTGGCTTCATTTTAGATACACAATTAAGGCCTAGTGAGAAGGCAAGCAAATGCTTCTCACATGTTCCTTTTTAGTTTTTGTTTTGTTTTGTTTTGTTTTGTTTTGGGGGTTTGTGTGTATGTGTGTGTGTTTTTAGTAACTAAGCCATTTGAACAGAAAGCAGGGTGGAGCCCATACCTGATAATGTGCAGGAAGAAACTGTCATTACTGGAGATTTTCCATGACCCGAGGGTTTCTAGTGTAGAACCAATGAACTGGCTCTTGGCCACTTCTTATCTGAATGGAAACTCAAGCCCAGGAATGCTTTTTTCAGGAGCTAAAATAGCACTGTGTGATTTCTTTACTATCCCCCCTGATAATGCCTAGATTTCATTTCCCAGGAGCAAAACTTGATGAGAAATTTTTCCTTCTCAGACTGGAGTAATATATGGTAGTGTTTCTATATACTAATAATGAAGTAGCAAAAAGAGAAATTAAGAAAACAACTCCATTTACAATTGTGCCCACCCAAAATACCTAGGAATAAACTTAACCAAAGGGGTGAGAGATCTGTACTCTGAAAAATATAAAGCAATGATGAAAGAAATTGAAGAGGACACAAACAAGTGAAATTCCATACTCATGGATTAGAGAATATTGTTAAGATAGCCATAGGACTGAAAACAATCTACAAATTCAGTGCAATCCCTATCAAAATATTAAGGGCTTTTTTTTTCTTTGCAAAATTAGAACAAATAATCCTAAAATATGTATGGAACCACAAAAGACCTCAAATAGTCAAAACTATCTTAAGAAAGAAAAACAAAGCTGGAGGAACCTCAATTCCAGATTTCAAGATATACTACAAAGCTGCACTCATCAAAACAGTATGGTACTGGCACAAAAATAGACACAAAGATCAATAGAACAGAATAGAAAACCCAGAAATAAACCGATAAGTATATGGTCAATTAATCTCTGACAAAGAAGGAATAAATATACAATAGGAAAAAGTCTCTTCAATAAATGGTGCTGGGAAAAATGGACAACTATATCCAAAAGAATGAAACTGGACCACTTTCTTTTTTTTTTTTTTTAAGATTTTATTTATTTGTGAGAGAGAGAATGAGAGACAGAGAGCATGAGAGGGAGGAGGGTCAGAGGGAGAAGCAGACTCCCTGCTGAGCAGGGAGCCCGATGCGGGACTCGATCCCAGGACTCCAGGATCATGATCTGAGCCGAAGGCAGTCGCTTAACCAACTGAGCCACCCAAGCGCCCGAAACTGGACCACTTTCTTACAACTTACACAAAAATAAACTCAAAAAGGATTAAAGACCTAAATGTGAGACCTGAAACCAGAAAAGAAGAGAACACAGGCAGTAACTTCTCTGACATCTGCCTTAGCAACATTTTTCTAGATATGTCTCCTGAGGCAAGGGAAACAAAACAAAAACAAACTATTGAGACCACATAAAAATAAAAAGCTTTTGCACAGCAAAGGAAACCATCAACAAAACTAAAAGACAACCTACTGAATGGGAGAAGATATTTGCAAATGATATATTAGATAAGGGGTTAATATTCAAAATATATAAAGAACCTATATAACTGCACACCAAATAAAAACAAATAATCTGATTAAAAGTGGGCAAAGGACCTGAATAGACATTTTTTCAAAGAAGACATACAGATGGCAAATAGACCCATGAAAAGATATTCAACATCACTAACCATCAGGGAGATGCAAATAAAAGCCGGAATGAGGTATCATCTTATACCTGCCAGAGTAGCTAAAATTAAAAAGGCAAAAAATTACAAGTGTTGCTGAGGATGTGGAAAAAAAATGAACCCTTGTGCACGGCTGGTAGGAATGCAAATTGGTACAGCCACTGTAGAAAACAGTAGGAAGTTTCTCAAAAAATTAAAAATAGAAAAAAACCATATGACTCCATAATTCCATTAGCAGGTATTTACCCAAAGAAAATGAAAACACCACTTTGAAAAGATATATGCATCCCTTTGTTTATTGCAGCATTATTTACAATAGCCAAGATAAGGAAGCAAACTGAGTGTTCATCAACAGATGAATGGATAAGGTGTATGTATATGGTGTACACACACACACACACACAACACACACACACAGTGGAATATCACACAGACATAAAAAAGGATGAGATTGTGCCATTTGCAACAACATGGATGGACCTAGAGGGTGTTAGCTAAGTGAAATAGGTCAGAGTGAGAAAGACAAATACCATATGATTTCAATCCACATAGGAGTGAAAACATATGTGCTCTACAAAAGCAAATGAATAAACAAACAAAAAGCAGAATCAAACCTCTACATACAGAGAATAAGCTGATGATTGCCAGAGGGGAGATGGGTGAGGGATGGGCAAAATGGGAAAAGGGGAGTAGGAGATACAAGCTTCCTGTTGTGGAATGAGTAAGTCATGGGAATAAAAGGCACAGCATAGGGAATATAATCAATGATAATGTAATAGTGTTGTGTGGGGACAGATGGTAGCTATTCTTGTGAGCATAGCATAATGTGTAGAGATACTGAATCGCTATGTTGTACATCTGAAACTAATGTAATACTGTGTCAACTATAATCAAATAAAAATTTTTTTTAAAAAAAAGAAAAATCAATATCTATGACAACAACAAAAAAGAAAACAACAAAAGACTGGAATAATACAGAATTCCAAATTTTATAATTTACTAGAGAGCAATGGAGGAACTGAAACTATGCAAAACAATGTTGGTAGCATTCACGGATCCCCCCGCCCAGTCCCCTCAGGAACCACTGTTCTCTTCCTAGGCATGCACTGAGATCACCCTTTGGCCCAGGGCCTAACTACTCCACGGGGCTCGATAATGTCCTGTTTTCTCCTAGAAATTATTTTCTGGTGATAAACTGATAAGAGAGGGGTCAAGTGGCCGTACAAAGATGAAATACCTATCTAATTCATTATTAATACTAATATTGGGGATTTACACTTGGTAGGAGAGATATTTGGGGGAAGATGAGATATCTGGCATTTAAAAATCCTTTTAGCAGTCCCATGTGTGAGGTGAGTCCTTGCTCCCGCCAGCTCTATCTGGAATGTCTCAATTCAAAGGGGGGTTAAAACTGTGGATTGGCTGATTTCCATGCCAGTACCAAAAATAAATCTAGGAAACATGGAAGAAGCTTGGGGTCCTTCTTCTTTTCCTACCATTTCGAAGAAATAGATCAATATTGCCTTCCCAAATGAAGAAAAGCCTCGAGTTCTTACACCTTATTAAGTATTTTTAAGATTTCTTTCATCTGTCTCATTTCACGGCAACACCAGAGAGTATTTCCATTTCCTTTGGATTTTTTTTTTTTTTTTACAACAATGCCACAAATCAGTTTCTCTGTTTCCCTGTGACAACTACCCTCCTCTACTCTGTGTCTTGTAATCAAATAGCCCGTAGCTCTTTCAATATACATTTTTTTAGCTCCAGTCACTCTCTGTATCCACGACAGGCCATTTTTTCAAAAGGTGAGGTAACAAAACCTTGACGTGCTTCCCTTTGGTTCAGAAAAACATGTCCTGTGTCACGCATAGCCCAGAGGTCTCTCTAAAGCTGCCTGCCAGATGCCATCACGATCACGGCAAGTGAACTCAGTATCCATCATCACATCAAGTGGACGAGAACAATGCTCCGGCAGCTGCAGAATCAAAACACACCCCCAGTGCTTTTTGTTATTGTTCAAAAATAGTAAAATGAAAAATAGACTGTGCATACCATAATTTCCCTGGGGAGAAGGGAAGTCGGGGAGAGAGCTGGCTTTATTAGGGCACAGGGGGCTGCATACTGTCCTTAACAAACTTTTTAGGAATTTAAATAACCTTTGAAAATGATCATCGCTTCATAATGCTTACATCTCCGGGCTCATACTTATCAGTGTCCCCTCCCCTTTCTAACCACATCCATTCCTTTCTACTCCGTTTTCCTGCCCCCTCGTCTCTAACCTCTGAGTCTAATCTAGCATTGGAACCTATGATTTCATTTGACTAGTATCCGCTCAGTAAATGTTTCTTAAATGCCTCCTGTCTTACATTTTCCCCCAAATACGAACTTCCAAGAAAACTAAACGAAAAAGGAATTAAAAACACTTTAAAACTGGAATCTTTAAGGGATTCCATAGAGTAGCATGTGGTAATAAGTATGACATTGGTTTTGTTCATTTAAGAAATGAACAGATGGCAGATAATTTTGTTTTTTAATTTAATAGAGTATAAGGTAATAAAATCAGTCTTTATTTTATTATTTTAAAAGCTCCAAAAACTGAGCTTTAAGAAAGTAAGGCACTGCCTTTCATACTCTAAGATTTCTACTTGGAAGTTTGTAGTTTGGTTCTTATGCATTGGATAAATTTCATTTTTCATCACGTCATTGCCTGATTTTATTTAGACTTCTCTGGATTTAATATAGGACCTACCAACGGAATGAATTTATTTTTCATGCCTGGTTTACATTTTTTCTATTGCATTAGTTCATAATAATTTTTTTTTAAAGATTTTATTTATTTATTTGAGAGAGAGAATGAGAGACAGAGAGCATGAGAGGGAAGAGGGCAGAGGGAGAAGCAGACCCCCTGTCGAGCAGGGAGCCCGATGTGGAACTCGATCCCGGGACTCCAGGATCATGACCTGAGCCGAAGGCAGTCGCTTAACCAACTGAGCCACCCAGGCGCCCCCATAATAATTTTTGATAGGGTTTTTAGCAACACACCATCAGAGACTTTTTTTTTTTTTTTAGTGTATTTCTACCAGCAGCATTATGTGATTCCTGCTACTCATGCACTGATTGTTCCTTAAATGCTTTGGACATAGGCTATTTGTAAATAGCCCCAGAGACTAAAATCACCTATTCATGTTTTTAGCATCAAATGAAGGAAATCATGAAGAGAAGTTGTCCTTTTTCAGAGTAGATTTTATCACTTGACCAATTCAAGTTTCCTTCCAGATTTTCCTGGGAACATGATGATGTCCATGCTACAAAGACTATTTTAAGTGGCTAAGTATGGATGCTGGAGATTCAGTAAATACATCAGCTAATCTGCCATGAAGAGACAGCCTGAATCCTCAACTGAAAAAGAAGTGTGTATCTATGAGGACCCAATGTGCTAAAGGAATCTCTATTTCTGCTAATATCTCATTTTCTTCAAAATTGTAGAGAGCTGGTAGAACAATTTGCTTCTTTCTTTCTCCTCCCCACTCCGCCTCCATGCTTGAATTCTTGCCACAGGGGAGGGGTTTTCTCAGAATCAGAATGTGGGCTTCGTTCCGTTCCTTGTTGTTTATTCTGCTCATTCTATCTCAAAACAGTTCCCAGAAAAATAAGAGGCTAAGACTATGTGAATTCAGAAAAAACCTCTAAGGAGCTGGCAGTCAGTATACACAGCATCTGTACCCTGCTTCTGAATGAAATCAAGCAACAACAAAGGCCTGAAGCTGAATCACCAGGATGGTTCCAGTATCATTAGAACTCATAGTTCATAAATGTAGTCCAGTACAATCGGGCTATTCCTGCAGATAGTGGATGGCAGATAAGTGAAGTCAGATGGACAGCCTTGTGCCAAATGATCTGGATGAGAGTGAAAGGTTGCCAGGACAGAGGGAGATAGAACTACGAGGTCATATCCTCTTCTTCAGGGCACAGTGTTGGAGAACGCTGGAGAAGCTGATGTGTAAAGACTAGTACCAACTACCTGTCTTCATCGACAGTGTTGAGGCACACAGATTATTTACAAAAAAAAAAAAAAAAAATGAATCCAGTGCCAAATTGAACCTGTCTTTGGAGAGAGAAAAACAACTGAGATTTTGTAAACTTTTTTTTTTATTTGAGAAGGAAATTTTTCAGTTAAATAGTCCTCTGATATAGATCAAACTAAGTTTACTGCAATCTCAAGGAAATGGGGAGAAGCTGACTTTACTTACTACAAGGACTAAGCCAAGCTGAGACCACCACAGATAAATGACTAAATTTAGGGATGATGAGGAAGTAACTTTGTGTTAACAACAACAACAAAAATCAAGATTCTCCACACCTTGTGGAAATATAAGAAAGAACTAATTTTATGATATACTTTGGAGATGTTTGTTGGAAAAGTTTAAGGTGGTTTTATCTAAAGCCAGCAAATGAAAATGTAATGAGTGAAAATGATTCTGTGAACGTGGGACTTTTAGCTTGTTTTGAAATTATGTTGAAATAAAGAAAGAGTGATAGTTTAATAATAAGTGCACTCAGAAGGATAAATGGTCTTCCTCTGGAAGGCCACACACACAAAAATTAGGTAATAAAATTGCCAGAGCATCATTAGGACTACTTGGGGTCCTGTGTCCTCTGACTATCCAGTCTGTTGTCCTGTGAGCAGGGCGGGTCACTTGGCTCTCAGTGTCCCGGCACATACCACAAAGCCATCCAACTCCCTTTGCCCTGACAGTCCTGGCTGACCATGCCCACTGCAAACCTTGATTTTCTTTCTTAGCAACTGTTCCATTATTCTAATCTCCTTCCATGATACCTTTTAAAAAAATAATTCTTAGGTAGCATTTATCATATTGTATTATAGTCATTTCCTTTTTGAAAGTGTTTATTGTCAAACATATCACGTGTATATAAAAAATCATATAACTTATAGGTATAGTTTAAAGAATAAGTAATTTTTAAAAAGCCATGTTCCCATCATACAGGTTAAAACCCCTTGATCTCATCTCCCTCTCACCCCAATCCACCCAGAGAGAACCATCATTCTGCATTTTAAATTAATCATCCCCTTGCCTTTCTTTATAGTTTCATGACTACTGTATATATCCCTAAATAACCTATTCTTCATACTTTATGTATTCTTTGGTGACTGCTTCTTTCACTCATGGTGCATTTCTGAGATTTCTCCGTGTTGATTCATGTAACTGGAGTCAATTCAGTTTCACTGCTATGTGTCTTCCATGGTATCAATGAATATATTTAGTCAGGCTATTGGGGACAGGTATTTGGTTTATTTCCTGGTTTTTAGTTAGCAATCAGTGTTGCTGTGAACATTCTTGTATATGTGTCCTGGTGTACATGTGGGAGAGTTCTTCTGAAGATATCTAGGAATTGAATTGCTGGGTCAGAAAGTTCAAAATTACTAGGCAATGCCAAACTTCTCTAAAAAATAATTTTTTTTTAAAGATTTATTTATTTATTTGAGAGAGTGAGAATGAGAGAGAGTACATGAGAGGGGAGAGGGTCAGAGGGAGAAGCAGGCTCCTTGCTGAGCAGGGAGCCCGACGCGGGACTCGATCCCGGGACTCCAGGATCATGACCTGAGCCGAAGGCAGTTGCTTAACCAACTGAGCCACCCAGGCGCCCCTCTAAAAAATAATTTTATCAGTTTAAACCTTCACCAGCAATGGGTGAACATCTCGGTTGTTTCATATCTGTGTAAACACCAGATATTATCCACCTTTTTAATTCTGACAACTTAGTGGATAGGAAATAGTTTTAATTTGCATTTCTATGACTAATGGGGTAGGGAATCTTCACATTTCTTTTTTTATCTTCTTCTTTACCTTTTCATCCCCTTTACCTATTTTGCCATTCCCCCACCACACCCCCCTCTGGCAGCCCCCAGTTTGTTTTCTGTAGTTATGGGTCTGTTTCTGTTTGGTTTGTTTGTTTGTTTTGTTTTTTAGATTCCACATATAAGTGAAGTCATATGGTATCTGTCTCTCTCTGTCTGACTTATTTCACTTAATGTAAAACCCTATAGGTTCTTCATCTTTCATGTTTCTGTAAACCAGAATGGAGAGCCCAGGGAACAGCCCCACATATTTGTGGAAACCTTAATTACAACAGAATGGGCGTTGCAAATCAGTTAGGCAAAGACGGACTGGAACAATTAATTCTCCCTTGCAGAAAAACAAACAAATGAACAAATTAAAAATGGACCCTATCTTAAATCATGCACAAAATCTGTTTCAAATAGGCTGAAGATATAAATATAAGGAAAAACTATAAAACTTTCAGAAGGTAATTTAGGAGAATACCTTTATCATTACAGTCTTAAAGGATTTCTTTAACTAGAAACAAGAAGCACAAATATTATCAGAAAAACATTGATAAATTCAACTACATTAAAATTAAGTACATCCTTGACTCGCTGATCTACATTAATAGATCCATTTTCTAAATATGTGTGAGCTCTCCTCAGTTCTGTTTTTCTACTCGCCTCTCCCTTATCTGACTGATATACTGTCTCAATTACAATAGCTTCAAAGTGATTTCTTTTTTTTAAAGATTTATTTATCTGAAAGAGAGTGCATGGGGGTAGGGGAAGGGGCAGAGGGAGAGGGAGAGAGAATCTCAAGCAGACTCCATGCTGAGCACAAGAGGCCAATCTAAGGACCCTGAGATCATGACCTGAGCCAAAACCAAGAATTGGATGCTCAACTGACTACATCACCCAGGTGCCCGTAATGGAAAGTCCTCAATCTTCCTCTTCTTTGTTATAAATGGTTATTCATTGCCCTTTTGTCATCCATTTATATTTTAAAATGACTTTGTCATATTTCTTTTAAAAGAACCCTGTTGGAATTGTTTTGGAATTGCTTCAAATCTGAAGATCAGTTTGAGGAAAGGTGAAATCTATCATACTGAGTCTCTATCCAGGGACATGATATATTTATCCATTTATTTACATTGTTTATACTTTTAACAATAGTTTACAGTTTTTACCTTACAAGCCCTAAAATGTGTTGTTACTTTTATTAAAAATATTTTTTTTAAATTCTGTTTTCTAGCTGATTTGTGTTGTAGAGTAATTCAAGTAACTTGCCATATTGATTTTGTTTTAAGCAACTTTTCTAAGCTCTTAATCACTCTAATAATAGAATCTTTAGGGTCTCCTACATAAATTTTATTCATTTATTCAATAAATATTTATTAAATGCCTCCTCTGTTCCAGGCACTCTTTAAGACCCTGGGGATTCAATAGTGAATAAAAAAGAAAAAATAAATCCCCAGTGAAATGGAATTTATATTCTATTAGGGAGAGATAGACAATAAACAAATAAAATATACAGCCATTAGATGGCAAGAAGCACTTTGGAGAAAAAGTAAGAAAGAGAGAAGGGGAATGCTAGAAGGAAGAGGAAGAGAGAAGGGTTTAATTTTTAAATACGGTGGTCAGAAAAAGCCACCCTGAGAAATAGACACTTCTGTAAGGATCTGAAGGAGTGAGTCCTTGGAGAACTTTGGAGTAGCACTATAAGCAGGGAGAACAGCAAGTAAAAAGGGTCTGAGGTAGGAGCTTGACTGGTTTCTTTGAGAGACAGCAATAGGGCAGCAAGGCAAGAACACAGAGAAATGAAGTCAGAGTTGTGACCCAGGACCAGATACTGCATGGTCTCATAGACTATCATACGGTCTGTCCCTTCATCCTTTATAATCTGGGTGCTTGTTAATATCTTTTTCTTACACTCTGCATTGTCTGGGACAACCAGTAGAGAATGTTGAAGAAGAATAGTAGTAGTAGAAGGTATCCTTACTTTATTCTTGATGTTAAAGGGAATGGTTTCAATATGTCACCATTATTTAGGGTTTTGGCTACAGGTTTTCTGGAGACCCTTTATTTGGTTAAGAAAGTTTTCTCCCCATTCCTGGCTTACTAAGAGCTTTTTCTTTTCCTTCTTCTTCATCTTTTTAAATCATGACTGGATATTGAATTTTATTAAACATATTTTTTTGCATATGATGATATGATCATCTATTAAAGTGTGAATTAAACCAATTAATTTTCTACTGTTAAACCAACTTTGCATTCCTTGGATGAAACTGACTTATCAGTGATGCTTTAAATACAGTTGGTTCTTGAACAACATGGGTTCGAACTGCACGGGTCCACTTTATACATGAATTTTTCCAATAAATACAGTACTGTAAGTGTATTTTCTCTTCCTTGTGATTTTCTTAGTAATGTTTTCTTTTTAAAAAATATTTATTTTTGGGACGCCTGGGTGGCTCAGTCGGTTAAGCGGCTGCCTTCGGCTCAGGTCATGATCCCAGAGTCCTGGGATCGAGTCCCACATCAGGCTCCTTGCTCGGCGGGGAGCCTGCTTCTCCCTCTGCCTGCCTCTCCCCCTGCTTGTGTTCTGTCTCTCTGACAAATAAATAAATAAAATCTTTAAAAAAAAAAATATTTATTTATTTATTTATTTATTTATTTATTTATTTATTTTTTAAGATTTTATTTATTTGCGAGAGAGAGAATGAGAGACAGAGAACATGAGAGGGAGGAGGGTCAGAGGGAGAAGCAGACTCCCTGCCGAGGAGGGAGCCCGATGCAGGACTCGATCCCAGGACTCCAGGATCATGACCTGAGCCGAAGGCAGTCCCTTAACCAACTGAGCCACCCAGGCGCCCCAAAATATTTATTTTTTTGAAAGCACATGCTCACGAAAGAGAGAGTGCATGAGCAGGGGGAGGGGCAGAGGAAGAGGAGAGAGAATCCTGAGCAGACTCCCCACTGAGTGTGGAGCCGGACCCCTGGGCTTGATCCCACCACCATGAGATCATGACCTGAGCCGATATCAAGAGTCAGACACTTAAAAGACTGAATCACCCAGGCACCACAATAACACTTTCTTCTCTCTGGCCTATTTTATTGTAAGAATACAGTATGTAATACATATAACATACAAAATATATGTTAATTCTTTATGTTATCAATAAGGCTACCGGTCAACAGTAGGCTATTAGTAGTTTTTTTTTTTTTTTTAAAGATTTTATTTATTTATTTGACAGGGAGAGACACAGCGAGAGAGGGAACACAAGCAGGAGGAGTGGGAGAGGGAGAAGCAGGCTTCCCGCAGAGCAGGGAGCCCGATGCGGGGCTCGATCCCAGGACCCTGGGACCATGACCCGAGCCGAAGGCAGACGCTTAACGACTGAGCCACCCAGGCGCCACCGGCTATTAGTAGTTTTTACGGAGTCAAGAATTATATGCAGATTTTTATTTGCACAGGGGTTTGGTGCCCTTAACCCCCAAGTTGTTCAAGGGTCAACTGTGGGTATATGTATATATGGTTTTCCCCTGCTATCTGAGAGTCAAAGATTCCTATGAAACCTCTGTAAGCCAAAATGGTGTAAAGGAAAGAAGCAATTACCAGCAATTCATATGGAAAAATGTCTGAGCATTCCCAGACCCCCAAAATAATCTCTCTTAGGCTTTTTTGCTACCTTAGGGCACATCTTGCTAAAGGATGTATAAAATAAGTCAAAATAAAGCACAGATGCCCACAGACCTAGTTCAAAGCTAAGGCAGCTTGATTGATACTGAGATGCTGAGTGCAGTTCCCAGGAAAGGACATTGGCGGGTCACTCTCACTGCTCAAGTGCAAGCTGTCTCTGTAACAGCTCATTGCAAAACAAAGGCTGAATGCTATTTTCACTTTTCAGCTTTTTAAGAAGAAAGCAAAAAATCTAATGTGCTAATCTCACAAATTGGGAGATGTTCCCTATTTCTCATGCTCTACAAATGTTTTTGTTAGATGTCTGGCATGTGCTGCTTTAGTCGTTGGTAGAACTTGCCAGTGGAACTATTTGAAACTGAAATTTTTCTTTATGGGAAATTTTATGGAAGACCTGTAAATAGCATTTTCCATTTAATAATTATGAGATTATTCAGATCTTTCTTTTTCAGGTTATAAGTATTATGTTGACTTTATGAAAAGATTTTGGAGGTTTTCCATCTTTTTTCCATGTTCCAAAACAGTCTCCCTATCTTTGGGGATATCTGTTTCCTAAATGTCTGCACCTAATAACATTTTGTGCATGAGAGGGGTGTGAAGTAAGGTATTACTTTTTGACAATTTTCTCTGTTTTCTAGAAGTGGTCTTTTAGAGTTTCTTTTTTTATGGGGTCCAGTTTTAGTAGTTTTTATTTTCCTTGTTTATCCACTTCCTTCAGTTTTAAAAATGTATTTTCATAAAATTAAGCATAATATTTCTAATGATATATATTCTTTCTGTGTTTGCAGTTATATTGTCTTTTTTTTTTTTTAAGATTTATTTATTTATTTTAGTGGGGGGAGGTGCAAAGAGAGTCTTCGGCAGATTCCATGCTGAGTGCGGAGCCCAGTGCAGGGCTGGATGCTGGGCTCTATCTCATGACCCTGAGATCAGGACCTCAGCCGACACCAAGAGTTGGACACAACGAAGAGCCCCCCAAGTGCCCCATATCACCATTTTTATTTCTTATCTTATGCATTTTTAATCTAACTATTGAACATGTTAAGTACTAGTTTGTCTTATTTTTGGAAATAACCAGAGCTTTGACTTGTTAATTTTCCCATTTTCAAGTATTTTATTGATTTCTCATTTATTATTAATAATTTTTTCTTCTTGTTTCAAGTTTCTTATTCTTTTATTTTTAAAATTTCTTGAATTAGCTACATGATTCACTTGTTCATTTTAACTTATTGTTGTTTATCAACATAATTTTTTTTTAAAGATTTTATTTATTTGACAGACAGAGACACCGCGAGAGAGGGAACACAAGCAGGGGAGAGGGAGATGCAGGCTTCCCGCTGAGCAGGGAGCTCAACACGGGGCTCGATCCCAGGACCCTGGGATCATGACCTGAGTCGAAGGCAGACGCTTAACGACTGAGCCACCCAGGCGCCCCTATCAACATAATTTTTAAGGCAATTTTTCCCTAAACACTTTAGAACTATCCCATAGCTTCAGGTGCGTATAGTTTTATTAATAATATTTTATAGAGATTCTTTAATGTGGGGTTTGATTTCCTCTTTTGTCTGAGTTTTATATTAATTTTCAGACTATGAGGATTATTGTTTTAGTATTTTTGTTTTGTTTTGTGATGAATTTCTTATTTTATTACAATCTGATCAAATAATGTTCTCTGAGCTCTTTCTACCTTTGGGAACTTAACATGATTTTCTTTGTAGCAAAATTGATGGTCAACTTTTGCGATTGTTTTATGGACTTACGTTTTTCATAGCCTTATGTGTTTTTTGATGAGTTGATTGGCATGTGCTACAAGAGCCTATTGCTACTGTATCTCCATCCATTTTTCCATGCAGTTCTGGTAGTTTTAAACTTACGATTTATGCAATGCTATGTTAATTGGTACACACGTATCTTCATTGTGCATCATAATGTTTATCACTATAAAATTCCCTCCATTGCCTTATTTAATTCATTTGACTTATAAATATGACAATCCTTTCTCTCTTTCTTTCTTTCTTTCTTTCTTTCTGATTTTTGTATTTGTTTGGGTTGCCTTTGGTCTTTTACTATCAGACCTTTCTGAATGACTTTGTTACTCTCTTTTTAAAGCAATGGATTTGCCTAATATATGTATCAGATATTTGAGAAGAAATACACCACAAGTGTGTTTTAGCTACTAAAAGAAAGGCCAGAATTTTTGAGAAGATTTCCTAGTTCAGATTTCTTCCCTATAAGGCATAAAGTAAAATGGCCCAGAGCCACCAAAAACATATTTTCTATGTCCAAGAGGGACAAGGAAGCCAAGGTTACATTGTTTTCCCACAAGGAAACTTTCTTTATGATTGTGTGCTTATTTCTTTTTGAGCAAAATTAATCATTCTAATTCCTTTTAATTGCTGCAAAGTAGCAAATGAATTGTCAGACTAATTTTGATGAGTGGGACTATGCCAAGCATTCTGAGTTAAATTAGGCTTCTTATAGTCTCTTCTTACTTAAAAAATATTTTTGAAGATAACAAACCAAATTCTTGTGATCTGTTGAAACTGTACTATTTAATTATCATTCTCTGTTTCTGTTCTTCAGCCAATATTTGTCTCTTAAAAAAAAATCATCACTGCCATCATCATAATCATATTCTAGAAGGGCCCATTCATTTATTCATTTAAAAATATTTATTGAGCTGTGTACTGTCAGGTTCATCATCTCATTTAATCCTCAAAAATTTGTGAGAGGTGTTGTCAACCCATCTTGACAAGGCAGGCTACTGAGACTCAGAGATCTGAGAATGTTACAGATCCTAAGTTCATGCAGTTCATAAATGATAGAGCCATGATTTGAATGCAAGTCTGTCCAATTCCAGATCCTTTCCTTTTCCAATACACATCTTGTCCTCCCTATATACACAGAAAGTACATAGAAATATTGGTAGAAAAGATCAATACTCCAAACTATAATTTGAGATTTTATAATCTTCTGTTACGACATTTTAGCTATTCCATACTTAAAAACAAAAAAAAAGGTCTATATGAATAAAATGGCACTAAGTGGTACTTAGACCATGAGTATCTACTTTTCTGATTATCCTAATGTCTCTCTTTGTATCTAAATAGACTATTGGCTATCTCAAATACTTGGCCTAAATTACCTTTTCCCCTAACAGAAGAGCCAAATAACACATATTTCTGCATCTGTGGAAAGACACCAAGCAATTGACCACATTAACGTGGATGTGTATGGACTGTGCAAGAATGGGACTATGGCTCAGAAATAATGCAGGAAGATAGTTTAAATATATAAAACCAATACTCAGCACACAAAGCTGACTCGGGTCTTAGGAAACACAAGCACACACATACTCACAAATACCCAGACATACAATCTCCTTTGAAGATCACTTTGATAACAAATACTATATTAAATCTTTACTGTCTTCCCCATTTGCCCTGATAACCAAGAAGTTCAAAGTCAAATGTGAATTCATATCATGGCAATTATTTTACTCTTGCAGTAAGCACATTGTATTTCTACTTTTGGCCTTGAAACAGATTTTCTACTTGTGTTTTTAATAGTTATCTCTGTCTTTGGATACAAGGCATGACAACTCTTCTATGAAAATGAGCTACAGGGGCACCTGAGTGGCTCAGTCGTTAAGCGTCTGCCTTCGGCTCAGGTCATGATCTCAGCGTCCTGAGATCGAGCCCCGCATCGGGCTCCCTGCTGGGAGGGAAGCCTGCTTCTCCCCCTCCCACTCCCCCTGCTTGTGTTCCCTCTCTTGCTGTGCCTCTCTCTCTCTGTCAAATAAATAAATAAATAAATCTTTAAAAAAAAGAAAGAAAATGAGCTACAAATACATAAGGTAATTCCATATGTATTACAATAAATTTATCAGGCGGTATTAGTTTCCCCATTTAACAGATAAGCGACTGATCAGTTTCCGATGCTAGGAAATTTGATATACTTTCTGTCTTAGTCTGCTCAGGCTGCTATGACAAAATACCATAAAATGGGTGGCTTATAAACAAGGAACATTTATTTCTCACAGTTCTGGAGGCTGGAAGTCCAAGATCATGGCACAGGCAGATGTGGTGTCTGGGGAGAACCCCCTCACACATAGACCAATGTCTTCTGAGCGTGCCCTCCCATGGCAAAAAGGGCCTGGGGGCTTTCTCAGGGCTCTTTTATGAAGACACGAATGCCATCCATGAGACCTCTGCCCTCATAACTTATTCACCTCACAAGGGCCTCATCTCCTAATACCATCATCTTGGGGGTTAGGATTTCAGCATATGGACTTTGGGAGTACACAAACATTCATACCATAACATTTTCAGCAAAGGTATTGCTCTGTCTAATTGAGAGGGACAGGCACCAAAGGGGATCATCAGGTTGTTAGGGGAAACAGCCTTCAGTTTTTTCAATTCCATACATAGGACAGGGAGAGATAAGAAATACATCAAAGTATTTTGTGGATTCCACAATCTCCATCACGTGAGTACTATCCTTAAAAGTATTCTAAACACTGAGAGAGAGAGACAGAGCAAGAACAAGATTGAAAGAGAGAGAGAGAGAGAAAGAAGTTTCTGGTACCAATCACATCATGAGGGCCTCAACCTCTTGAACTTATCTAAACTTAATTACCTCCCACAGGCCCCATCCACAAATATCCATCACATTAGAGATAGGATTTCAAAATCTGAAGTGGTAGTTGGTCAGACAGGATACAATTCAGTCCAAAGCAATTGGTTAATAAGAATTAGCACTCTCTCCCTTCCCCTGCCTGGTGCCATTCCCAAACCTAGTGACTAATAATCCTCCCTGTTAAGGTCACATATTTGAGACCTATATTTGCTTTGTGCTTTGTCATTAAATATAAATAGCTTGCTTCCTTGTAAGTTTTATCTTTCTATTATCCATTATCTTTTTTTCTGCAAACAGTGACCTGGTTTTCCCTTGGAAAACCAATCTCTCCATTTGCAGGGAATGTGACGTACATTGGCCTGACTCTATTCCGGCTCCAGAGTTAGATACGTGACCCAGGTATAATCTAGTCAGTGTATTTCATCCCTTTCCTCATTATGATTAAATTAGAGTTATGTATGGACTAATTTCAGGTCAATGAATTCATGCCCTTCAGAATAAAGGAAGAATAGCTCTTTTGGGGTTGGTGTGTCTGAGGGAATATGGCCTACATCTGGGCTTTCAGACCCCTTAATGGAAGGCAGTAGGTAAGAATGAAGGTAAAGGACTGAAGAGCCAAACGAGAGAAATACACTCTCAATGGCGTCATTCAAACCCCTGGATCCAGTAGTGCCTGAAGTTTACAACTGGACTTCTCACTTAAAAAAGCCAATTATTTTAATGTGAGTTCACCCAGAGCTAGTCTTCTGACATAGGGATTATATTGTAAATGATTTATTTAGGGATTGATCCCAGAAAATACTAGTAGGGGAGTGGGGAAGTGAGGTAGGGAAGAGGAAAAAAAGCCAATAAATTGTGCAATATCAAGCAAGCTGCCATTTTGGGCAACTGGAACTCAACCTATCGGGGCACTCTGGGACCCTATATAGAACACATGCTTCAGTTAACCTGCCTGAGAAGCATGTTTATTCACCAATTTCTGTCACTGGTTGACGAATGCTCCTAATTGTTAATTCTAGGGCACGTCTAGCCTTTCCTATAAAAGGCCAAAAAAGCCTACAGGCAAAGAGTCACAGGTACTAGAAATCAGCAGTCAAGCCAGTGAGAATGGGAGGGTTAAGAGCAGAGGGGATGTCCACAGGGAACTGAACGATCAATTCCCTATTTTCCTTAAGTCTGCTTGAATTGGGTTTCTGTCACTGAAACTGAAGACCTCTGATTAAAACCATACACCAGCTCAATCCCAAGGTCAAGGATTCTGTCTCTGGTTATTTCCTTAATTCCATTCTTTACATATAAAGCACACAGCAAAAGTTTCATGGTTGATTTTTAAAAGCATGTTTTAACCATTAATTCCAGCAATTTTTTTTCAAGAAGCAAGAAAATGTCACATAGGCAGAGCTAGAGTTAACCAGAAATATCAACTATTCTCCCCCTGGGCCCTCACAATTTATGGAAGAGAGCAAAATATTCACTCAAAAATCTGATAACAAGATATGTTCATAAAAGTTTCTATTACAAATTTGTCTCGGGGTCAGGGCACAACCCGTTCAACCTGCTACTACATCTACCACTAAAACCTTCAAGACAAGTCATCTGCAGAAGGTTTAAGAAAAAAAATCAGGGGGCGCCTGGGTGGCTCAGATGGTTAGGCGTCTGCCTTCGGCTCAGGTCATGATCTCAGGGTCCTGGGATCGAGTCCCGCATCGGGCTCCCTGCTCCTTGGAGTCTGCTTCTCCCTCTGCCTCTCTCTCTCTCTCTCTGTCTCTCATGAATAAATAAATAAAATCTTAAAAAAAAAAAAAGAAAAAAAAAATCAGAGTATTTCTTCTAATTTTTTCATTGTGGTAAAATACATATAACATTAAATTTACCATCTTCACCATTTTTAAGTGGACAATTCAGGGGCAGTAACTACTTCCATACTGTTGTGCAACCTCGTCACCATCCATCTCCGGAATTCTTGTCATCTAGCAGAAGTGACACTCAGTACTCATTAAATAATAACTCACCATTCCTCCTTCCTCTCAGTCCCTGGCAACCATAATTCTACTTTCTGTCTCTGATTTTGACTCCTTGAAGTACCTCCTGTAAGTGGATTTATATGATATTTGTCTTTCTCTGATTAGCTTATTTCTTAGCAAAATGTCCTTAAGATTCATCCACGTTGTAGCATGCGTCAGAATTTCCTTCCTTTTTAATGCTGAATAATGTTCCATTGCATATATCTTTCTTTCCGTTATCATTTACACAAAATATCTTTTCATATTATTTCAATTTTAACCTATTTGTTTCCTTGGATTTAGAGTGAATTTCACATAGACAACATATAATTGAATCGTGGCTATTTATTTTAATCCATTCTGCCAATTTCTGTCTTTTAATTGAAGAGTTTAATTCATTTACATTTAAAATAATTACTAAGAAGAGACTTATTTCTGTCATTTTGTTATTTGTTTTCTATATGCCTTATAGCATTTCCTCCACATTTCCTGCATCGCTGTCTTCTTTTATGATTAGTTGATTGTTTCATAGGGAAATATTTTAATTCCCTTCTCATTTCCTTCTGTGTATATTCTATAGCTATCTTCTTTGTGGTTACCATGAGAGTTACATTTAACATTTTAATGTTATAAGTCTAACCTGAATTTATCCTAACTTAAGTTCAATAACATACAAAAACTCTGCTTATTTTTTTATTTTTATTTTATTTATTTATTTATTTATTTATTTATTTATTTTAAAGATTTTATTTATTTGAGAGAGAGAGAATGAGAGAGAGAGCACATGAGAGGGGGGAGGGTCAGAGGGAGAAGCAGACCCCCGCTGAGCAGGGAGCCCGATGTGGGACTCGATCCCGGGACTCCAGGATCATGACCTGAGCCGAAGGCAGTTGCTTAACCAACTGAGCCACCCAGGTGCCCTCTTTATTTTTTTTAAAGATTTATTTATTTTAGAGAGAGAGAGAGAGAGTGCATGTGTGCATGAGCAGGGGAGGGGCAGAGAAAGAGAGAATCTCAAGCTGACTCCCTGCTGAGCATTGAGCCTGATGCGGGACTCAATTTCATGACCCTGAGATCATGATCTGAGCTGAAACCAAGAGTTGGATGTTTAACCCACTGAGCCACCCAGGCACCCCAGATCTCAGTTTCTTTATAGGTCCGTCCCCAACCCTTCAGTTGTTGATATCACAAAATTACATCTTTATATATTGTGTGTCCCAAAACCATTATTTTTTTACTGCATTAGTCTGTAAAATTATGTAAAAAGCAAAATATAAAGTTACAAATCAAAGTTACAATAATACTAGCTTTTATAACTGTCCATTTTTAACCTTTACTGCAATTTTTATTTCTTTACACAGCTTCAAGTTATAGTCTAATGTGTTTTTTTTTTTTCACCCTGCAGGACTCCCTTGAGAATTTTTTGCAGGTCAGGTCTAGTGGTAGCAAACCTTCTCAGCTTTTGTTTATCTGGGAATGTTTTAATTTCTCCTTCACTCTTGAAGGACAGTTTTGATAGGTATATGATTCTTGGTGGAAAGTTGTTTTTTTTTTTAACCTTTTAGCACTTTAAATATATCAGCCCATTACCTTCTGGCTGCCAAATGATGAGAAATATGCTGATTATCTTATTAAGACTCCCTTGGGGGACACCTGGGTGGCTCAGCTGGTTAAGTGGCTGCCTTCGGCTTAGGTCATGGTCCTAAGGTCCTGGGATCGAGTCCCGCAACAGGCTCCTTGCTCAGCGGAAAGCCTGCTTCTCCCTCTGGCTGTCACTCCCCCTGCTTGTGCACACTCTCTCTCTGATAAAAAAAAAAAAAAAAAGAATCCCTTGTATGTGAAGAGTCATTTCCTTCTTGTCAGTTTTATGATTCTCTCTTTGTGTTTGGCTTTTGACAGTTTGATTATAATGTGTTTCGGTGTGGGTCTCTTTTAGTTCATTTACTTAGAGTTCATGTATTTCATCAAACTTGGGATTTTTTCAGCCATTATCTCTTAAAATATTCTCTCTGCCTCTTTGTCTCTCTCTCTCTCTTGTCTTCCTGGGACTCCCAAGATGCCTATGTTCATTCACCTGAAGGTGTCCCACAGGTCCCTTAGGCTCTTTTACTTTTCTTCAATCATTTGTCTTTCTGTTCCTAGACTTGATCATTTCTGTCATCTTATCTTCAAGTTCACTGGCTCTTTCTTCAGCCTGCTCAAATATCCCTATGAATTCTTCTAGTGAAGTTTTCATTTCAGTTATTTCATTTCATTTCAATTCAGTTAATTTCCAGAATTTCTTTTTTGGATTCTTCTTAGATTTTCTATCTTTTTATTGATATTTCCATTTTGTTCATACATTGTTTTTCTTTACTTTCTGCATATCTTCCTTAGTTGAGCATCTTTTAGACAGTTTTTAGTAAACAACTTCATCTAGTATCTAGTAAATCTGCCACCAAGTTTTTCTCAGGGAAAGTTTCTTTGATTTATTTTTTTTCCCTTTGAATGGGACATATTTTCTTGTTTCTTCGTGTGCCTTGTAATTTTTTTGTTGAAAACGGAACACTTGAATCTAATAGACTGGTAACTCTCAAAATCAGATTCCTCCCCTTTTCCAGGGGAGGAACTGTTGTTTTGTTTAGATTACTGTAGGGTGTTTCTGTGCCACCGATCAGTCTAAGGTGTAAATTTAAGGTCTTTTCATGTTTTTTTCTGAGCCTGTGCCTTTCTCTGGGCATAAGTGTTAACTTTCTAATTTCCTCCCTATATGCATTTGCTTTTGAACATTTTTCATATCTGGCTCCCAAAAGGAGAAAAAGAGAAAAATGAAAGGATAGGGGAGGAAGGTTCTGGCCTTTTAAATCCCCCGGAAGTCACTTTGGCCTGAAGGGGTGGGGTTTGCAACCATGGGAAGAGGTACAACAGCAATGGCTGACTGCTTCTGTGACGATACCACTAAGATCAGAAGGAGCAATCAGTAATCAGATTTCCTGTATTGGGAGGACAAGGTCTTATTTCCCACTCAGGCTCCTGAAAACTATATGCAAGCTGCTCCAGGAACACATGTATAGCGGCCTGCCACTGGGTTGGGTAAGTGCCACCAAGTAAACCTTCAATGGACTCCGGGTTCCCAAAATAGTTACATTAGACATATTCTGCCAGTGTTATTGTCTGGGTGGGGACATGGACTTCTGATGCGTCCTACTCCACCATCTTCCTAGAATCCTATCCCCAGAGGGTATCTTTTAATGCAAGATAAATAGGTGGGTATAATTAGAACAAATAGCAGTGAATACAGTATATAAATTTAAACACAAGATTATATTATTTCAAACGTTTGTTCCCAAGCACATATAGATTCCCAGTCAGCAGTCTTCTCCAATCACTCAGAAGTGGTTAGGGGTCTGTCCGATATAGACACATTTGACTAGTTCTGTTTAGTAAGTTTCTTTCTTCTTTTTTTTTTTTTTAATAGTTACAGGTAAGTTGTTAACTGAGTTGTATAAATTGGAACATTAGGGTAATACAATAGGGGCTATAGCGGTGGAGGTTTCAGTGAAATAAACATTTAATATAGTAGCTGTCTCTTCAATACTCTGGGGTTTATCAAGCAAACCTGGTGGGTGTACTATCCCCATATTCAGCAGGGAGCTCTAGTCTTGGGAAAGGCATGCATTACTCAATGTCATAAGGGACTGCTTTTTCCAGAAAAACAGTTAAAGATTATACACTGGAACTCCCTTCTCTGCGAGAAATGAGATAAAGTACAGAAGGCTAATAGATAAATCAGAGACCAGCCTAGGCGCCTATTTCAGCCACCTGTTCTATAGTCATTTGCAGAGATACTATCAACATTGCCTTCTTTTCTGAAGGTTCCTGGAATGTGTTCTCACATCTGATCACTCTGTTTTTCATACAACTGGCCCACATTAGATAGCCTCCAGCAGACCATTAATTCATCTTGTGGTTTCTAATGATTTGAAACCAAGAATACTGAATTTTGATGTACAAACACAAACACAAGGGGTTCTCAATTTATTATCCATCTGGATTCCCAGCACTTAAGAAATAGTCAGTTACTGCAATTGCTTTTCTTATAAGTGCAGTGTGATACACACGCAAGTTAGATTACAGAGAGCCCTAAAAGGATTATTAACCAACATGTCACTAACCCAACTGTAGAATTCAACCCAGTCACGTAACACTTGAAAAAATATGACAAGAAGGCCAAACTTCAGAGGCTACAGGTGCAACTCCTAATGCACTAAGGGCTCTGAGATCCATCTTCTATGACTAGCTACAGGAACCTGAGAGGGTTGGGAACTTTGGGGAGAGTGAGGACTACGGTCAAATTCTATTTTTTTTTTAAAGATTTTATTTATTTATTTGAGAGAGAGAGAATGAGAGTGGGGTGAGGGGCAGAGGGAGAAGCAGACTCCCTGCCGAGCAGGGAGCCCAATGTGGGACTCGATCCCAGGACTCAAGTATCATAACCTGAGCCGAAGGCTGTCACTTAACTGACTGGTCTACCCAGGTGCACCTAGGGTCAAATTCTTCAGTGGTCATAAGAGTTAAATAGGGGCTGGCACTTGGATAGAGAATAAAAGCTAAAGAGCCTTGGGGGTCTGGTTTTGTATGACAATTTCAGGTAATTTTTATTTTTTTTTTAATTTTTTTTTTAAAGATCTTATTTATTTGCAAGAGAGAGAATGAGAGACAGAGAGCATGAGAGGGAGGAGGGTCAGAGGGAGAAGCAGACTCCCTGCTGAGCAGGGAGCCCGATGTGGGACTCGATCCCAGGACTCCAGGATCATGACCTGAGCTGAAGGCAGTCGCCTAACCAACTGAGCCACCCAGGCGCCCTCAGGTAATTTTTTTAATGTTCAGGTCTATTCCCTAATTTGAAATCCCCTTTCTTTTATTCTATGCTCTTCTCTTCTTGGGACTTGGCAGAAAGCCTTGCTGTTACTCAAAACATAGGCACTTTCAGACAAGAAGGAAGAAAGGAAGTACTTCAGGTAGAGGCTAAGTGGAAATTTTTGTGCCACCTACATTTAAAAAAACAGACGAAATTGGTATAACCACACTTTAGGAGACTGACAATATTTACCAAAGCTTAACATATACTTTCCTATGACCTCATAATTCCACTTCTAGGTATACACCCAACAAAAACACATACATATATTCCCAAAAGAATGTACTAGAATGCTCATGAAAGCTCTAATGAAGTTAGAAACTGCCCAAATGTTCCTAAAAAGTAGAATAGATATAAAAATTGTGATATATTCATACGATGGCATACTCTACAACAACAAGAATAAATGACATGCAACAATACGGATGAATCTCAGAAAGATAATGTTGAGTGAAAGAAGTCACATACAAAAGATTATATACATCACAATACCATTTACATTAGATGCCAAACCAGTAGAACAGATAGACACTATTAGAAGGTATAGTAGTTTCCAATGGGAGTTATAATGACTGGAAGGGGGCCCAAGGGAGTATCCTGATATTTCTTGGTCTAGGTACTGGTTACATGAATGGTTCAGTTTGGAAATATTCCTCACTCTCTATGCTTATGACATGTGTACTTGTCTGTAAGTATATTATACCTCACGAAACAAATTTGTATATGTGTGTGTGTCTTGTTTTGGTTTGGGTTTACAGCTAATCGACAAAAAGTATGACTTTACACTGTCGGTCGGTATAACACCTCCAGGGAGGTGAACCTCCTTTTGCTTCTGAGTGACTAGCACTTTGTCTCTTGATCTTTTAACTCTCCCTGATTTTCAGTCTCATCATTCAGGTAAATAGTCATTCGCCTTGACACTTGACTCCTGAACAATTCCCACATCTCTTCTTTCCTCCCCAGCTGTGGCTTCATCGTCACCACCACCTCTCCCACCATATTGATAGGTTGCCCCAAGAGTGATGCAGACACCTGTCAGCTCAAGTACAGATAAATCCACCAGGGCACCTTTGTCCTCCATGCTCTGTCTTCCATTCCGAATCCACACATTTAGCGCTAACACCTGCCTGCACAGCCTCTCAGCAACTGCTTGTCTGGCCTGCACCCCCAGGGACTAGCCTACCTCGACATGTCACTGCTATCCCAGGCCCCTGGGGAAGAGATCAGTGCCTCATCACCCCTCTCCATCCTTGCATCAGGCTCAATAAAGCCAAATAATTACAAATTCAGTATCCAATCACATGTTGCCCACAGCTCAGCATTCAGCATTTATAAATGTGCTGATCTATTATCAGATACTAATCTGGTCCTTTTCTGTATAAAGAGAAATATCACAATAAATTCAATGAGCTCTCATGAGAACTGCCCAAATCAAAAAGCTTTTTGTTTCTATTTAGACTGCACAATACCCGGTTTGATAAACTCGCTGCGCTAAGCAGTGGCCGAACAACTAGATTTAGACTCATGGAAGCCTGAATTTGGCTTATGATGACTATGAAATAGGATGCAACTTAATTTCTAGAGAGTTCTGAGTCCTCCCCAGCTCAAAAGGTGTTGTTGTCCAGGGCGGGGGTGGTGGGGAACAAAACAACTTGTACCATCTGTTATTCCCTTGCTGTTTATCATATATGTGAAGCAACAGGAATGTGTCTCAGACGGAAGAGAGGGTGCTCAGGATTTTGAAATAATTAAACATGAACAAGCCCAGCGACTTTATGCAAATACAAGTTAGTCTATAGATATCTCCAATGGGCATCCAGCTTTGTAAGCTCCCTTTGTCCTTTCTCTAGCAGGTAGGGGTCAGGTCTTGCCTGGCAACTGATTTAGTCAGTGGATAAGAGTGAGTGGAAATTTGAGTTAGGAATTTGGAGATGACTTAAGTTTCTTAAATTTAGACTTTATTTTGCTTTTATTACCTTTATTTAAAGGTTAAATTACACTAGGAATTTAATTTCAACAAATACAATTAGCTATAAATATATGTATAATGAACTACATATACTTACATACCCAGAGGGGGAAAGATTCTAGAAAGGGGAGCTTTGTTTAGACATCAGTAACTGCTCACACAGGGAGCTACCAATAGGGAACTACCTAAGGATAACCAGGTCCGTGTTTAAACCTGTCAGCTCCAATGCTGCTTCTTCTATCATTATGTTCCCTTAGATACTAAGGATAGTTTAGTCTGCCCAAATTATAATTTAAATAACCCTTGCTTGATACTAAGCCAGTGAGGCTAATTCTTTAATTCTCAACAGAAAGAGGACATAAAATGTTTCCTTTGGGGACTAGTCAGAGGGCAGCAGGAGAGGTCCCCAGAAGAGGAGGTTGTTGATGACATATATTGCTTTCTGTGCATTTTTGCCCCTGAAAATTAGTTGGTAAGACCCACCTGGTTCTCAGCCTCTTCACCCTCACAGAAGTGCTTTTCATTTGATGGATCCCAGTAGACTCAATCTGACCTTGGTCTTGAGGAAATGTTCTGATCTTGGAGATGCAAGATTTCAGCACATCTAGTCCAATTCTGCAAAGTCCTACATGATGTGCCCCCACCTGGCCATCCCCTTGCCTCTCTGATCTCATCTTCTACTACTTTCCCAGTTGATTGCTTCCCTCAAGCCACACAAGCCTCCCTGCTTTCTAGAAAATTCTGGATCTACTCCAGCCTCTGAGTCTCAGAGCCTTTGCACCTGATGTTCCCTCTGTCTCCTTCCCCTGGGCTACTCCTCTTTCAGATTTGAGGTGAATCACTCCATTAACTTTTATTTTCTTTGTCTTTATCCAAATGCCACTTTAGTTAATGTCTTCCCCAACCACTCTATTTAAAATCACAATCCCGGGCGCCTGGGTGGCTCAGTCGTTAAGCGTCTGCCTTCCGCTCAGGTCATGATCCCAGCGTCCTGGGATCGAGTCCCACATCGGGTTCCCTCCTCGGCGGGAAGCCTGCTCTCCCTCTCCCACTCCCGCTGCTTGTGTTCCTGCTCTCGCTATCTCTCTCTCTGTCAAATAAATAAATAAAATCTTTAAAAAAAAATAATAAAAAAAATAAAATAAAATCACAATCCCTTCCAATGCTTACTATCCACAATTTTTGTTTTATTTTTCTTTAAAGTATTTAACATCAGCTAGCATATTATATACTTTTCTTGCCAATTTTTATTTGTCTCCTCTTATTTGCTACATGAAAATAGGGATCTTTGTCTCTTTTTGCTTTATTCCTGGGACCTAGTAGTGTACATATCACAGAGAAAGCAACTCAATAAGCAATTGTTGAGCGAATTCATGATTTAGTTATGTAGGACTTTTGTCTTATTGCCTAGGCCTGGATCTTGTTTTGGTAACTTTTTTTCAAAATCAGCACCTCTAGGACTAGTCCTGTTTTTACAGGACTTAGGTCCTGACTTTGAACCCTTACCTAGGTTTGTTTTCCATTATCTCCTAACAGACTTTTCCCTAATGCCATTTGCCTAAATTTCTATCCCTATCGTTCTGGTGTACTTGTTTGTAAGATCATTGTTACCTGGTCTTCCTTTAGCCAACAAATCATTTTTCAGTGACTTCTATATGGACTGAAAATTATACAATATTCTAGGGACAAAAAGATAAAGAGGACACAATCCTCAGATATCTGGGGGTTCTTACTGCCTTAATACCCAATTTTGCCTTTTAGCTTAGATCTTTAGTTCTTCCTGAACAGCTCTGTTCATCTTTAAAGATGAGGGTCTAGTTTCAGGTGCAAATTTGTGTGGCCCATCTTGCTGTAACCAACAAGCCATGCCTCATGGAGCCTGAAATTAGAGGCCAGCCCTGTATAATGTATACTGAAAAAAAAACCACCAAACAAACAAACAAACCAAAAAAACACAACATAAGAACACCAAGAACCCTATATTATTGATTTTCTATTTACTGATTTTTTCGCCTCTGCTTACCTTCAGAAATACTGGCCATTTTTTTTAAACAGATTAAAAACATTTTACTTATAGCAAGACACTCTTTCCTTCCTTTTCTCCTTTAGGACATTCTCCACTTAGCAACTTAGACAACACCAAGCTTGTTCAAACAGCCAAGGGTTTAATTCTTACACGTCTGAAACTTTCCCTTTGGCTTAGAAGTGGAAAAACTTGTACCTTCTAAGACTCCCCTGTTTTGTTTGTACAAGTTGCTGCCCTGATGGTTTTGATATTCATCAGGGATTTTAATTACTGAAAGTCATTATTTTCTACAAAGAGCTTCACTTAGAAAAGCATCATGAGATATACTCTACTTCATGAGAACTCAACAGTTGCTCTGAAAAACAAAGCCTAATCCAATGTGAAGCCCATCAGATAACTCTGTCCAAACCCATTCTTTATCTGGTTGTTGCTAAAGCTATTAGTGTCTTTGAGTTCATGAGCTCCCTACAGCCAAACACATTAGTTGAATGCAAATATCATCAACCTCTCTTTGTTCACTTTTCCTAGTAAGAGTGTTGGAAGGGAGAATACCATGTACTTCAACACTACCTGCAAGCTAGATGAGTGCATTTATTGGTCTAGTGGTTAATTTTTCAAACACAGCTTTCATTTTTTTCTCTAGTATTACCATGCCCAACTTAGTTCACAGACCCAGAAGAAACATGCTCAGGACTTTTTAACCTTTCAGCCCACCCTATGCCCATTATACATGAGTTATTATTATTATTTTTGCAACTATACTAGCCAGGAATTAGTTTTATTCTACTGCAGATCCAAGTTGAATGGACTGTATTATAAATATTTTCCTTAGTCTAAGGAGTGGAGTGGACACAGTGAAGGCTAAGGAAAGCCAGTCAAAGCAGAGGTGTTCATTCTGCCAACCTGCAGGACAGAGTCCTGGCTGCCAACTTCTTAGTTCAAGATAGACTGAGTGCATTCCCATGTATCCTGAAATTTCAGCCCCCTCCCACCCAAAATCCTTAAAACAGCATGGTTCTTTTATAATTGTAACCTAATTAGTATTCCCTAGAAAAGTTTTACTATTTCATGGACCTCAGAGAACTCACAATTTCCGTCATCTGAAAACAGTGAGAGAATGAATTTAGTCATTTGAAGGTCCAAGCAATAGACTCCACTTCCTTCTTTCTTTTCTCTGGATTGTTCCATGAATAATGTTTCCTCTCTGGAACCTTCAAATCTTTCCTCTCTGACAACTAATTTTCCTAGATCATTTTCTCTGTGATCTTAATAAAACCTTCTCAGACGTTGCTACCTTGTCGGACTTTCAATAGATCTTTCTTTCCTTCCATTACTAAAATCTTCACAGAATAGTCAAAACACTCAATACCTTCATTCCTCACCTCAGAGCTACTTCTTAACTCCCAGTAACTTGAATTCCACAGTCACCAATTAACTATAGTTTCCAAAGTTACCCATTTAAAACTTTTTAAATACCAGACTTGTTCTATTAAGTCTTCAGGTTTCTTCAACATTTGACACTTGATTCTCCCTCTTTTTAGAAATTTCCTGTTTCTATTACTGCATACTGTTTTTTTCCTGACAGTCTTTACTCTTTCATTCATTCTCCTCTCTCTATTACCTCTTAAATAGAGACATTCCCCCAAGATTTAGTCTTTAGTCTTCTTGTCTTTTTTTTTTTTAATTTTTTTTTTTTAAAGATTTTATTTATTTTTTAGAGAGCGAGCGAGAGAGAAACAGCATGAGATGGGCGAGGGTCAGAGGGAGAAGCAGGCTCCCCGCTGAGCCGGGAGCCCAATGTGGGACTCGATCCTAGGACCCTGGGATCATGACCTGAGCCGAAGGCAGACGCTTAACCATCTGAGCCACCCAGGCGCCCTAGTCTTCTTGTCTTTTTATCTGGCACATTCTACCTTGGTGATCTCATTAAAGAGTTCAACTGTCACCTCTAAAGAAAATCACTTTTTTTTTTTAAGATTTTATTTATTTATCTATTTGAGAGAGAGAGGGAGCACATGCACAAGAGAGAGAACAAGTGGGGAGCAAGGGGCAGAAGGAGAGGGAGAAGCAGGCTCCCCACTGAGCAGGGAGCCCAACAATGCAGGGCTGGATCCCAGAACCCTGGGATCATGACCTGAGCCAAAGGCAGATGCTTGGTGGACTGAGCCACCCAGGTGCCCCTAAAGCAAATCACTCCTGACTTTGTCTGTTACACAGACATTTCTTCTGAGATCTGAACCCACATTCCAATTGCTTGCTGTTCACCATCATGAAACTATCAAAGCTGGCACCATCAATAAACATGTTCTAAACTGGACTCATCATTTTCCCAGAAACTGTTTCTGCTTTTCCATTTACTATCTTAATAAATGTCCCCTGACTATGCACATCACTCCATAGAGAAACTTTTGAGTGATAGAGTTTTCTCCTTTTTGTCCTTCCATTAGTAGTTGAATTTTGTTAGCCCTAGCTCCACACTATTGCCTATAACTATCCTGTCCAACCAATCCTATCAACTGGCTTCTCATTCAGGCTCTCCTCTGCTCCCTCAAACACATTTGAAATATCTACCAAACAAGGTGCCCTTGTTCCAGCTTCTTAGTTCATCCATTCACTCACTTTGAGTCCAGAATTATTATTCTCTGGCAAAAGTCCTAAATGGCTCCCTCTAATGGATGAAGTTCAAACTCTGGTTACCTTTCAAGCCTTTACTCACACATAGCCTACACTCAAACCACACTTTTCACTTATGGTTCCCAAATGCATTATCAAGCCTATTCTCTTTGCTGAGGATATTCTTCCCACTCTCCTACTTTATCTGGGGCAACTCCTACTTACTTGTCCAGGTCCAGCTTAAGATTTAAATCCTCTTCATATTATTTCCTGTGTCTTTCACTACCACCTCACAAGCAGAAGCCATTGCTCATCTGTATTCCCATAGCTCATTATACACTGTGAAGACCTTCAACACTGAGGCTTCATCTTATTCAGGACCTAACTCAAAGATTGTCATGTAGCAGGTGCTCCATGAGATCACCCATTTGCAAATATATATTGAGTGCTTATCATACACTGGGCAGTATTTTAAGTGTTGACAATACAATGGTGAAAAAGTAGTCACAATCCCCACTTTCACCAGGCTTATAGCTTAGGGAGATATATAATAGACAACCATTCTAAGAAACAGCAAGTATTTCTTCAGCTTCGTTGCAATTCCTGTGCCTTATATAATCTTTATTAACCCCAGAGAGTAATTTCTTACATATGAAGTTTCTAGTTTCCTGAACTACTAATTAATACATAGTTATCTAGTAATAAGTGTAGATATCAAAAGGAAAAATTAATATTCTAGGAATCTGGTGCCCAAAGCTTACATTCTTTTTTAAAGCGAAAGAGGAGACTGAAGAAGGGAGAGAGAAATATAGTGAGTGTGTAAATATTAAGGTGAATGTATGTGTGGGAGTATGTTTTTATGAAGCATCTGGAAGGATATAAGTGAAAGAGAAAAGATGAATATGTTAGGAGAGGCTGAAAAGGCATGGCGATGAGTAGTAGTTTAGGCCACAATTTGCTGTTACATCTTTTGGCAACTTTCCTGATGGTGCCAGAAATCACAGGTTTTGTGTCCAATATCCTGCAACATCACTGAGTTTTCTAGCAGCAGGCTGGCTTCTTCTAGGCACTGGTTAGGTCTGCAATTGCTTTGTTAAGCAAGCTGAACAAAAGACAGCCACTCAGTTCTATTGAAAATGAGGACAGCATTAATTATTCAGAAAAAGGGAGGAGTGAGGCCATTCTTAGTGGTACATTGAATTCATTGTAATTGATGATGACAATTTCCATAGGATTTTCCTGTATATACCAGATACATTAAAAACTGCTTGGTACTGCTAATCTTCGTAACATATGTTCTTTAATTCCAAGAAGTAATTTACTCTTACCTCTTGTCTCACCTAGAAACATCCCAATATTATTACTAAATCCATACCATTGTAAAGGCTAGGATAAATCATGTGGGCAGATGGCGGTTTACACATGCCCAATTATAATCAGGCTTAGATCATACCAAATAACCTGCTGACATTCCCAGGCATGGCAGGAAGACTCAAGCAGCACTGCTCAGAGAATCTTTCTCTCATACATACTAGAAGATTTTCAGAACATAGTGAGCTTGTCTGCTCCTGATGACTATTATGAGAACTATGAATTGAGAACCAGCCAGAAAGGCTTTGCTGCCCTGTCCTCGTCCCTGTGGTCCCTTCCATTTGGTCAGATCTCTTCCTAGCATGACAAATCGTGTTGGTTACATTTCCTGAGTAATGTCCCAGTTAAGGCTCTTCCAAGAAATCCAAACAGTAGGTCCTCTGTCATCCTTCCAACTCTATTCCATCCCACAGTTGAAGTTCCTTTGCTGTAGACACAGTCTCTCTGAACACAAGTGAGTGTGATATGGAGATGAAATGGAGGATAAATGTAGATATAAAAATAAGAATGTTTCCAAATGAGATCATCTAGGAAATCAGAAAAGTGATTTCAAATGAGAAAAAGATGAGGGTTTATATTGTTTGAGTTTTGAATGTGTCAGGTACCGCACTAAACATTTTACATCTGCTGTCTCATGGAATTATCAAACTCCCTGCCTTTGAAGTAGGTACTATTATTATTCCTACCATACAGCTATGGAAAGAGATTCAGAGAAGTCAAGTAATTCACTCAAGGATATATAGCTAGCAAGTGAAGAAGTGGAGACTGGAATCTGCCTCTAGATGATGCCAAATGTTTGTTCACAGTTTTGAGTATTGTTCTTACAAACCCCGAATCCGTGACATTTCAGTAACTATATAAGCAAATGCAAGAATTTTGTAGATGCTTATATAATATTTATTAACTCCAGAATGAAGTCCTAATAAAAGAGAATGTTCTTTTCTTTTCTTTTTTAAGATTTTATTTATTTATTTGACAGAGAGAGTTAGCGAGAGCAGGAACAGAAGCAGGGTGAGTGGGAAAGGGAGCAGGCTTCCCACTGAGCAGGGAGCCTGATGCAGGACTCCATCCCAGGACCCTGGGATCATGACCTGAGCCGAAGGCAGATGCTTAATGGCTGAGCCACCCAGGCACCCTGAGAATGTTCTTTTCAAAAGCTTTATTGAAAAGGAATCACTCACTGCAGTGATTCACCCTCAAAGTTGATGCCACATTTCTGTTTTTAGCAGTGTGGGGGGCTCTCCAGCAGAGGGGCCGTACCACATCCTTACTGTGCTCTGCCCCTCTTTTCCAGGCTCTCCTGAGTCTGGAGGAGGCCAGACTACATGAGAGAATTCAGATGGTACCCCCAACCACTTAAGTCTTTTAATGATGTATTGTGTAGAAAGCGATACCCTCACACACGGCTACATCGTGATCTATGATGAAGTTGTGTTGCAAGGAACTTATTACTAAAGTAGAGTTCAAACCCCCTGACAAGAAATATCTAAATAAACTAGAACAACACAATTTTAAGATGACCATTATTGAACATTTATTATGTGTCAAATGTGCTAAGAACTCTACAAACGTTTCATTGCATTCTCATTAAATCTCTAAGACCTATGTTTTATTCTCCTCATTTTAAAGATAAGAAAATTAAGCCTTGAGGAGGTTAAACAATTTGCCTCACAATCTTACAACTATAGGTGTCAGAGCCTAGACAGACATCCACCTATGTATCTATAAAGTTTGTACTCTTTTCTGGGACACTACCTCTCGCTCACTGCATGCTCTGAGAGATTTTCATGAATGGTAGAGAACAGGGACACTTTATACAAAGCCACCAATTAGACATGTTACGAGTATGCATGTGGGGATGTGTGGCATATGTGAGAGCTATTTATTGTATATGTCAAAATGATAAAAAAAATAAATGACTAAAAAATCTGGTTTTTGAGGCAAAACAAGGGACTAAGAAATATAAGTTGCTTTTGGTTTCACCATATTTGGAAAGCAATTCACCTCTGTTCTCCAGTTTACAATTAGGGGGAACATCTGACATCTATCTTACTTGTAGGAATGTTTTAAGAGAAACTAAGATATGGAACAATCATAAATACTACTTGGTTGATAGGTTAATCAGTCACTATCAAGTCATGTTAAAGAGTTTATACTTTCAGCAATAAATTGCTGCTGAAGGTTCAAAGGAGAAGTATAACGTGACCAAATTAACATCTGGGGGCAGGGGAAGGGGGAGACATTGGCAGAAATAGGTAGAATGGATTGAAAGGAGTAAACCTTGAAGTGTGTTGAGGTGACGGTAAGTGTGTTGGAAGCACAGGAGGCCGGGTGTGGGTTGAGTGAGGGAAGATGGTGGAAATGTACGGCAGAAAAGAAGCATCTGGACTGGGGACCCAGGTGGAGGATGCTACATCACCTCACTGCTTTCTCACAATCAGAAATGTCAAAACAGAGTGATTCCTTCCAATTCCAAGCAGGGGACTTAAGAGTTGAGGGCAATATGAAACGGGTATGTCTCAGTACTCCTCTTTGTAGGAAATATATAACAGCTGATTTAGAAAACATTTTGTTCAAGTCCTTTCTAGCTCTATGAAAAAAAAATTCTGTCTAATATTTTAGCTAATATCTGGAATGAGGAGCATTTCCTAAGGCTGCATACTAAGCTATGCGGTGAACTGGTTACCAAGAAGATATGCATGCAAATCTTTTCAGATTATTATTTTTTTCTTTCCCTTGGTAGAAATCAGATGAGGATTTGAAAGCTGGTTATTAAATGTAGTTAACTGTGTGGCCTTGGCCAAGTGACTTAAATTCACCGAGTCACGGTTTCCTCATTTGTAAAATTGGAATAATCATCATAATAACCTGAAAGGGATGTCGTGAGCGTTAAATAAGTACCATCTATGTATAGTCAGTGTTCATATTCTACTGCTTAACACATTTTAGCTGTATGGGTACCAGTTACTGTGTGTTGAAGGATAAAATCTGCTGTGAAAGATTATGAAGGTCAAAGGAGACTTAGCCCCATACAAGTATGCTTGCACGGTTTTTACCATTCCCTAGATAATATTTATTTATAGCAAAAGATACAGGAAGACTAAGTTAACTAGTATCCAATTACTCACTTTCCTGGTTTGGATTTTAGAAAGAAGTTTGAATCTCTTGAATTAGAGCTTTTAAGGAAAAATAACTAACATGAATCAGTGTACCAAGTCAGTGCTGTGAATAAAACACCATGAAATGAAGAGCAACATTTAGAAGGGAGATCTTAAATACTGTGCCATACCGATAAGCATTATTTTTTATGTTATACATGCCAACCCTATGGCCCTCTCAACAAGAATGCTCTACTTTATTGTGCATGCAAATTCTTTTATTCTAATTTATTATATGTTACAACAGAATCACTACCTCCTTTATTATTCCTCTTAACAGATCAGGGAACTGAAAGTAGGATGATTCACACTGGGTCACATAGGAGCCCCATAGTGCCCACGGAGCTTGCGGTGGGGTCGAGAGCTAGAGCCAGTCTTTCCATGGGGCCTTCAGCAATGTCGTCACCGCCCTTCTGGGCTGCACACACAGCAGTGTCTTCTCCCACATCTGAACTTTCCACTGTGACCATATCTCACTCCTTTTTCCTGATGGCACTGTTACCACAAAGGACAGACCCTTCTGCCCTCGTCTGAGACCGTGTCAAAGGACACAGATAGAAACTTTGGATTGTGTTGTGAACTCATATTGGAAATGTCTGCCCCAGCACGCACACACACACACACACACACACTCCAGGACAAGTCTACTCAACCATATTCATATGTGTCTAGGATCCCAGCACTCTCCCCTTCCACAAACGATTATTATTACCAGAAAAAAACCCAATGCCTTTCTTAGACACTGTCTTTCTCCCCTGCTTGGCCTAGCACCTTAGTTTTGCCTCCAACATTTTAAAAAAGCAACATTTACAATTGTTGAACACTACATCAAAAACTAATGACGTACTATATGTTGGCTCACTGAATTAAAAAACAAACAAACCAACCAACCAACATTTATATGTCAATCCATGACCAAAATCCAAGTCCTGGGAGTGGTCCTGGTAGACTCCTTCCCCTCTCTCACCCTGAATCCCATCATCTGCGGAATATTATCCCATCACCAAGGACTGTTTTTTCTAATATGTTTTGAATCCTTTTCCTTCTTAGGACTGAATTCATGAAGACCCATACCATTTCTTGTCCTGGTAACTGGGGCAACATCCTAATTGGTCTGCCTGTTTCCCATCTTCTACTCCTCAAGGCTATCTCTTCATGCTGTTAGAGAATAGTCTAGAAGTGTAGAAAGCCATGTTACTTCCATACTGAAAATTCTTGAATGATTCTCGGTGTCTGTGGCAACATTTCTTGACCATGCTTGATCATAAGACTCATAAAACATTGAGATCATGTGTCACAACCCTAGAGTCTTCAGAGTGATTCATATGACCAGAGAAGTTTGGGAAATGTTGACATTACATATTGCCAAATAATGCCTAAATTCACTTTGTAGGGCACACAGAGTTCTCCAATACCTCATTCCTACTTATGTCTTCACATTCGTCCTGTTTCCTGTCTTGAACACCCTCTCCAAACATGCTGTTCTCCCACTTTCCATCCCACAATTACCCAGCACTTAGTGGGGTCAAATCCTCTCCTCTGTGCTCATGTCATGCTCAGAACATTTTTCTATCACTGCACTTATTCAGTTATAGACAATTATCACTTGCCCTGATTGACAGTCATTCAAATCCCTGTTGCTCATTGACAGTCTTGCTTTTGCAGTCTGTGTTTCTAGATGCATCCAACAGAAACTGACCCAGGTGAACTTACCCAGAAGGATAATTCACTGAAAGGACAGGATAGCTCACAGAATTGACAGAAAGGTGAGAGAATTAGGAAACAGGCAAGAATCCAGGAAGGCTAGACAGCCAAGGTCACTCACAGGAACTATCTTCTTGCCCACTCTGATATCTGCTGTGGGACACTTGGTGCTGCCACAGTCAGGTTCCTGATATGCCTGCTCTGTTCACAGAAAGTCTCGCAGCTGACCTTGTGCTTATATTATTGTCTCAAGTCCCAACCAGATGCATCTCTTTGTTTGACCTAAGTCATGTGCTCACATTCTAGCTCACTGGTTCTTCAAGTGTGATCCCTACCTGGCAGATATCAATATCACAGGGAACTTATTAGAGATGCAAATTCTCAAACCCCCAGGAGGTGGGGCCCAGCAATCTACTTTTGTGTGAAGAAAGCCTTCTATGTGATCCTGATGCATATAGGCTGATGTCTGATAACTGCTGTCATCACTACAACAGGGCAGGAGGAAACAGTGTTTGGCTTCTTCACATCAAGAGTGGGACCAATGCCCGCATGCTGGGGATTACCAAAAGAGAGGAAGGATGTCCAGATATTGAATACAGAAGAAACAAAAGACAGGAAGGATGTTCAGATGTTGAATAGCAAAGAAACAAAGCCAACAAAAAGAATTATATACCTATAGTACCTTTTTTACAACCCTCAATTTCAGGAAGACTATGAATGTACCCAGTATCAAAAAGATAAATACTAGAATAATTCAAACTCAATGATACCCAGCCCTATATCACTGCATTCCATATTTTATTACCTCTCCTGACAACAGTAAATACCTGATGCCCACTTCAATTTCATCAACATGAACATGCCCTCACAGCTTAAAATCAGATAGGAAAGTTGTTTTCATTTTTGCGGTTTTAATATCTATTGACGAAAGCTTTGTTTACAGCTCAAATGAGTAAAGGGTGCTGATTTTCCTGACAGCTGTTCCTGCAGAGGTCATAGGATTAACCATGAAAACATTTGATTTTGATTCAGCTGACACCTCAAAACACCCATTGGCCCTATTTGGCCTTATCAACCTCCAAAAAAAATATATTATTTACACAACTCTCTTTACTTTGGCGCACAATAAAGCATCTTTCCATTTGAAAATAGTAACATTATTACTGGTTTTATTATTAAAAAATATTTAGGGACGCCTGGGGTGGCTCAGTTGCTTAAGCATCTGCCTTCAGCTCAGGTCACGATACCAGAGTCATGGGATCAAGTCCCGCATCGGGCTCCCTGCTCAGCGGGGACCCTGCTTCTCCCTCTCCCTCTGCCTGTCGCTCCCCCTGCTTATGCTCTATCTATCTACCTCTCTCTCTCTCTCTCTGACAAATAAATAAATAAAATCTTCAAAAAAATAAAAAAATAAAAAATATTGACTGCTATTAGGTGATATTTACTGAGTGCTTGCTACAGGCTAGGCACCATTTTGAATTCTTTACATGTTCTAAATCATTTATTATCACAAACCCAGCAGTTAGGTTCTAATGTTATCCCCATTTTCATATAAGGCAATTAAGAAAAAGTGGGAGTAAGGAATTTTGACAAAGTCACACAGCTAGTAAGTGGTGAAGCTGGGATTTTATTCTAAGCAGTTGGCTTCCCACTAGACATCTTAACCATAATGTGACCAACTATCCCAGTGTTTTGGGGACTGAGGGGCTTCCCAGGATGTAGGGTTCTCAGTGTTAAAACTGTGATAGTCCCAGGAACACCAAGATGATTGGTCACCCTGCAACTGCCACGATGTTCTGCAAAATCAGTTTATAACTTTTTCCCCTTGAACGGCATGATAATATGTCAGGCTGATGGCTGACACCTGTAGGTCCAAACAGTGGACCCACGTGGCTGGACAGGGACATATGGGTCTCAGGGATCTCTATTCCACTATCATCCTTCCAGAATGTCCTTCGTGTAAGGTCATCACTTAACAAAACCCACCCTGAAGAGCTTTGCTGTTCTGGAGATGCCCCTGGACTTCCCCAAATATTCCAGTACAAACTAGGGCAAGAGAGTCCAAGAATGTGATTTCAATACAAATTGCTCCAGTGTTTTTCTTCAGAAGTACATGAAACTCTTTCACAAAAACATCACTGGTGAGTTTCAAGTTTATAATTAAGAGTTATAAAGGGATAACAGAACAAGCAACTGGAGAGAGGGATAGCAGGGAAAGGAAGAAGAACTAAAAAATTTAGCGGTGAAGGAAGTTACTCAGCAGTTTACTCCCCAGGAAGCTAGCACACACACTGTTCCTCAAACCACACTGCCTTTCACAGCTGCACCGAGGGAGTGCGCCAGGTGATTGGAAGTACCCACTGCAGATCAGGGTGGAGGCAGCAAGTCTCACCTTTCAGCCTCAGGAAGGACTGACTGGCAGCCTCCTAACCTGAAACTGGGAGAAGTTCCCTCCCGATTGTAACCCTTTTATTAACTGAGCTATCTAAATGCTGAAATTTCAAACAGAGGATCCTTGACTAATCTTTTCTGTCTCCTCTCCTATCTCCACAGACAATCCCTTTAACTATGTACCTGTTTCTTGTAGTAGTTACTTCCCTAAATGCTATTACCTCTAAATAATAGCCTTATGCAGCCAGTTCTAGATTTTCCAATTTTTGATATTATCTATTGACATCCTACCCTGTTGAGTTATAATTTTTTTGGTTAATATGGAGATGGATAACACCTGGAGAACCACTACTTTAGTTCTTTGATAATTTCTCCTTTTCAATTTTACTATTCTCTCTTCTTGGAATTTTCATTAGTTATTTGTTGGCTCTCAGGTACTGATATTCCATAACTGAATTTTCCACCTCTAATTTACAACTTTTTTTTTTAAAAGATTTTATTTATTTATTTGAGACAGAGAGAATGAGAGACAGAGAGCATGAGAGGGAGGAGGGTCAGAGGGAGAAGCAGACTCCCTGCCGAGCAGGGAG
>NC_138372.1:123453699-123469915 GCF_054177405.1 Leptonychotes weddellii
TCTCTCTTCTTGGAATTTTCATTAGTTATTTGTTGGCTCTCAGGTACTGATATTCCATAACTGAATTTTCCACCTCTAATTTACAACTTTTTTTTTTAAAAGATTTTATTTATTTATTTGAGACAGAGAGAATGAGAGACAGAGAGCATGAGAGGGAGGAGGGTCAGAGGGAGAAGCAGACTCCCTGCCGAGCAGGGAGACCGATGAGGGACTCGATCCCGGGACTCCAGGATCATGGCCTGAGCCGAAGGCAGTCGCTTAACCAACTGAGCCACCCAGGCGCCCTAATTTACAACTCTTAATCCTCTTATAATACTCTCTAGAATATTTTTTTCGATTTGAATTTCTATGGATCCACTGATTTTTGCGCATGTGGAAAAAATTTTCAGAGATCTTTCTTGTTTCTTGATAATTATTAGCATACTATTCTCTTCCTTTTCTTTCTTTCCTTCTTTTTAATGGATGAAATTTTTTTGGTGAAACATTCTAAGGATACTAGTGAGAGTTTTATTTTTAAATTCTTTTCTATTCCCTATATTATTCCTATTCCTTTGATAGTATTTTTTTTTTTTTTAGAATGAGGCAACAGAAAGCTGATTGGGAGGCCTGGGTATGTGGGTGCGACTTGTCAATTATCAGACTTAGTTGTGAGATAACTGGACAAGTGTCAGTCACGTCACCACAGATACTTAAGTGCCTGAATGGGGTGGACTTCATGTGGAGGGCATTGTTATCTTTGTAGAGGAGGACTTCACTCCTGGCCCGGAGTGGAAATAATGTACGTGGAATGTCCAAACCCTGAGATAGTCCAGAGATCTGTGGGGATGATCAGCAACTTTTCTGGCTGTGTTTCACTATGCTCTCTAGTGCTGCCTTTGTGCCCTTCATCAGTTCCCACTCCTCACCTGCTTCTTTTTTCTTGAAATTTCTCTACATCTCATGTTGGCAGGTATTTTTACTCCATCATTTTTACTGTAAGCGCGTGTTCTCAGTCTGATATCTTTAAGCAGAGCCACACTTTCTTTTACTTTTATATTTACAATTGCTGTGATGATACCTTGCATTTATTTGTTTTCACAGCACCTTCGCATTCGTTATTTTATTTTATCCCTATAATGCTCTCCAGAAGAAAGTGTGAGCAATAGGTATTTTCATGTCTAATCTCTGGATGATAAAATGCAAGAAAAGTATCTTTTTTTCAATATGAGATATGATTTTATTCTATCAAGGTCTCTCTTTTTAAACATATTTATTTTTTTATTTTAATTCCAGTATAATTAACATACAGTGTTACATTAGTTTCAGGTGTACAATATAGTGATTCAACAGTTCTATGCATTGCTCAGTGCTCATCGTGATAAATGTACTCTTAATCCCCATCACCTACTTCGCCCATCCCCCCATCCACCTTCCCTCTGGCAACCATCAGTCTGTTCTCTATATTTTATTTTATTTTATTTTATTTTTTTTTAAGATTTTATTCATTTATTTGTGTGAGAGAGAATGAGAGAGAGCACATGAGAGGGGGGAGGGTCAGAGGGAGAAGCAGACTCCCCGCCGAGCAGGGAGCCCGATGTGGGACTCGATCCTAGGACCCTGGGATCATGACCTGAGCCGAAGGCAGTCGCTTAACCAACTGAGCCACCCAGGCGCCCCTGTTCTCTATATTTTAGAGTCTGTTTTTTGGTTTGTCTCTTTTCTTTCTTTCTTTGTTTTGTTTCTTAAATTCCACATATGAGTGAAATCATTTATTTGTCTTTCTCTGACCTATTTCACTTAGCAGTACACCCTCTAGATCCATCCATGTCATTGGAAATGGCAAGATTTCATTCTTTTTTATGGCTGAGTAATATTCTATTTTGTGTGTGTGTGTGTGTGTGTATATATATATATATATATATACACACATGCCACATCTTCCTTATCCATTCATCTATCGATGGACCCTTGGGTTGCTTCCATAATTTGGCTACTGTAAATAATGCTGCAATAAACATAGAGAGGCATATATACTTTCAAATTAATGTTTTTGTATTCTTGGGGTAAATACCCATTAGTGCGATTTACTGGGTCATAGGGTAATTCTATTTTTAATTTTTTGAGCAACCTCCATACTGTTTTCCACAGTGGCTGCACCACTTTGTATGGCCAGCAACAGTGCACCAGAGTTCTTTTATCTCCACATTCTTATCAACACTTGTTGTTTCTTATGTTTTTGATTTTAGCTCTTCTGACAGGTGCGGGGTGATATCTCATTGTAGTTTTGATTTGCATTTCCCTGATGATGAATGATGTTGATCATCTTTTCAGGTGCCTGTTGGCCCTCTGGATGTCTTCTTTGGAGAAATGTCTGTTCATGTTTTCTGCCCATTTTTAAATTGGATTTTTTGGTTTTTGGGTGTGGAGTTATATAAGTTCTGTTTATATCTGAGATGTTAACCTCTTATCAGATATGTCATTTGCAAATACCTTCTCCCATTCAGTAGGTTGCCTTTTTGTTTTGTTGTTTCCTTTGCTGTGCAGAAGCTTTTTATTTTGATGCAGTCCCAACGGTTTATTTTTGCTTTGGTTTCCCTTGCCTCAGGAGACATACCCAGAAAAATATTGCTACAGCCAATGTCAGAGACATTACTTCCTGTGTTCCCTTCTAAGATTTTCATGGTTTCAGGTCTCACATTTAGGTATTTCATCCATTTTGAGTTTATTTTTGTGTATGGTTTAAGAAAGTGGTCCAGTTTCATTCTTTTGCCTGTAGCTGTCTGGTTTTCCCAACACCATTTGTTGAAGAGACCGTCTTTTTCCCATTGCATATCCTTGCCTCTTTTGTCAAACATTAATTGACCATATAATCATGGCTTTATTTCTGGGCTCTCTATTCTGTTCCTTTGATCTATGTGTCTATTTTGGGGCCAGTAGCATACTGCTTTGATTACTATAGCTTTATAGTATATCTTGGAATCTGGGATTGCGATATTTCCAGTTTTGTTCTTCTTTTTCAGTGTTGCTGTGGCTATTTGGGGTCTTTTGTGTTTCCACACAAATTATAGCATTATTTGTTCTAGTTCTGTGAAAAATGCTGCTGGTATTTTGATAGGGGTTGCACTGAATTTGTAGATTGCTTTGGGTAGTATGGACAGTTTAACAATATTTGTTCTTACAATCCACGAGCAGGGATTATCTTTCCATTTGTTTGTGTCATCTTCAATTTCTTTCATCAGTATTGTTTTATATTTTGTAGCTTCGGAGTATAATTCTTTCACCTCCTTGGTTAAGCTTATTCCTAAGTATTATTTTATTATTTTTGGTGAAATTGTAAATGGTATTGTATTCTTATCTTTCTGCTACTTCAGAATATAAAATGCAATGGATTTCTGTACATTGATTTTGTATCCTGTGACCTTACTGCATTCATATATCAGTTCTAGTAGTTTTTTGGTGGAGCCTTTAGGGTTTACTATATATATAGTATGACATCATCTTCAAATAGTGAAAGCTTTACTTCTTCCTCACCAATTTCAGAAGACCACTCTGAATTAGCGCTGAATGGCTTAAAATGAAACACTCATTTAATGTGCTCACAAATCTTCAAACTCAGCATAACTTAACAGACAACTCCTCTCTTCTCCATGCAGTGTTAGCTGGGACAGCTCCACTAAAGCTGAAGGGTCTCCTTCCAAGTTGGCATGCTCACATGACTGGCAATTTGGTACTAGCTGTTGGTTGCTGTCCACTGGGGGGTTTGTGCTTCCTCATAGCATAGTGGTTGGGTTCTCAGAGAAAGAGACAGGTAGTGTAAACCACCAAACTCTCACGGCAACACCTCTGCTACATAGTCTGCTGTATTTCTCATATAGGCTAGAGTCTGTTGGTCAGAAAATTACTGACAGCAGATTCAAGGGAAAGTGCACCTGTTCATGGGAGGATTGCTAGATAATTCTGGGACCATGTTTTGGAACTACTTTATGTTTGAATTAGCATTTTTCTTATTGTGAGTGCAGATGAGCATCTTTTCACAAATCTAAAGGTTATTTACATTGCCTATTCTGAACTGTCGGTTCATCCCTTTGCCTATTTTTTCATATTTTTCATATTTTTTCCTATTTATTTCAAGGATATTTTTATGTAAAAGGAAGGTGAGCCTTTCCTTTGTAATATGAGTTACAAGTAATTTTCCCCAGTTTATCACTTGTCTTTTTTGTTTATAATATTTTACCTCATGCAGAAGTTATTTTTTAATGTGGCTGAATTTTATACTATTTTGTTTTATGGTTTATGGATTTGAGTCTATAATTAAAAAGGCCTTCCTCCTTTATAGGAGTTTACTCAAGTTTTTATATTATATTTTTATTATTATTATTATTTACATTTAAACACTATTCATTTCGAATAATTTGTCTTGATATATGCTTGAGATATGTTCATTTTTCAAAATGAACTGGAAAGGGCCACCTGGGTGGCTCAGCCAGTTAAGCATCTGTCTTCTTCGACTCAGGTCATGATCCCAGGGTCCTGGTCAAGCCCTGAGTCTGGTCCCTTGCTCAGCAGGGAGTCTGCTTCTCCTTCTGCCCCTCCCCCTGCTCTTGCTCTTTCTCTCTCTCTCTCCACTCCTTTTAATATTGGAACCTCTAATTTCTTTTTACTTTCTTAAAAGCTCAGTGGTTGATATTTTAGCCCAATGTTACACTGTAACGTGACAGTGAGCATTATTTAATTTTTCCTGATGTCAATGGAATGCTTCTTGAGTTTTCCCATAAAACATGCTGCTGGCTCAGTGCTTTTTTTCAGGATTGTTAATATGCTGTTTCTCCCTGAATCTATCAAATGATGACTTAACAGTTTATAATATTGAATGTTATACTTGCTTCATAAAATGTACTTAGGAGCTCCTTTTTTTTTTTTCCTGTGTTCTAAAACTATTTAACTAGCATTGGAATTATATGTTCTCTAAAGGTTTTGTGGAATTCCCCTGGGGAAACATTTGAAGGAACAAAAGCAACTTTTGTACATTTTCCATTTCTTCTTTGGAAATCTATCTGCTAAGGTTTTTTTTAAATCTTTTTGATGAATTTTGGTAAATTATATTTTTCAAAATATATTTTATTCAGGTTTTCAAAATAATTTATATAAAAACTTTAGTGATTCTTTTTATTTCCTCTTGTTCTGTGAATTACCTTAACATTTGTGGTCTGAGAATTTTATAAGCTCATTTCTATGCCTGAAAGGTTAAATTATTCCTATTTTTATTTCCAGTTCTTGAAGGAAAATTTTCCATTAAAATATTATTCTTCTGGGCTTTATTTAATTCTTGCCACAACACTCTGCATGATAGATTTATCGAGATAATAATACTATCCTCTTATGAATATTAAAGTCTACTTTAACTGGATTTAAGTGAAATTCTTTCCTAGAAAAGCATCTTGATGATTATGTACTGAGCATTTTAACTGTTCAAATAAGGTCACAAGCTCCTCATAATCTTTCCTTGAGAGTACATAAGACACAGCTCATGTTATAAACAATACTTTAAGAAATTTTAAAGGATTTTATTTAACTTGAAAGGCTACCAATAAAAGTTCATGAATTCAACCAACTTACAAGTTATCTGCTTGAATGGAGGGTCTTAGTCCATTAATTAAACATTCCATGAAACTTGGGATTTCATATTAATCACTCAGATTTATAATTCCCAGTGTTTAGGTCATATACTTCAATAAACACAGTTTTCTCCACTAAACTTAAATTTCTTAGGGGACAATCATAATATTTACTTGAAATATTTATTTTCATTTATATAGTAAAGAGAGAATGTGTCTCCCCACTTTAAGAACACAGAAGCAGCAGGAGTTACTGCTTTCTTCTCCAGTGTTTTAACACTTGGCTACTTGTTTTAAAATAAATGTAGCAGATGAGTGCTCCATTCAGTAGCACATATACTAACACTGGGATGATTCAGAGAAGATTAGCATGGCCCCTGCACAAGGATGACTCCCAAAAAATGTAGCAGTTGAGAAAGCGGGGGTGCTGAGAGGCTTACTGTGTTTCTCTGGGACACACAGTTATTAATGGCTGAGTTGAGTCTAGAGCCCAGGTTTTTCAACTTTCTCCCTCTTAGATCTTAAAGGTTAGTAGTGGAGACAGATATGTGAGGTGAATACAGGAAGTGGTAATGAAAACCTGAACAGGGCCTGGAAGGCTGAGCAAGATTTGCAGGAGAATGGAGGGCTCCCCACTAGAGGGGACCACCAGAGCAAAGACCCAAGGGGCAGAGTACCCAGGAGCAATGACCCAGGACTCATCCAGAAGCTGGATAGCATTGTGCGAAGTAAAATAAGCCAGCACAGAAAGACAAGCACTGCATGATCTCACTTATATGTAGAATCTAAAATAGTCAAATTCATAGAAGCAGACAGTAGAATGGCTGTTGCCAGGGGTGAAAGAAGTGAGGAGATATTGGTCAAAGGGTACAAAGTTTCAGTTATGCAAGACGAAAAGAGTACTGGAGATATAATGTACAGCACAGCGACCATAGTTAACAATACTTTATTATACACTTGACATTGGCTAAGATGGTAGATCTTGAATTAAATCACACCCCTTCCCCCCACACACAAAATGATGACTATGTACAGGTAATGGATAAGTTATTTAGCTTGATTGTGGTGATCTTTTCACAATGCAGACTTATATCAAGACATTGAGGGACATCTGGCTGGCTCAGCTGGTCGAGCATGGGACTCTTGATCTCAGGGTTGTGAGTTCAAGCCCCATGTGGAATGCAGAGCTTTCTTAAAAAAATCAAGTTGTGTGCCTTAAATATTTTTAATTTTTATATGTCAAAGGTATCTCAATAAGGTTTTAAAAAGAAAGAAGTTAGATAGTAGGTATGGCTGGAGAAGAGGGTATGTGCCTGGAGCAGGAAGGAAAAACAAAGAAAAGAGATGGGGCAGAGATCATGAGTTATTGTTGTTGTTTTTTATGTAGGCTCTGTGCCCAGCATGGAGCCCACTGCAGGGTTTGAACTCACGACCTTGAGGTCAAGACTTGAGCTGATATCAAGAGTCGGATGCTTAACCACCTGAGCCACCCAGGCACCCCAAAGAAATGGAATTTTTTCTCCATGTGATAGGAAGCTTTAGACACATCCCTCTCAGGGAATGAGCTAGAGGACTAGATGTCAGGGGGTAGAAGGAAACTAACTGTATATACTTTATAGTGCTTAAAGTTTTTATCACGTGCATTTACTGCTTTTTAGAGAGAAAAAAATTCAAACAAAAATTAGTCATTAAAATTAATACAACCAAGAAAGATTCATCTGAGCAGGCAACCCCCGCAAAGGAAAAAGGAAGAATCCTGTGTTTATCAGTGAGGGCAAACTTCAGTTAAAAAGTTCATATTTTTTCGACTTAAAGAGGCTGCCCTCGAAGTGTTTCTGAGAAGCAGTTTAAGTCTGAGACCCTCTGGGCTGTTTCTTCTTTTGTGTAAGGCACAGATAGAAAAAGAGGCAAGTGATCTCAGGGATAAACATCTTTGAGACCTGAAACAATCAATATGATTTAATAATTCCCTATTATGCAATAATTCAGGCTCCAGAGAGAGGCAGAGAGAGGGACTCAATATCCATGATGCCATATAACCTCATTCATAAATAATAAAGACAAAAACTCCTGTTAGAACAGAGTCAGCAGGGGAGAACAAGTTTAGAGGAGAAAATTGAACCCATCCACCAAGACTGTCACATTTCCTGCATTTTTGTGTATAAAGTTAGTGAGTAAGCCAGCTGAGAAGGCTTTACCCAAAGTGGCTGGAAAGGTTCTGGGTCCAGGATGCTTACAGTGAAACACACGTAACCCAAATCCAGTTGATAATAGAGATTTTGTGATTTTTCGTCTCCATGTAATGGACAGACTGGATTTTAATTATGTCTGAGTTCTCATGACGATTCTGTGGAAAAGGATCTCAAGACAAAGTAAAATAAGCCACCTCTACACACAACTATTGCAAAAATCAATATAACTCAACTTGTCTCTCTGGACTTAACAGCATGAAGATGGCCCTTCTGTACTGAAGCATTAGTTCAATTGATACCAGAAATTTTACTTTAAAAACCAGCTAGTGCTCATTTTTGTGTTTTTCCCCCATAGCATTTGCTGTCTTTTAAATGAGTTCAGCAAGCTGCCTGCCTGTTCCTCATGTTAATCCTTTCAAGCATTTGAGATGTTGCCAGAGCATGTATTGATATTATAAAATCATTAGGTAACAGATTTTCAGTAATTAATTCCTAGGAAGGAAGGAAGGAAGGAAGGACGGAAGGAAGGAAGGGAGGGAGAAAGAAAAAAAAAAGGAGGGAAAAAGAATGAACGAACCAACCACAAATCCTACAGAATGCCCTCCATTCTTATTTTTTTGTTTGTTTCTTTTATTTTTCCATCCTGGTAACATTTGTTAAGAAAGTGGTAATACGGAGCGCCTGGGTGGCTCAGTCGGTTAAGCCGCTGCCTTCCGCTCAGGTCATGATCCCGGGGTCCTGGGATCGAGCGTCGCATCGGGCTCCCTGCTCAGCGGGAAGCCTGCTTCTCCCTCTCCCTCTGCCTGCCTCTCTGCCTATTTGTTCTCTCTCTCTCTGTCAAATAAATGAATAAAATCTTAAAAAAAAAAAAGTGGTAATACATTTTAAAGGCTATTATGTCTTAATATCACCTTATAATAATACCTCTTCATAAAGGCTTCCATTTCAACTTAGGAATTTAAAGGTCAGATCAATATCCACAGGAGCAAAATGACAGAGGTGCCTTTCAAAAGAACCAGGAACTACTTCTTTAGTGTGCTGGTTAAGTTTTCTGAGCATATTGATCAGGGATAAAAAGCAATGACAGGAATTAATATTGACTTTCTCCACACTTTGTGGAAGATACAGAAATGATAAAAAGTCAGCGATTATTTTAGCTTCATGGTTAAATTTTCTGTGGTCTGTTTGTTAAGTAGATCATAGTGATTGTTTTATCACCCAACCAAAGCAAGAAGCAGAGGAAATATTTTAAAAATCCTCCTTTGGAAGAATATATTGAAAAGAAGAAGCTAATGAAAAAAATAAGGACTAAAAACAACCTATAATTGTTAGCTATAGATGTCCTGATGGCCAGGTTGGTGAGTTTCCTCATTAGATTTTACCTCCTAAATCAATATCTTTCCCATCAAACTATGGAAAACTGAAAGTGTAGGAAATAAATGATGGGGGTAAAGTTTGTTGTTGTTTTGTTTTGCATTTAAATTTAAGTAGTCAGATAAGATAGCCTTACTTAAATACTGACTCGCTCTTTTGAATGCAAAAATAAGACAATATTATATTTAAATGTTAATTTCATCCTCTGAACTATGTCATTTTTATGAATAATTCTTTCCCCCAATTTTTAGTTTAGGGATTTGCTCCAAGATTTACATTTGTAACTTTTTCCATTTATCAATAGTTTACATTATTTTAAGTTATTTGTATCTTTTTGTGAGAATCTGACCAAATCTTATGTTTACAGGTGACTCTTACTCAATAATGGCAAAAACTGAAATTTTTCCCCCAAGAGAGTTGTAATTAATTTCATGAGTGTTTCCAGCCCACTTCCCGGCATCTCAGTAAACTCATCCATAAAATTAAAAGATTTGGATGGATAATTTTTAAGGATAATTCTGCTCCTAAAATATCTATCTTTCTTACATTTATATAGTTTAAATGGACTATTTTTCTTCTCTTTAACTTGGTGGCCTACTTCAGTCGGCACCTGCAGCAAGATTTCCTTTCAACATTTATGAAGTTTCACTCTCAGATTTCCTGTAATTATATTCCCACATTTCATTTAATTTCTTTTTGATTTAGATATAATTGACATATAACATTACATTAGTCTTAGATGTAGGACATAGTAATTTGATATGTATGTATATTGCAAATGATCACCCTAATACATCATTAACACCCATCACCATACATACTTTTTTTGTGTGATGAGAATTTCTAAGATCTAATTTCTTAACAACTTTAAAATATACTATACAGTATTATTAGCTACAGTCCCACATTTTAAATGACTATCTATTTTCATCTCTTTGGCCACAGAGGATATCTTCTTTTAATGATCCATTAAACCAGTGGTGAATTTTAATGATCCAAAGTGTCTCTCTCTCCCTCTCTCTCCATTGAAGCAAGGCTTATTTACTCAGTTCTAACATCTACTAAAAAAGTACCATCTTTGCTTCAGAAAGTCCAGAGGAGAGTAGCCCAAGTGTTAACAGTGATGTAGAGATGACTGTCACGTAAACACAAACAACAACATTTAGGAATCTGTGTGGAAAGATGATTTGCAAGTAGTTAAATGTGGTGATTTGTTTAAGGTTCAATAACTAAAGTTGATAATCACAGAAAGAGTACACAAGTTGTGAGCACAACCATTCAAAACTAACAGTGTGATACTGAGCAGGAACCTCATTACACGGAGTCAATTCCATTTAGTGTACCCCTTTCTAGTTCCCATTTCCACAGCCAGAGCCCTCAGGGACCTTTAAAGTTACTTCTTAACCAACATGAAACCAGTTACATTAGAAGCAGGAGGCAACACTGAAGCTCAAATGTAGGGAAATTAGGAGGAAGAATTACATTACACAACCCAGACTAATACTTTACTTCCAAAATGTGGCATGACAAATACTGTAGTCTGCCCCCCAATATATGTTCTCCCTTTACTTCATGGTAATTGAGATAAATAACCAAAAATAGAAACCTCCATTGTTTTTGCTGGGCAAATGGTTTAGGACATCAAAACTGCATTTCCCAGTCTCCCGTGTGGTTTAGGGTGGTCATATGTTTATGATGATGTTTTGGCCAATGATATGTAAGTGGAAGTTTCCTCTGACAGCTTCTCTAATATTCCTTATGAATGAGCTCGGGCACACCTGTTGCTGTGCTTCATCCCTTCCTCCTTTCTGCTTCCTGGAGCACAGATGTGACGTCTGTACCTGAAGAGAAGGGCACACACACGTGAAGGTAACCTGGTGAGCTGGGGTAAGTCCCTGATCGGTGGGTACATCATGGATCAGTGCTGCCTACTGACCCTGCATTGCACACCTCTGAACTTTCCATGAAAGAAATATTCTATCTCATTTAAGCCACTGGTATTCCAGGACCCTAACATGTAGTGAAATCCCATCTCAACAAATATGGGTGGTGAGTCAAAATACAATGGAATTTTATAAAAGGCTTATATAAGGCTGATGTGGCAGATCCAAAACTGGGCTCAGGAAATAACTAGAAAGACTTCCAAGTTGTTCCTCATCTTCATGGTTGAGAGCCAGAAGCTCAATTGTCATCCCACAAACCATCCCTGTGGTCTTAATTGAGGGCAAAATCCTGTTCTGGATGATCATACATCTGATTTAATGTATTATTTCCTACAAACTTCTGGGAACTTTTGGCAGAATATCCTGAGAGCTAAGACTAATGCCCCAGAGCTGCCAAAATAAATAATTCTAATCAAAATAAACTTCTTCATAGTTACCTCAGAAACTATTTCTTTTCCAGGTGATTCTATCTATGAATAAAACACCTGTGAAAGACTGCTCCTCCTGGATATGGGGGTAAACATTTGAGTAATGTATTTGAATAAATCATTCCAATTCAGTGTTCCACTGACTAAATGTTAGCAGTAGATATTCTGCCATAGTCTTAGGGTGAAAATTCAGATGGTGATGGAATTTTCCAACACTTCTGTATCAATTTGGATCTGTCCAACTCTTACCATTGGACATTGTTTTCCATTTCCTAAGTGGACCAGAGATCTCCATCATTTATATAGATTTCCTTTATTCGCCCAGGGAACTTTGACAAAACAAAAATAGTTTACAAACATTTAAAGTCTCTCTTCCTTGCAGCCCCCTATTGTCATCTCTCAGGTTGATAGTAAAAGGAAGTTTCCTTGAATAGTTCAGGATATCCTTTCTTCTAGTTTTTTGTTCTTGCATGTCCTAGCTCAGGGTTGCCTGTATAAATCACACTTTGTACCAACATGTAATTAATCAAGATGCTTTCTGACATCTCCTTTTAAGCAACACCATCTCATTTCTGGCCTTCTAGTCTCTGAGTATTTTTTCATTTTTACATAACACACTAATGATATTGTTCATTTCTAGTTTCAGTAACTTACTTGCCTTTACTTGGCATTAGTTTATTTGGCTGCACTATGTACCATTGCTGGTGGGAATGCAAAATGGTGCAGCCACTGGGGAAAACAATTTCGTAGTTCCTCAGATATTTAAACATGGAACACCATATGACCCAACAATCCCACTCGTATGTGTTACCCAAGAGAAATGAAATCATGTCCACACAATCCCGTATGTGAAGCATTACAGCAGCAATATTCGTAGTAGCCAAAAAGTGGAAACCACTGAAATTTCCATCAACTGATAAATGGATAAACATTGTACATTGTGTATTCCTACAGTGGAATATTATTTAGCCATACAAAGGAATGAAATACTGACGCAGGCTAAAACATAGATGAACACAGAATACATCATGCTAAGTAAAAGAAGCCAGATACAAAAGGTCATATGTTGTGATTCTATTTTTTTTTTTTAAGATTTTATTTATTTATTTTGACAGAGAGAGACACACAGAGAGAGGGAACACAAGCAGGGGGAGTGGGAGAGGGAGAAGCAGGCTCTCCACTGAGCAGATAGCCCGATGCAGGGCTCGATCCCAGGACCCTGGGACCATGACCCAAGCCGAAGGCAGACGCTTAACCGACTGAGCCACCCAGGCACCCCTGTTGTGATTCTGTTTTTATGAAATGTCCAGAGTAGGCAAATCTACAGCAATAGAAAATAGATTAGTGGTTTGCCAGGGGCTCGGGAAGGGAGGAGAATGTGAACTTACAGAAACAGAATTTCTCTTTAAGGTTGTGATAATGTTCTGTTTTTAGATAGTGGTGATGGTTATACAGCTTTGTAAATGTATTAAAAACCACTGAATTGTAAATTTTAAAAAATAAACTAATATATATTATATATATAAACTTGCCATCTCACTAACTAGAGACATTCAATCTGAGAAGGATATGAGATGAGGGATTGGAAAAGAAAAATAATCTGATAGATAGGGTATCATGTCATCCCCAGCAGAAAGGAAAGGCAATCTTCCCAGTTCTCATTTTCTTCCTTCTCAAGTCCTGTTCTTCCTGAAGCTGCAGTGGGAAAGAGGAAGCAGTATGTGTGTGGCAAGAATGAGAGTAGAGGTGACAATCCCTGGTTAAACCTAGATCTGTCACTGGAGTAGAAAAATTCAGGATAATCACTCCAGGCTGGTTAGGGAAATTTATAGACGGTGACAGGAAGAGGAGGAGGATTGGTATCTGCTAGCTGGTATTAATAATGTGCTAAGGCTCACAGGACAGGTTAACCCATACACATCTCATCCCACTCTACGCAAACAAAAGCTTGCTAGATGACAGTCAAAACCATTCCGTGTGCATCCCTCTTGTTCTGATGACCCCTACAGCTGCACCCCTTGAGCTAGACTTGCACATGCCCTTCGGTTTTATGCTCTGAGGTTATAAGACAAGAGAACTTCTTACTTTCCCGCCAGCCATGCGGGGCGGACTGGCATGATTCCAGACAGCAACCAGTTCCGGGCTGCACTTAGGAGCAATAGCCCATTCCTTTGTGTCCGATAGACATAATGGCCTTACAGGGGGAGGAAATGGAGCCAGGGACCAGGAGTGAGCTGACTGTGCTCAGTGCTGAGATGCCGATGGATAATCCTGCCACCCGCTGGATGCCTGGGCCAGACCCATCACCTCTGTCATTTCCTCCGCCACTCCCACTCCCTCAGCAAGTGGCTGGAAATCTTCCCGGACCGCTTGCTAGCTGCCCCCAATGCCACATCTTTGGAGATGTTGAGTTCTTTCTATTTAGGCAGTGACATGGGAGCAACCTCTTTCCTCCTCTCCATTTTGCAGATCTAGGGCAGAGGTGGACAGTTTCCATCCTGCATTTCACAGCTGGGCAACCTGGCCTCTGAGACAAGGAGTCCGAATCCTGCCTCCCTTGGGCAATTTACGTGACTGACCTTTTTGAACGTCAGATCCCTTCTGTGTAAAATGGTAATAATAATACCTAATTCAAAAAGTGGTTTGGGTCAAAGGAAGACAACTGAGTTTCTGGCACAGTGCTGGCTCACTGTCTATTTACAATAAATTGTTGCCATTATTATTGATGTTCTTGTTTGTATTTTTAACTACAGGGTCTTGAAGATGAAGGCAGGCAAACCCACTAAAAATCTGTTCTTGAAAGAATTTGTAGAATGACCAAAATGTATAAACTGTTGTTTTTACCAGTTTTAATAAAAATATTTGATTTTGATTGCATATACTCAAATATATTCTTTTGTATATTGGTTAAACTAAACTTGGCTGGCCACCTGATAAAATAATCCTAACTGAATGCTAAAATGGTAACAAATCCCGAATTCCGTGAAAGTACCCATATGAACCACTTTTCCATCAACAATTTTGGCATTCAGTATGTGACTATTTTTCGAAAATTTAAGCATATTTAGTATTATTTTGCCAATTCCGCAAATGGCATGTCAACCTTAATTTACATTTTTAGCAAGTGATTTTTAGTTTGACTAATTTAAATTTTAAAACACAGAAAATTCTAAGTTTAATTAAAATTGATTTCCAATTAGAATTAAGTTGAATTTTCATTAAATTAAAATTTTAAATTTAATTTAAAGATCATATGAAATAAATCAGAATTAGCCAAGAGTCCTATCAGAGATAAAATGCTGACATTTTGGTTTCTAACAAGAATTTCAGAAACAGAGGGGGCCTGGGTGGCTCAGTTGTTAAGCGTCTGGCTTCGGCTCAGGTCATGATCCCAGGGTCCTGGGATCGAGCCCCATGTCGGGCTCCCTGCTCAGCGGGAAACCTGCTTCTCCCTCTCCCACTCCCCCTGCTTGTGTTCCCTCTCTCGCTGTCTCTCTCTGTCAAATAAATAAGTAAAATCTTAAAAAAAAAAAAAAAGAATTTCAGAAACAGAAAGTTGGGTAGCAGTTTGCAGAAAGTTTCAATTTAAAAATATGAAACTTCACAAATCAGCAGGAAGGAAGCAAGGATATTTAGAAGGGAACATTTTAATGGATTGGATGATTTGTGATTAATTTGATATTTAAATTAATTTGATATTTAATCATGGTGTAAAATTATAAAGGAAAGATAAGAAAACGAGGTAGAAATCTGAAGAATATTAAAATTTAGATGCTAAAATGTTAGCAAACTGAAACTGATATTTTAAATTTTCTAAAATTTTAATTCCAGTGTCGTTAACATATAGTGTTACATTAGTTTCAGGTGTACAATATAGTAATTCAACAAGATGTTTAAAATTTTGAAACAAAAATCAGTATAAACTGAAATTTTTCCACTTAAAATGCTAAATGTTAACTGTGTTCAAAAAAATATATTTAATCATCATAACTATATTTGGACATTTTTCTAAAAGTTGTTAAGCCATTCCTGGGGCACCTGGGTGGTTCAGTTGGTTGAGTATCTGACTCTTGATTTCAGCTCAGGTCATGATCTCAGGGCTGTGAGATCAGGGATAGAGTCTGCTTGAGAGTCCCTCTTCCTCTCCCTCTGCCCCTCCCCACGCTTATGCTCTCTTTCTCTCTCTCTCTCTCTAAAAAAAAAAAAAAAGTTGTTAAACCATTCCTTTTAAAACCGTTACTTCTCAGCATATTCATCTAGGACCTGGATGAATTTAGATGGAGGACCATCTAAATGCCTTTAAATTCTGGCTCTTTCTGAATGAAAGCATCCTGAGGGTCCTCCTAAAATAACAAGACTATTCAGAGCCTGCCGGACTGTAGGAAATTATACCCACTCCTCCCAGCCTCCTGATGGAATGTCTCTTTGTGTCTCTTGCCTCTGCCACATTGTCCCCAGGGGCTGGAATTCCTCCTCCACTTCCAGGAAGTCTGCCTAACATTAAGAAGGAAGGCTCTGGGGCTGAGCCTAGTTCGGCATTCACTCCCCAGCTGCTAGCTGGGAAATGAGGAAAGAACTGAGTTGCCAAATGATCGAACTGACAGAGAACCGAATTTACTGATTTACAAAAAAAATAATAAAATCAATAAAATTAAATAAAATGATTTTGCCACTTTTTTTTTTTT
>NC_138372.1:123470415-123528186 GCF_054177405.1 Leptonychotes weddellii
AAAAAAAACAAAGAAGAAGAAGATAGCAGGAGGGGAAGAATGAAGGGGGGCAATCGGAGGGGGAGATGAACTGTGAGAGACGATGGACTCTGAAAAACAAACTGAAGGTTCTAGAGGGGAGGGGGTTGGGAGGATGGGTTGGCCTGGTGATGGGTATTAAGGAGGGCACATTCTGCATGGAGCACTGGGTGCTATATGCAAATAATGAATCATGGAACACTACATCAAAAACTAATGATGTAATGTATGGTGATTAACATAACGTAATAATAATAAAAAAAAGATACTAGCTGGGCTTGAAAAAAGCATGGAAGATATTTCTCCTTTCTGAAGAAATAAAAGAATTAAAATCTAACCAAGTTGAAATCAAAAAGGCTATTAATGAGGTGCAATCAAAAATGGAGGCTCTAACTGCTATGATGAAAGAGGCAGAAGAGAGAATTAGTGGTATAGAAGACCAAATGATGGAGAATAAAGAAGCTGAGAAAAAGAGAGATAAATGACTACTGGATCACGAGGGTAGAATTCGAGAGGTAAGTGATACCATAAGACGAAACAACATTAGAATAATTGGGATCCCAGAAGAAGAAGAAAGAGAGAGAGGGGCAGAAGGTATATTGGAGCAAATTATAACAGAGAACTTCCCTAATTTGGGGAAGGAAACAGGCATCAAAATCCAGGAGACACAGAGAACCCCTCTCAAAATCAATAAAAATAGGTCAACACCCCGACATCTAATAGTAAAACTTACGAGTCTCAGAGACAAAGAGAAAATCCTGAAAGCAGCTCGGGACAAGAGGTCTGTAACCTACAATGGTAGAAACATTAGATTGGCAGCAGACCTATCCACAGAGACCTGGCAGGCCAGAAAGGACTGGCATGATCTATTCAGAGCACTGAACGAGAAAAATATGCAGCCAAGAATATTATATCCAGCTAGGCTGTCATTGAAAATAGAAGGAGAGATTAAAAAGCTTCCAGGATAAAATGTATCTGACTCTTTTTAAAAGTAACATATCCCGCTAGCCGATTTTATCACCCAGGAATGTTTCTTCTAGGACCTGGAAACCAATTCTTTGAAGTACAATCATCAGAGAAGATAGTGCCCCTATCTTCCAGTTTCTGGGGGAAAGAGACACGAGGCTCCACGTTGCAAACTTACCTCCTGTCATAACAATATGAGAGATTACTTTCCCTTTGGATAAAGGCAATGAGCAAACCCAGGTGGCTGCCCCAATTATGAGGTGAATTTAGGATCAGCTATGTGTGACGGATGGTGCCATGCAGTCCTCTCACTTAAGGACTCGTTACTGTTTACCATGAGAACATGTATGGTATGGGTTGTGTCTGCTTGGCTATATCAGGGTAAGATTAAGATTGCTTTCTGTCTGCAATCGCTTAGTGATTGTCTGTAATTCACATCACATCCCGGCTTATGCTTACTCAATAATAAAACTGTGTTCTTTCTTTTAGAACTTTGTGAAGAGGATATCTGAGTTGGCAGGAGATTTTGCTTTTGTATTTCCCCAACACTGACATGCCTTTGCTCTGTGTCTCTGCCCCCACTTATTTTTTCACTAATTCAAGTCTTACATGAGGACATCTAATAGACAAAACCTAAGTCACAAACGGAACCCTAACTTCTGGGTGAGCCTGGAAATGTAGCTTCATCCCAAAGAATAAAGTTCTAAAGTTCTAGACAAGTAGTGATGAAGGCATTATAGAAATTATGTAGTCTACAGGAGCTTAAACGTCTCCTTGAAATCCTGGAGGAACTGCAGTACCTGATTTTTTCTAACCACAGGCTGCAGCTAATATGGCATCAGTACATGCCCAGTGGCAGTGATAATGAAGGACCAGTTTTGAGCATCTGCCCTGCAATAGGTCCTGAGTGAATCACTTTATTTTTTAGCACAACCCTGCAAATTGCATGTAATTATTTTAATTTTACTCATGAAGAAACTAAGGTTCAGATTACACGTCTTGTCCTAAACTATACAACTAGACAGTAGAAGAGTCAGGATTTAAATGTATATGTTTTGATCCATTCCTCTACTTGTTTCATGATTTCCCCTTTTTACCTACAGGGTCTGAGACAAAGCCAGTAGGGTTTTCTCCTGCAGAACCACATGGAGTCTCATTACTACTACTAAAGGTAAGAAAACGCTTTCAAGATAGAGAAATGGAGACTTTCCCAGATGTGGCTTAACTCAGGAATTTTATAGTACTGCCAGTGCATGCTCCCCTTCCCCCAGCCCACGCCTGCCTGACCACGTCCATGAATGGACGAGAGAGGGAGGCAAGGCAACATCAGAGCCCAGCTCCGCCTTTCACCAGCCAGATGATATTGGGTAGTTTACTTGACTTTTCTAAACTTCAACTTCCAAATTTTTTAAAACAGAGATAAAAATAGCATCTGCCTCACAGGTTCGTGAGGACTAAATGAAATAACACATACAAAGGGCTTGCCTCATAGAAGGTACTAAATAAAGATTAGCGCTCATGATTCTAGAATTATCACACTTAACACCTCACCAAGCAGTACATTCTCATTCAAGACAGCCTTAGTTATTGAGAAATTATATAGAACGGAATTTTCCCTCTAGTACCTTTCATTCATTGGTCATAAGCATGCCTTCTGGGAAAAAAAGCAAATAAACAATCATACTCTGTCCTCCGTGTGCCCCATTTTATTCCACTTTATTTCACAACAGTCTTGACCATCATTTCAGTCTGTCAAGAGCCTTTTAATCTTGATTTCACTCTTCAGTATATAAGCAAGCTCCCTGAATTAGCTGGAATTAGATTTGGCTATGAATAACATGACACTGAGATACCATAACGTAAACAACATAGAAATGCAGTCCTATCTTATGTGAACAAAAACTGTAGATAAACACTTCGGCACTGAAGTGATAACTCTATGATCGTCAGGGACTCTGGTCCCTTCAACTTGGTTTTATCATCTTAAACACCTCCTTCACTTCATAGTTCAAGATGAAGGCTAGAGATTCAGCTGTCCTACCCACTCTCCAGCCAACAGGAAGTAGGAAAGAGCCAAGAAGTTTGTCTCCAGCCTATTTAAGATGACCGCCCCAAAATGCCATTCCATATAATATACACTTTGGTTTATAGACCCTTGAGAAATGACTTTTTTATAGAGAGCAGAATTTTGCCTCTCGTACCTTTTATTCATTACTTAGAATATAGCCACATGACCACAACTACCTATGAGACAGGCTGAAAAAAATGCTCTCTCTATCCTGGGCAGCTGTGTCTCAGGTTAAAAAGAACCATCCTAAGTAAGAGGGTGAGGAACAGGTACTCGGGGACAACTAACAGTGTCTGTCACACCCTCCCAGATTTGTGTTCTTAGTAAATGTGAGAGCTTTCTTTCTATGACTTCATTCACGTCATTGATAAAAATCTTTTAAGAGGACCCAGGCAGGGGCACATTCAGCAAGTGAGAGCTCCACCCATGTCCAGCAGTGAAAAGTGCCTTAACCACACCGTTCATTCACCAAGTCCCCTAAATATGGCAGGGCTGGGCATGGGGACTGTAGGACAGGATGGGGTTGGCAATGTCAAAGCTTGCACCATATCCTGCACAAATGAGGAAATGAGGATGAGAGAAAGATTTCAAGAATATGCATGCCCTTGCTTTTATTGCTTTTCTCGTCATCATTTTCTCTTTAATACTTTGGCCTGTGTGTCTTACGTGATTTCTTTCTGCTAAGTTAAGGAAGTTAAAACCAAACTCTTTGTAGCTGGTTTTCTCTACATTTTCAGTTCTGTATCTCAAATTTACCATCTTCTTCAATGCAAGAACATTCCCCGGACACCTCTCGGTACCAAATGGGGTAGAATGTCATAGACGCCACTTAAGGTTCGGTAGAGCAGTGCTGCTCACATATTAACGTGCACACGAACCGTGTGGCAGACCTTGTTCAAAGGCACATTCTGATTCAGCAGGTCTGGGGCGGAGCCTGAGCTTCTGTCTTTCTAATGATCTCCTTGGTGACGTCAATGAGCGCCACACTTGGAGCAGTGAGGAAATGAGGCTTCACACTCATACCTGAGGCCACAGACCTTGTCTGCTCTAGTCGCATCTTCCCAGCACCTGGGAGTGTCTGTAGCACACAGAGGTGGTATCATGAATATTTTCTGAATAAATGAATCCATAAATAATACCACCTATGGCTCCATGAGGCAGCATAAGCTATCCATGGAAAGTAAAATTCAACTTAATTTAATTCCACTCATAATTACCATGTTAGAAGCAATTACCAGGTAATGCCATGAACTGCACTTGATACTTTCATGCCATTCATTATTTAGTGCTCACAAAATCCTGAGAAGTATGTATTATTTCTGAAAATGAGGAAGCTGAGGATCAGAGAGATCGATTTTCCCAGAGTCCCAAAACTAGAATTTTTTTTTTTAAAAGTGATAGAGCAGAGAGCACACAGACCTGTGCAGTTCTAAGATTCCACCATACTCCGCTGCCTCCTTCCTCTATGAAGGAAAAAATCCTGACCCCCATAGTATCAAGCTCATTTGACAGGGTATTTCCCATGCTCCTACTCAACCCCAACTCTTTACCAGCTCTGGAAACAAAGAGGGGTTAAGGGGACTGTTCCAAAGCGATAGGCCCCATGACAGGCTCACCCAGCAGTGTCCTGTCCACACAGCCTCAGCTCAGGGGCAAGCAAGGCTCCAGAGCACCAAGCGTTGCCTAAACCTCCATGCGGCTCTGGGTCCAGCCTTATTCACTGCCCCTGACAGAATAATCCATTCCACAAGCAACATTTGGGGGAAGTTTCTATACCTCAAATATGTTTGTTGGACTTATCTCTAAAACTCAGAGCTCATGGAGATTTCAGCAGTATGAATGTTTTTCTTCTGCTTGGATCACTGCATGCATAATATTATTCTAAGTTTTTATTTCTTTTTTTTAAAGATATTTATTTGAGAGAGAGAGAGAATGAGAGAGAGAGAGAGAGCACATGAGACGGGGGAGGGTCAGGGGGAGAAGAAGACTCCCCGCCGAGCAGGGAGCCTGATGCGGGACTCATCCGGGAACTCCAGGATCATGACTTGAGCCGAAGGCAGTCGCTCAACCAACTGAGCCACCCAGGTGCCCCATAAGTTTTGATATCTTTCCCCTACCTCTTTGTTGTGCTCAGTTGAAGATAGTGAAAATAAAAAATTAATAAATGAGTAAGAGTTTACTGAGAGATTTCTCAAAACAAATGACAAATGGCTCATGTGTAGGATTGTGTGTGATAGATAAAAAAATGGCCAAAAATTCTTGTCAGCCCCTTCTACCACGAGATGGAATCCACAATCGCTGAATTTGGGCTAGTCTTGCCACTTGCTGTGACCAGTAAATGCAATAGAAGTGATGCTGTTGGGTTCTGAATCTGGGTCTCAGGAAGCCGTGCAGTTTCCATTCTTGCCTTCTTGGGACACTACAGCCCAGGCTGATCTGTCGGAGAAAGAGAGACCACGTGGAGCCAAGACAAGGCATCCTAGCTGAGCCTCCCTAGACCAAATAGCTCCCAGCCAAGCTGCTCAGAAACTGCGTCCACGTGAGTGACCCTAAGCAAGCACAACCTAGGTGAAAACAGAACTGGGAGTCAATAAAATGACCAGTGCTACAGTAGTTAACTGCTACAGTATGTATTATTAATCCTTCATGTTGCTATGGGGATCAGAAACCATGATTGTAACATACCTAGTCCAGGGCCTGGTATACATCATGAGCTCAATAAATGTTATACATCTTATTGGGTTGTTTATTTTTTTTTCAAAGATTTGTTTATTTATTTAAGAGAGAGAGAGAGCAAGCAAGCGAGAGTGAGTGCAGGTGGGGAGGGGCAGATAGAGAGGGAGAGAGAATCTCAAGCTGACTCTGCACTCAGCATGGAGCTGGAGGCCAGGCTCGATCTCACCACCCTGAGATCAGGGCCTGAGCCAAACCCACAAGTTGATTGCTCAACCAACTGCACCACCTAGGCACCCCCACATCTTATTATTTTTCAACAAATTGTATATTTCAGAAGTTGTGGAGAGTTAAAAGTTAAATAAACTTTATAAGACCAACTTAATTAACTTATTTTAGACCAATTCAGCTTATTTTATAAGAACAGATGTTATACTTAAGAAACTATGGTTAGAAATAAAAATTTACATTGATATTTCAGGTTGCCTAAAGATAATTACATTCGTTATAGAAAAGCAATGAATTAAATATTAGAAGGAATGATTTGCAATCATCTAATCCAGTCCTTGGTTGCAAATAATTCACTGAAGTCAAGCAATGTTTGATACTATTTTCAAAGTTCTTAAATAAAAAATATTCCAAGATTTCCCTTTGTGACTTTTTACTCCATTAGGCTCCTTTATTCTCAACAAGTTCCACATAAGACCCTTATCATCTGGTTGCATGCTCAACTGAAATGCAGACCTTATTGCCACAGTCCCATCACTACTGTGTAAACATCTGAGGTTCTTTCTATGTTAATTATATCAAGACTCTGGTTTTGTGAAGAAAATGCTGATAGGCAATCTTCCGGTGAGTCCCATCTTGATAAATAAACTTACCTCGGGAAAAGTTGCTCTCACAACAACCCTATGATGTTAGGCAAATAAGATATTTTCCATCTTGTTTCTTTGTTTGCTTATTATTTTACCTTACCCTATTTTATACATGAAGCATTGACATTCAAGGAAATTGAATACTTTTGCTAAAATAAGAGTGATAGTACAAGGTAGAGTTGGTATTCCAATCCTCCATAATCTGCAACTAACTATAAATTGAATGTTCTTTTCACTATTCCACTAATTATGACATTGAAAGCAGAGCTTCGCCAAGAGGGCAGTACACCCCACTAGCAAAAACTGGTTCTTGGGGGTGTAAAACATTTTGTTAGATACTACAATGGCTTATGGCCCTCTGAAGAGCCACGGAACATAAACAAATATAAAGAATATCTGTGGTATTAAAATTTCATAAGGGTATGGGTAATAAGGGAAAAACATGTCCAAAATGTTTCTTTGGGAGTGATAATGAAAAGAAAGTTGAGAAACACTGGCATAACTTTTTTTTTCCCTTTTCTTTTCTCAGCTTTACTAAGGTATCACTGGAAGATACTTAAAGTGTACAACATGATGATTTGCTATACATATACATTGTGAAAAGATTTTCTTTATTAGGTTAATTCACACATCTATCATCTCACACATTTACCTTTTTTTCCCCTTTTTTTGGGGGTGAGACCATTCATTTTCTACTCTTAGCAAATTTCAATAATACAAATACAATTATACAATACTATCAATGATGGTCACCATGTTATACATTAAATTCTCAGAACTTACTCATCTTTTTTTTAAAAAAATTATTTATTTATTTATTTGATAGAGTGAGAGAGCACAAACAGTAGAGGGAGAAGCAGGCACCACACTGAGCAGGGAGCCCGATGCAAGGCTCCATCCCAGGACCCTGGGATCAGGACCCAAGCTGAAGGCTGACACTTAACCATCTGAGCCACCCAGGAGCCCCAGACCTTATTCATCTTATAACTGAAAGTTTGTACACTTTTACCTCTCTCTATTTCCCCCACTCTGACCCCTGGCAACTGCTTTTTCACTCTTGTTTCTATGAGTTAAGTTTCTCTTTTCTCTTTTCTTTTCTTTTCTTCCTTCCTCCCCCCTCCCTCCCTTCCTCCTTCTTTCCTTCCTCCCTCCCTTCCTTTCTCCCTTCCTTCCAGTTCCACATATAAATGATATCATTCAGCATTTGTGTTTCTCTGTCTGGCTTATTTTGCTAAGTATAATGCCCTCCAGTTTCATCCATGTTGTCAAAAATGAAAGGATTTCCTTCTTTTTAAGGCTAAGTTATATATAACATTCTTCTCTATATAATATTCTCTTTCTGATATAAGTAATTGCATTTATATATTAATGTTATATATATCAATATATATATTATATATTACATTTACTTTATCCATTCATCTAATGACAGACAATTAGGTTGTTTCCATACTTTGGTTATTGTGAATAATGCTGCAACAAATGTGGGAGTAGAGATAGCTCTCGAGATAATGGTTTTATTTCCTTTGTACATCAGGAGTGGGATTGCTGGATCACATGGTAGTTTTATTATTATTTTTTGAGGAAACTCCATAGTGTTTTTCATAGGGGCTACACCAATTTACATTTCCACTAACAGTTCCCAAGTGTTTCCTTTTCTCCATATCCTTGCCAAAATATGTTATCTCTTGTCTTTTTGATAATAGCCATGCTAACAGGTGTTTGGTAATATCTCATTAAGATTTTGATGTGCATTTCTCTGATAATTAGTGATGTTGATCACCTTTTCATGTGTTTGTTGGCTATTTGTATGTCTTCTTTGGAAAAATGTCTATTCAGTTCTTTGCCCATTTTTCAATTGATTTATCTGGTTTTTTGCCATTGAGTTATAGGAGTTCTTTGTATATTATAGATATTAACCCCTTATTGAATATGTGGTTTGCAAATATTTTCTCCCATTCTATAGGTTTCCTTTTAATTTTCTTGATGGTTTCTTCTGCTGTACAGAAGCTTTTTAGTTTTATGTAGTCCCACTTGTTTATTTTTGCTTTAATCCATTTAATTCAAATCTTTAATCCATTTAGAGTTAATTTTTGTGTATGGTGTAAGATAGGGGTCCAGTTTCATTTTTTTGCATGTGGCTGTCCAGTTTTCCCAACACCATTTATTGAAAAGACTGCCCTTTCATCATTGTATATTCCTGGACACTTTGTCATAAATCAATTGACCATATATACATGGATTTATTTCTGGGCTCTCTATTCTGTTCCATTGATCTACATATCTGTTTTTATGAAAATACCATATGTTTTAATTATCATACCTTTGGAATATGAGAAATGAGAAGGTGTGATGCTTCTGGGTTGTTCTTTCTCAAACTTGCTTTGACAATTTAGGGTCTTTTGTGGTCCCATACAATCTTAGGATTCTTTTTTCTATTTCTGTGAAAAAAGCCATTAGAATTTTTATAGCGATTGCATTGAATCTGTAGATTGCCCTGGATAGTGTGTACATTTTATTAATTCTTCCAACCCATGAACATGAAATATCTTTTCATTTATTTGTGTCTTCTTCAATTTCTTTCACCAACATCTTATATTTTTCAGTGTATAGAACTTTCACCTCCTTGGCTAAATTTATTCCTAAGTATTTATAATTTTTGATATAATTATAAATGGGATTGTTTTCTTCTCTTTCTGATCCTTATTTGTTAGTGTACAGTAATACATCAGATTTTTGTATATTGATTTTATATTCTACAACTTTACTGAATTTGTTTATTAATTCTAACAGTTATTTACTGGAGTCTTTCAGGTTTTCTGTATATAATATGTCATCTGCAAACAGAGATAATATTACTTCTTCCTTTTCAATGTGGATGTCTTTTATTTCTTTATCTTCTCCTAGGACTTCTACTACGCTGAACAAAATGGTGAGAGAGGGCATCCTTGCCTTATTCCAAATCTTGGAGAAAAAGCTTTCATCTTTTCATCATTGAGTATGATATTAGCTTTGGGCTTGTGATATGTAGCCTTTACTATGTTGACGGACATTCCCTTTGTTCCCAGTTTGTTGAGACTTTCTATCATGAAAAAATGTTGAATTTTGTTAAGTGCTTTTCCTTCATCTATGGAGAAGATCATATGATCTCTTTTAAAAGATTTATTTATTTATTTGAGAGAGAGAGAGCAGGGGGAGGGGCAGAGGGAGAGGGAGAGAATTTCAAGCAGACTCCCTACTGAGTGTGGAGCCTGATGAGGGGCTCAGTCCCACAACCCTGAGATCATGACCTGAGCTGAAACCAAGAGTTAGACACTCAACCAACTGAGCTACCCAGGCACCCCTGTCCACTTTTTTATGACTATTCCCAGTACCTAGAAAATGGTACCTAGTATATAATAAATGTTCTTTATAAAACTGAAGAGTAACTAAATTTTATCTCACATTATTCAAAGGTGGGAGTATAGCTAGCCTACAAGAAAGACTAGAATCTAATCAAGAATATACACAAGAATAGGGGTGCCTAGGTGGCTCAGTCATTAAGCATCAGCCTTGGGCTTGGGTCATGATCTCAGGGTCCTGGGATTGAGCCCCGCATCAGGCTCCCTGCTCAGCGGGGAGCCTGTTTCTCCCTCTCCCACTCCCCCTGCTTGCATTCCCTCTCTTGCTGTCTCTCTCTCTCTGTCAAATAAATAAACAAAATCTTAAAAAAAAAGAATATACACAAGAATATATATACATATATAGTTTAGTTAATGAAAAATATTTACTAAAACAACACAATTTTAATTTCCAGAAATTTATTCTTTCCAATTACCTTGTCAATGGTCCATTTCACTTTTGCGTTTGCTAAAGTTCCAGGAACAGGAATCTAAAGTACTGTACAGATCCCACTAGACATGGCTAAATAAAATAAAGGAACCTAAGGAAGCACTGTTTTCTCTCAGCACAGAAGCTTGCCAAGTCCTTGGATTCATATTTTATTTTATTTTATTTATTTATTTTTTTTTAAAGATTTTATTTATTTATTTGACAGAGAGAGATAGCGTGAGAGAGGGAACACAAGCAGGGGGAGTGGGAGAGGGAGAAGCAGGCTTCCCGCGGAGCAGGGAGCCCGATGTGGGGCTCGATCCCAGGACGCTGGGATCATGACCTGAGCCGAAGGCAGACGTTTAACGACTGAGCCACCCAGGCGCCCCTGGATTCATATTTTAACAAAGGCAACTCAGAGAAGACAGTGTTAAATAGTGGTAATTTAGTGAAATAATGAAATTATTTCCTAATACACTTTTCGTAAAACTTTTCACATTCTAAGACAAGAGAAATAAACATGACTGTCACCAGCAAAAACCAAAATATATGGTTATACTAATTCTGACCCATGTGCAGTTGGAAGAATAGATTTTTTATCTCATTCCCATATTATGGCCCCTTATGAAAATTTCATGGTATGGTAAAGTGAAACATCAAATAAAATGAAATTTGACATCTGGCAATTAACATAAATATGGAGAAGATTGAAGTTTTCTTCAGGTTACTATCAAATTTAAGTATTTTACTATTATAGAAGTTAGGAAAACATATAGAAAACTGATTTTTAGGGGGCGCCTGGGTGGCTCAGTTGGTTAAGCGACTGCCTTCGGCTCAGGTCATGATCCTGGAGTCCCGGGATCGAGTCCCGCATCGGGCTCCCTGCTCGGCGGGGAGTCTGCTTCTCCCTCTGACCCTCCCCCCTCTCATGTGCTCTCTCTCTCTCATTCTCTCTCTCAAAATAAATAAGTAAAATCTTAAAAAAAAAAACTGATCTTTAGAATAAAATCTCAGAGTCTCAATTCATTATTCTTAATTTGTTTTTTTTTTTTTCAAAAAGCATTTCTATAATAGATTTTTTTTTTCTGTCCTACCCAGAAAATCTTTGTTCATTCTTTGGTAATATCAGCTCCTACCTTTCTGTGGACGGTTTGATTTTAGGGTTGTCACGTATAGAACTGCCATCATAGTGCCTGCCTCCGCTAAAATGGGGGGGGGGGGAGTGACACATGACTCTAGCCTAGCCAATCAGAGCACTTCTTAGCACTAACCACAGTAATTGGTCCAGAGGGGGAACATATGAGCCAAATTGGCCAGAGTCTGTCCCCGGGATTTCTACATAGCAAAATAGGTAAACACACATTCTCACTTTTTCCTGCAGGCACCAAACTTGGAGACTCTAAGCCTGGAGCTGGCTAATTTCCCACCCCCACCATATGTAAGAAGTGATTGCTCTGCATTACAAAAGGCCAAAGTTAGCCAGCAGTTAAAACAAAGACAAAAGATCATTGTGGTGGTGATGTTGTCTCCAGGTTCCTTATCTGAATTTCCCCAGGGTTGCCTGATCCCTGCAACTTTTCCTAGGCATCTCAGAATGACCCCCTGAGTGGCTTCATTAAAACACCTTAATTGCTTAAGCTTTCTTAAATTGAGGTTTATGTCATTTGCAAACATAAAAATATTAACTGTAGTCGAGATAGCTGTCATCCCCAACACATATGCTTCCCTCCCACAGTAGGTTTTGTCACCAGGAAACTGCCACCCAGTCAGGAACCACACTTCCCAAGCTCAAGACATTTAGGTTAGGCCATCTGAGCTGTGCTTACGAACAGAAATGAGTGGAAGTAATGCGTATTACTTCCAGATCAAGGTTGTCAAGAAGTGGTCACACCTTTTTCACCCTCTTTTTTTTTCTTCCACTAGTAGATGCAGATAGCTCAGTGTTAGGGATGGTGACTCTCAAAGATATCATGATCCTAACACCCTGGATCACTAGTTGGAGGAGAATTGCCCCTGATCTCTTTGGGAGTTTATATGATGGAGAGAGAAACTTCTATCATGCATTTTTGAACAATTACATATTTTGAGTAATGTATGCTATAGTAGCTACTCCTATTATAAGTAATACACTAACTATTCTAATCTCTAATCTTAATTTTTTTCATGGCAACTGAAGTTTTCTCTGAGCCTCAGAATGAACATGAAAGATAGTGTAGAAAAGGTACTGCTTTAACCAAGCCTAGAAATATGGGACGAATTTATTCGGTGATAAAGGAAGGGAATGGCATTCTGATAAAAGTACATGCACAAAACATGGCAGCAAGTATAAGCATAGAATATTTAGAGAAAAGAAATTCATCTATTTTTCATGAGGAAAGGAGAAGGGCAATGGGAGATCAGTTGAAGTAGCAGATGGGAACTTCTGGGTTCCCATGACCACACTCATTATATCCCCTTCGAGGACAGAAAGGGCAAGTAGTTCTTTAGGGAACTTATTGCTAGGATTCATGGCATGTGTATCAGAAGAAAATGCTGATACTCTGCACAAAATTAACAAGAGTTGGGGATTAGTCTAGTTCCAGAGGCACTAAGTTTCAAATTGAACTTGAACTTGAGGGTAGTCAATGGCTTTTGCAATAGCTTGGTATAAAACTGCCTAGTAAGAATTCTTTGTATGGAATGATGACAAACTAATGTAAATGAATCCTCTCTCTTGGGATGGAGGAATAGAAAACACAGGGAAAGCCTATCACAGAAGCTATGGCTACAAACAAAACAGTGCAAAAATATTGTTACAGTTTTCCATCAGGCTTACAGAACAACCCAGTTACGGAAGTATCAGGACCCAAAGCTAATTTATAACAAGAAAGTGAGACATTAGCCCAGGTTACCTGGTTTTATCTTGATTTCTTGTGCCAAAGCTCTGTTATCAGTGGTGATCTGGGCATACCACTTCCACGCCACCTTAGAAACAAATGCACTCAACATTTTATGCCACACTAAAAAGTTAGCATTTTATCTTGAAGAGGCAAGTTACTTCTACAACCACTCAACAACCATAATATCAGCTCCCAGGAAATAAAACAATTGCATTTTTAGTCCAGGCTTATTTGACCTCTTTGTACATTAAGTGAAAGAAATAAATGGGTTAGAGGAAATCAACTGAAACAACTGTTTTATAACCCGTGAAAGTAATAATTTAAAATAGTCCATCTGTCAACAGGACATTGATACTTAGGAAATTCTGTGGATAAATTTGGCAGGGCCTGAGTCTTCGATGTTGCAATTACGAATCTTGCTGGCCCGAAAGTGGCCATGGAGGCAAAGGGGATACTGTCAAGATACTGCCAATAAATGAGATAAAAATCAAATTGAAGAATTTCACATCACAAGACACAGAGTAGTTGATTTATCAGTCAAGTATTTTATGTTATTTTGGCAATCAAAGTTTCTCAACCTGTTTTTCACAAGATGTTATTTGTCCTTTTACAACAAGTTTCCTAATTGCAGGATTTTTCAGTCTATAATATGCTAAGCAAAATTGTAAATGTCTGAGAAAGGGTTTTAAGCAGACAAACTTATTTCACCAACTTATTTTGTGTTGTAACTTTTTTGGGTAGAATATCTCAAACACTGGTTGAAATTACCAGTGTAACTAGTTTCCATGCACTGTTGTCACCAGAAAATTTTTAATTCAGTGTTTAAATTTTTTATAAGAAAATTTAGCCAAAGCGATTGTTTAGTATTATAATTAGATGAAAAGTTTTACTCAAAGAATTTCTGCACCTGGGTTTACCATGGAAATTTGGGTCAGAATGAAAAGAGCCATATTTACCAGAGGGGTCTATAGGATCCTCTCCCTGGAAAGTGAGTAAACATCCTGGACATGGATTGTCCCAACCTTTTGATCATACAAGGATGGCCCTGTTTATCCTAAGAAATAACGTGCATTACACAAACAAAATTATTTTATGGTACAGCTACTTGGAAAAATAGAATATTTTTCACTCCATTTATATCCAAGTGACTAAGCTAATTTCCTTTTCACCTTGGTGACAACAACAAGAATATTCTTTTAGACTTAGAATTCCAATATATAGACTACATCTTTCCATTAAATATGGCCGTCTTCCTTTGGGGAAAAAAAAAACTTCATTGAAAGATGGGTATGGATCTGGCTGCAATGCAAAAAGCTAAGTGAAGCAGCCATTCCATCTCTCTGAATTAAGATATGATCTGTAAATTCTATAGAATGAGAGCATTAAGATTTGTTTCTTATCATCGTGATGATAACTAATAGACTGATTTTGGTTTTGTTTTTGTTTTGAGATTTTATTTATTTATTTGACAGAGAGAGACGCAGCAAGAGAGGGAACACAAGCAGGGGGAGTGGGAGAGGGAGAAGCAGGCTTCCCGCCGAGCAGGGAGCCCGATGCGGGGCTCGATGCGGGGCTCGATGCGGGGCTCGATGCGGGGCTCGATGCGGGGCTCGATTCCAGGACGCTGGGACCATGACCTGAGCCGAAGGCAGACGCTTAACCGACTGAGCCACCCAGGCGCCCCTTGGTTTTGTTTTTTAACATCAAATCTCCACCAAGGAAGCTTACTTAGCTAAGATTTTCTTATAATATTGAACATAAGCTAAGGAATATTTTGATTTATATTTTCTTCAAAATTCCATGGTAGATATGTGAATCCACCCTAAGAACAGTAATCACTACAAAGAGGATGAATTCTGAGTAGGAATCAGAAGATGTGCGTCCAAGGTCTAGTTCTGCTACCATCTTTGGACAATGAGCAAAACACTCCAGGTATCATTTCCCCAACCTAAAATCAGAAAGTTAGAAGTGATCATTCTAAGGATCCTTCTAGCTCGCAAAAGGCATGATTTGAAAATAATTTTTTAATCTGTCAGACACTTCAGCTGAAATACAAATAAGAATGATAGTGGGTCCTGGTGTCTCATTTACAAATGCAATTACAAAGTAATGCAAAAATTTCTAAAGGGTATTTCAATCAATGTGCTCTTGTCTTGTGCAGTACATCTCTAAAAGGAAGTGCCTGTGAAGCTCCTGTGGTGGGGCTAGGGCACCTCTGGAGGCCTGTGGGGAAGGGAGTCTGGAAGGAATGAGTTCTGCAAAGTTCAAAGCTACACGTATTTGCCCCTTTGACAAACCATTCATATACCACAAAGATTTCCATTTTGTTCTCCTTGGGTTTGGCAGTTTTTCTGAACTTTCTAGTATGAGTTTTAATCACATACAAATAGGAGCTACTATGTGGGCCCGAGTGATATAAAATCTTATATGGAAAGTCAAGATACTCAGAGGCTTATTTTAAGAAAGTTTATTTTTACACTTTTGAGGCATTTGTGTGAATACTCATGACACCTAGTGGTCAAAAACTGGGAAATGGGCTATTTAAGGAAGAGGAAGTAGAAATGGCCTGAAGGAGAAAGGCTGTAGATTAAAGGAAACACTGTTTTAGCAAAACATTTATTCCTAACGGAGTCTAATTCTGAGGTCCCTTATTTAAGAAGAAAAACAATGCGAAGAAAACAGAAAACACAAGGTGTGAAATGATTCTTAAAAAGAGAAAGTCTAAGGAATCTGGAAATACATCAACTGAGAATGAAGAACTTCATTCATTTGTGTTCTGCCTACCCAACGTTATGAAAAATAATCATTCGAACAGCTGTGGTCTGCCATGGCAGAGTCCAAACACACATGGATCCAACATTAGTCTTTAGGACTGGTGAGCTGGCGGGTCAACATCTTTTTAACTTTGTGTCAGCATCTTTTTATTTTCTGTATATTGATGCAGTCATAAAAAAATGTTTCCAACAAAAGTAAACTCTCAATTATTCATGATAAATCGAGTTTGCAAAATCTCCAAGGAGAAGAGATGTAAAGCTGGAGTTCCTTTTTAAGAAAAATAGATTATATCCTCTATTAAAAACAAACAAACAAACAAACACCTGAGAATCAGAAATTTGATAATAAAAGAGAAGATACACAGAGACAGAATGGATTTCAAAAATTAATTTACCGCAAGAGTGCAGGCGGGAATGACCATGACTGTTTACACAGCCAGCCATGTTAATAATAGTCCTAAGAGTGGTTACAAGTGACCCTTCCTTTTGGTTCTTCCCTCAACATTACAGCATTTCTCAATGAGGTCCATCCTAGGAATTTTATCATAGAAAGCTGATTAGCTCTACTATCCACCTCTCTACACAAATTAAATATATTCCATCCTTTAAAATGAGCCATAACCTATTGCTTAGACCTCTCCTATCTGAAATATATTCCAGAATATCACTGCTTTTATCAAAGTTTCTCTTACAACTTGTAGGGATGGTGGTGGATGGAGTTACATAAGTCCTCCCCTTTTGAAAGTAAAGCCCTAAATATTCTGCATATATATGCTTTGCCTAAAAAGGATGTTTCCCATTAATATGTTAGCCTACTTGTTAATTTTCATATTTAAGATTTCTTAAAAATTATTTATTATTTTAGATCACGTATATTATTGCTCCCCTTTATCATTATAAATAGCCCAAACTGGGAGCCTCTGGAATCTTTTCCAGACCCAGAATTTTCTGAGAATTTAATAGGCTCAGTGGATGCTATTTCCCATTATTCTGAGGCTGAAAGTTTAAATTGGAGTTAGCTGATGTGCAAAAAAAATAAAAAGAGAGTGAGAGAAAGAGAAAAAGAAATCAAGTTCTCAGAATCCAAAGGTCTAGCAAGTTTTCAGAAAGGAGAAGCTGGAATACCTTTCATGTATTGAAGTTCCTCTTAAGATCTGCCTTACAGCCCCTCTGGAATTCAAGAGAATGGGACCTAGCAGAGGATCCACCATAACCACCTGTGTATCACTAGACAAGTCACACAAACATTCTTGGTCTTCCTTTCTTCATCTTCTAAAATGAAGATATTTTACTAAATGATAGCTAACTAAAGTGCCCTTTGGTTTCAGAATTTGATTTTTTAAATAGTTTATTGTATCTACTTTTTCTTGTTTTATTATCTCTGCTAATTACGCTCAAGTTCCCAGTTCAATACTCTGAGATTTGAATCAAGAAGAGAATAGGAAAACAGTGATAATATCTGTATTCTCACTGCTATGAGAAAATAGAAAATAGAAAAATGTACCAGAAGATTATCTTGAAGAAGAAAGAAAAATAAATACAAACTTACTATAGGCAATGACATATGATATTAGTTTTATGTGAGATGTACAATAATTTATGACAGTTTTAAACATTACTGGCCAGAAACTTAGAAATTGGTAATTTAATGTTCAAAAGTGGGAAGGAAGTAGGCTTCACGACGCAAGGGTTTGCAAACTAGAAATTGTGTTTTAAACAATTCTGCACATTTCCGGAGAGATTCAAATATCTGATATTGAGTTGAATTCTCTTTAAGGTTCCTTCCAGCCCTGGAAATCTAAAATTCTATATTTATTTCTCCTGGATTTTTCTACCAGATGTCCCTTCCAAGTGCCCCCGGGCTTGGAGTCATTTGATTCCATGACTCCTATTTGCTGAAGAAAACCAGAATATGTCACCCTAAAATATGCCTCTTTGCCATACAAATTATTTTGGGCTGAAAACAATGAAGCAGTAATGGCAGACAAAGCCGCCCCTTTTCTGCTTAAACACAGGACGCTGAGTCTCCTTTTACTGGAGATAAACTCTTATCAGCCCAGAGAAGGCACCAGAAGAATCTGCAAACAAACCTTACTAAACTAAACCTTTATCTTCCTAGTAACTTCTTCACCATTTACTACCTTAAGCCCAAACCGCTTTGTTTTGTCAATTCTCCACAAGTTTATTGTTTCTTCGCATAAAAGATATAAAAGCTTCCTGCTCCAGTCACTTCTGGTCCTCATTCTCTCGTGTGGGTTCCGTGTACATGTAAAAATTCGGTAAAACGCGCATGCTTTTCTCCTGTTCATCTGTCTTTGTCAGTTTAATGTTCAGACCCAGCCGGAGACCCTAAGAGGAGCAAGGAAAACTCTTCCTCTCTTCCACTGCCAACCCACAAGGACAGGAAAGCCAGGTAGTGGAGTAATAAAGACAGGAAGGGAAGATGCTTTAGAATAAAGATCATATTCACTGTTTTTACCATTTTCGAATTTACACGAAGCAATGAAGTATAGGTAGCTTAGAAAGAGTAAGAAATAAGAAACAGGACAGTAGGCAGACTAGTATCACCAGGCAATGCCTGGAAAAAAAAAAATCAGTGTTTCGTGTTTGTTTTCGGAACGCTGTTTTTTGCGATCTAGCCCGTTCATGTTCGTTCAAGAGACGCATTCACGTGGTGCTCAAGTGCAATTTGCAAGTGGGTGGCGTGGCTTGTATATTTACAATAGCACTTCTCAGGAAGTGCTCAAGTAAATCCCGTGGCTGAGAGGATCCTTATACTTGAGAAGCATCGATTGTTTCAGTTCCTGTGATGTTTATTTAATGTATAAAGTGTGAGCAAACAAATACCATGCACACCTCTCAGTGTACCTGCTACCCAGTACCAGTGGACATAAGAGTGTTAAAAAAAAAAAAAAGGCAAAGCGGTGGGGTCAAATCTGCTAATGTTCCTTTCTCAAATAATAAGTTCACCATAGAACCAGGTTGAAAACTCCACACACTTATCTAATATTTCAAAGCTGTTTCTTCCTTAAGTAATGAACATGTTTTTAAAGGTAGTGAAAAGATTAATTGTGGAGGGAGGGAAACACAGGGTAGATAGTGATTGCAGAACCTTTATCTTCCCTTTTAAACCAAATTCCTACTCCGGTAGCCTGCTTTTATGGAAGCTTATCAGGGAGTAGCTGCATATGCTTGACTAGCAAAGAATTATGGAATTTAAGGAAATCTAAACCATGCATATTACTTTTATATTATACTTTAACATATGAATTCTGTTCAGAACAACTCTTGTTTTTAGATAGCATCTTTGTTTCCATGTCAGGCTACTGTAATGTACACCTACTGAGGACAGGAGAATTTCTTCTTGTTCTTTTTTTCTTTTTTTTTTTAGAGTGGGGAGGGGCAGAGGGAGAGGGAGAGAGAGAATCTCAAGCAGGCTCCACACCCAGCATGGAGCCCTACATGGAGCTCGATCTCACGACTCTGAGATCATGACGTGAACCGAAATCAAGAGTGCAAAACACCTAAGCGACTGAGCCGCCCAGGCACCCCTGGAGTATTTCTAACCTAATGAGAGTTGCCCCAAATAAATATCAGTCTATAATAATAATTTCTCACATACTACACCATCACCCCATTTTCCCCACTATCTTCTCAGCCAGCAAGAACTTCCCTGTTTGACAATATACCAGACTATGTGCCCTTGTCAATCTCCCATAACCTCTAAACTCATCATTTGGCTCTACCCTGAGCACATTGGACCTGTGTCTTCTTGCCCTGAAATGTGTCTTCCCTTCTGTTACATATTAGCAAAACAACCTTCCGGGAACCTACCTTCCACTTTCTCTGAGGGTGTTTTTCTAGAAAGGAGTGCAACTGATTTATAGGACCTTCTGCTTATCCCAGAAACAATGCTTTTAAAACACACTCTTGTCTTGCTGGATTTTAGCAGTAGGCATTCCACTCACTGTCCATTAATCTTAGAAAATGCACTGACGCCCAGATGAAATTAAATACAATGCCATGTATTCCCTCTCCTGTTGTGAGTGATAACGATATTTGTATTGGTAAATAGCTATTAGTTTTCTTGGGGAGTTATTGTAAAGGATCAGGTCAAACATGTATTCATATCCACTAAAAAATTCTAGCGCAGTAATTGGGGGCAGAATAATTTTAAATGTCAGAGAGCATAGATCGCATCCACTGAAATCTGTTCTACCTAATTATCAAGTAAACCACATCGCTCCTCAATCCTATTAGGAGTATTTAGCAGTTCAATCTGTTGATCTGCACTTTAATACTTAGACCCTGGAGTCTCTTTATTTTTTTTTTTATTTTTTTTATTTTTTATTTTTTATTTTTTTTTAAAGATTTTATTTATTTATTTGAGAGAGAGAGCATGAGACAGAGAGAGCACATGAGAGGGGGGAGGGTCAGAGGGAGAAGCAGACTCCCCGCCGAGCAGGGAGCCCGATGCGGGACTCGATCCCGGGGCTCCAGGATCATGACCTGAGCCGAAGGCAGTCGCTCAACCAACTGAGCCACCCAGGCGCCCTGGAGTCTCTTTAAATTGAATAAAACAACATAGCTTGGACTTTGGTTATCTATAAGAGCAAAAAACTGAAAAACTGAAAATAATCCACATGACTATCAACTGAGTCTTTTTAAAGTAAGTATGTAATTATTAAAAAGAACAAGGCAGCTCTATATGTGCTGATAAGGACCTACCTCCAAGATAGGTTGTTAAACTAATAAAGCAAATTACAGAGATACGTACACAATTATGCCTGCATTACAAAGAATATTTCTAGAAAGATAAACAAGAAACAGTTTACCATGATTGCTTCTAAAAAGGAGACCTGAGTAGCTGGGCACCGGGGTGGTAGGCAGACTTACTGTTTACTACATAATTCTATAATATTATATTCTGAATTCTATAATATATACACTGAATTAATTTACAGATTCAGAGATTCAGAATGATTTTTTAATTAAAAAAAAACTGCAGAGGTACTGGAATAAGACAGACTTGGGCTAGTGTCCTGATACAGTTACCAGATAGAATACAGGACACCCTGTTAAATTTGAAATTCAGATAAAGAATGAATAAAATAAACTCTAGGTCCTGATTCCACAATTTGTTTTGTTTGTGACCCTAGGAAGTGAGTTAGGGGAGGGTCCTCTGAAGCAGAAGGAAGGAGAGGAAGGCAAGCAAGGATGAGACCTCACGCAGAGCCCGTCCTGCGAGGGAAGTCCAGAGGGCAAGCTCAGCCTCAGGTTGTCCCAATCTGTGGCAAGGGAGCCACGCTTTTGTGCCCCACACTCAAGCCGGCAGCACTGGTGGGGAAAGGAGGGCAACATAAATTCTCAGGCACCTCCAGCCCTTTGTAGTGTGCGGACCAGTCTGGCCAAGAGGAGCCACACGCTACGGCTCCGGAAGTATCCCCAAGCTGGGAGAGCAAAAGGAAGGTATAAAAACATATCCAGAGGCACAAGAAGTAGGTCACGCGGAGTAATGGTGAGCAGGGCCACCGCTATTCCTGCCTCTGGTTCCTGAACCTCCGTATTCCTCCTGCTGGGTACCCAGCGGTATGTAATGCCTGTTGTCCTATGGTACAAGCCATATCCCGAAGGATCGCATACCCCACTCTTTGCTGTGCCTTCAAGAGACCGTCCTGTGCTCTATCAGGCTAAAATCTTCCGAGTGAGGGGGTTCGTGGTAGGTTCAGTGGATCCCATGGTGGTTTATACTTTGTCACACTTCATCTACCAGGAAGTGGGTGCGCTGACCCAAGGTGACGTTGTTTCACAGCCCAGACACTCTGTAGCCGAGGCCCTACAGCAAGAAGGGAAACCTTCTATCTGCCTGATCATGATGAATTCAGCCACAGATCCCTCTGAGAAAGAGCTGGGAAAACCCCTGCTGTACACGCTTACCGCGGCATAGCAGGGAGTCCTGACCGCTTATTGCTGCATATATCAAATCACGGTTTAAACAACAATCTTTTTTTTTTTAATCTCTCATGGTTTCCACGGGTCAGGAATTCCCCAGGGCTCAGCACAGCTGCTCTGAGTTCTCCAGAAGCCAACCCGGAGGCAAGAATTTTTGTGCAAGGGGCGCCTGGGTGGCTCAGTCGGTTAAGCAGCTGCCTTCGGCTCAGGTCATGATCCCAGCGTCCTGGGATCGAGCCCCGCATCCGGCTCCCTGCTCAGCCGGGAGCCTGCTTCTCCCTCTTCCTCTGCCTCTCCCCCTGCTTGTGAACTCTCTCTTTCTCTGTCAAATAAATAAATAAAATCTTTAAAAAAAAAAAAAAAAAGAATTTTTGTGCAAGCAATTTGTTAAAGGAAGTGCCTGGGAGAGACCTGTCAGAGTGAGTGAAAGAGTGGAGGGGAAGCCTGAGCAGGAAGAGAAGATGGTGTGATCTGAGGCAAAGTGCTGCAGAGGGTTGGCTCAACTTGAACAGCGCCGCTCTGGAGTGTCACCTACATCTCAGCAGCTGTCCTAACCTGATGCAAGGGACCTGAGCTTTCACACTCCCCCACCTGTCAGTCATTGTTTCTTTGCCACCTCCAGAGCAGGGCGGGTACTGGGTGGGGGGTAAACTCCCAGGCGTGTCTGGATCTCTGTAGGTGCAACGCCAATATCCACTTCATATTGCTTTTAAACCTCTGTTCCTTGATTCTTTTTTTTTTTTTTAAGATTTTATTTATTTATTTGATAGGGAGAGACACAGCAAGAGGGAACACAAGCAGGGGGAGTGGGAGAGGGAGAAACAGGCTTCCCGCGAAGCAGGGAGCCTGACGCAGGGCTCGATCCCTGGACCCTGGGATCATGACCTGAGCCGAAGGCAGACGCTTAACGACTGAGCCACCCAGGCGCCCCTGTTCCTTGGTTCTTAAAAAGGAAATAAATATTTGTATCTACCTCATTTTTTAGGATAAATGAAACCATGCAAAGTTCTTACCTCAGTATCTGGCGCTATTGCAAGAACAGTATTGAAATTCATTATTTGGAACAAGCATTATCCAAAATATACTCTTGGTTCTACATGTTTCCTCCAAATCCTATATCACAAATATTTCATCACAGGCAGATACACTCCATTAATTATCAAAGGCAAATGTGAGTATGAGGAACCTCTGATAGGCTCTGGACATTGTCACATTAAAGGAGGTTCAGGGGAGCCAACTGTAGATTCCAGCACCTCACCCCCCTCTGACCAAGAACTTGCCACTAGGTTTTTCTAAGTCAGCCTACATCCCAAGAGGCCTTGTGCTAGCTGATTCAGGGTTGTTGCCTCTGTGGTTGTTAGTAATGTTTTACTATAGAAAATTAACATTTTAAACTTACATAGATATATATTTTTTTTTACATGGCTAATTTTTAAAAGAAGTTTCCTATTTAAAAATATATGAATTTTTCATGTTTAATACATTTCTGGTCAAAACACCACCTGGCACCTAGAAAAGCCTTCAAAAAATAATTTGTCAAATTAACGAATTACGGACTATCAGTCGAATGATTGGGGAAGGGGAGGATAATTACAGATCTGTCATCTGTCATCCACCAGTCCAAATCCAAAAGCTCTGAAAACTGATTTTGTTTTTAATAATTTAGTTGGTAGCAAAATCTACTTGGAGCTGAACTCATTTGGCAGCAAAGCCTAAGGTAAACTGATGCAGGGCCACGTATAGTCTTTATTGGTCTCACTTTGCGTGAATATCCATGGGTCACTGCAGGTATATTAATGCGTTTGATTACAGGGTACCACCCCCAGGTGCCTCTGGCAGTTACATAATAGATGGGTTACTATATGGTTTCATGTGTGCATTATATTGACTTTCTAAAATGCAAAACAAGTTCTGAATTCAAAAATATATCTGGCCCTAGGGACTGAGCTATGTGTGTCCACCTTTTACTATGATTCTACTTCATTGTAAATCCTCCAAGGAACCCAGTCCATGTCCACCCTCCCCAGTGCCCAGCACAGCTCTTCCTCTTCACGTGCACCTGCCTCCACACCAAGTTCCATTCTCTGGCCATTGACTCCTTCTGCTGAAAAGTCTCTCTCCTGTTCATCTCCAGCCTGGCTCCTTTTCTTCCTTCAGGTTTTAACTTAAATTTCTCCTCCTCAGAGAGGCTATCCCCAGCCTGACCACTATGGTTCCCACTGTTATTCTCCATCAAGCATCCTGTTTAGTCCTGCACAGCAATCATGTTAATCTATAATTATTACTTTTGTTTTGGTTTTTTGGTCCATCTCTCCCTCCAGACTCTAAGCTCCATAAAGTCAAGAACTTTTCACCTTTATTCAGTTTTGTATGCCCAGCCTAGCATGATGCCTGGTACATTGTGGGGGCTCAACGCACATTGGCTGAATTGAATGAAACATGAATCAATCAATCCATCTCAAACATGCTGACATTGGGGTGGCACTCAAAGACCTCATCAGCTAACTAATTAAAGCTAATACAATAAGGAAGACATGACTTATATAAGAGATATATATAAGTCATATATAACTTTGTTCTTGATATAAAGTATTTCTCCTAGATCAAAAAGAACGACTGTGGGTATATAGAATTTAGGTATAATGAAATAAGAGATATGATTGAGATAATGTGATTCTCTACTTGGCAAATATGCTGATGACATTTTTATGAAATCACCTCTTGAATTTATTGCCTTCGTTAACATTGTATTAACTCATTCTGGTTTGGTGTCTCATTTCTTATTTTAATGTGTCTTTGTGCCCCTGATTTGTGGAATTGAAATAGCACGATCTCCCCATCAACTGCCCAAACATACAGAATTAACACTGATTTAAATTTTCTGGGATCCTAAAATTATTGCCTATTTCCAGAATAAAGAATTTAAGTTCCTTCTAAAGAATTTAAGAACCTTCTACTGACATGTTAGTCATTTCAACATGAAATCAGAAAGCTTTGAGATTATCTCATCTATGTTATGATGATTTCTCCAAGGTTTCTGGGTGTGGTATGCATTCTGTAAAATGATGCACTATACAGGTCAACCTCCAGAATTGGCAGTTTTCCAGAGTCTGCCTGTTCCAGAAAGGTTGGCATATTTCTTTCCCTTGTTTCTGCCCTGCATGGTTAAGGAAGGAAGCTGAATTTAGTGGTTAGTGCAATAGACTGAGTCAGCAAGCTTAGTTTCTATATTTGGTGGTGTGATTTACTGAAAACCTCTGTCAAACCAACTCTGTCTTAATTATGAAAGAAGTCTTTGTTCTCTTATATGTAACTTCTCTAAACTTCTGTGTGGAACACTATTGTCATTACTACTATTCTGAAATTCTGAAACATATCACCAGGGTTTTTCTCCCTTGTATTTCTTTTAGGAAAGTAGTACACCAACAAACAAACCAAGCAAGAAACAAACTACACCAAACACCAGGACATCAGGGGCATAACCACACAAATTTCACATGACCTAGCTGGGCCATCCACACAGATGTGAATGAGAAGACAGGCCCTTCAAGTTGTGCCCAAGTAAACACCACAGCCTTGCATAAAGCCCAGCAAATGAGAAAGAGCAAAATTGTCCCATCATAAATAAAACATTGGTCCTTCAACTTGTCCATGAGGGTTGACTTTAGAATAAAAATTTCTCTACCTTTAGATATTTAATTGTATAAAGGAAAAACGTGTTCCTCGTTAAAGTGGTTTAAGTGCCTCTTGGAGGCAAAATATTTTGTAGGGTAGAAGTTTCCTTAATCAGGTACTACTACAGGGCGCCTGGGTGGCTCAGATGGTTCAGCGTCTGCCTTCGGCTCAGGTCATGATCCCAGGGTCCCGGGATTGAGTCCCGCATCGGGCTCCCTGCTCGGCGGGAAGCCTGCTTCTCCCTCTGCCTCTCTCTCTGTCTCTGTCTCTTATGAATGGATAAATAAAATCTTAAAAAAAAAAAAAAATCAGGTACTACTACATTCTGCAACTTTTTGAGGTCAGCTGCGTCTACTTGGCCTATGTTATGAAAAAGGCTAAGTGCTCTGGGGACCTAACTGAGGGGTAAATCCTTCTTAAATATTTTTAAAAGATTTTATTACATCAATGTAGAAAAACATTCACTGAACTATACTTAATAACTGAAAATTTTTCAAAAGCTTGAACAGTTATCAATAGGCAATTGATCAAATAAATAATCGAATTGAAGTAAAGTTAAATGTTATGAAGTTAAAAAAACAATGTGGGATAGGGTGGTACAAGATAGCGGTCTAGGAAGACCCTGAACTCCCCTCCACCCATGGAGACAACAAATCTATAGAACCACATATGCGGCAATTCTCTCTGAAAAACAAACCAACCAACCAACCCTGAAAACCAGCTGAACAGATTCTCCACAGCAAAAGACAAAATGGCCACATTAATACTGGTAAGGGGAGCAGAGACAGGTCTCTCCAAAAACCCCACCCCCAGTGCAGCAGCCTACAGTCAGGAGGAGCTAGAGGGAACCTCACAAATATTGAGCTTCTCCCTGAGGAATTAGGGTGTGCCCACATCAGGCACCCAACCCTTCGGCCTTGCACCAGAGAGATGAGCCCTCAAAATATCTGGCATTAAAAACCAATGGGGCTTACATTCCAGGAGAAACATAGGTCGGTAGGGAACAGAGATTCCACTCTTAGAAGGCTCACACACAGACTCATTTGTTCCGGGACCCAGCGCAAAAGCAGCAGATTGAAAAGCGCCTAGACCATAGATAAGGGAAATTCATTTGCTAACCTTAAGTCATCTGCGGGAGCTGCAGAAGTTTGTTGGGACTCTCTCCGGATTGGAGGCACAAGCAGGCACCATCTTTGCACTCTCCCTCTGCCTGGCGCGTGCAGGTGTGGGTGGGCGCCCTTTTTGTATTCTCCCTTTAGCGTCAGCAGGTGAGCCCTCCACCCTCCACACCCACTCCAGCATTTTTATATACCAACAATGAACTCTCAGAAAGAGAATTTAAGAAAACAATTCCACTTACAATTGCATCAAACAACTTAAAATATCTAGGAATAAATTTAAGCAAGGAGGTAAAAGACCTGTACTCTGAAAACTCTTTATGAAAGAAATTGCAAAGATATTTTATGCTTGTGGACTGGAAGAATTAATATTGTTAAGATGCCCATATTACCCGATGCAATCTGTAGATTTAATACAATCCCTATCAAAATTCCAAAGGTATTTTTCACAGAAATAGAACAAACAACTCTAAAATTTGTATGGAACCACAAAAGATCCTGAGTAGTCGAAGCAATCTTGAGAGAGAAGAACTAAGCTGGAGACATCACACTCCCAGATTGCGAACTATATTACGAAACTATAGTAATCAAAACAATATAGTATTTGCATAAAAACACACTCATAGATCAATAGAACAGAATAGAGTCCACAAATAAACCCCTACATATATGATCAATTGATTTACAACAAAGGAGGCAAGAATATACAATGGAGAAAGGATAGTCTTTTTTTTTTTTTTTAAGATTTTATTTATTTATTTGACAGAGAGAGACACAGCGAGAGAGGGAACACGAGCAGGGGGAGTGGGAGAGGGAGAATTAGGCTTCCCGTGGAGCAGGGAGCCCGACGCAGGGCTCGATCCCCGGACCCTGGGATCATGACCTGAGCCGAAGGCAGACGGTTAATGACTGAGCCACCCAGGCGCCCAGGACAGTCTTTTCAATAAATGGTGGTGGGAAAACTGAAGAGCCACATGCAAAAGAACGAAACTGTACCACTATCTTATACCATACACAAAAATCAACTCAAAATGAATTAGACCTACCTGTAAGAACAGAAACCATAAAACTCCTAGAGAAAATCATAGAGGGTAAGCTCCTTGATATTGCTCTTGGTTATATTTTTTCAACTCTGACTCCAAAGGCAATGGTGACAAAAGCAAAAATATACAAATGGGACTACATCAAACTAAAAAGCTTTTGCACAGCAAAGGAAACAATTGACAAAATGAAAATGCCACCTACTGAATGGGAGAACATATTTGCAAGTCATATATCTGAGAAGTGGTTAATATCCAAAATATATAAAGAATTCAACTCAATAACAAAAAAAATACATAATCCAATTAAAAATGGACAAAGGATCTGAATACAGATTTTTCCAAGGAAGACATGCACATGGCCAAATAGGCACATGAAAAGATGCTCAACAATCACTCATCATCAGGGGGATGCAAATCAAAAGCACAATGAAATATGATCTCACACCTGTCAGAATGGCTATTATCAAAAATATAAGAAATAATAAATGCTGGCATGGATGTAATTATAGGGAACCCTTGTGCCCTGTTGGTAGAAATGTAAATTGGTGCAACCACTATGGAAACTATGGTGAAACCACTATGGAGATTATTCCTCAAAAATGAAAAACAGAACTACCATATGATCCAGCAATTCCACATCTGGGAAGTTCTCTGAAGAAAACAAAAACATTAATTCGAAAAGACATATGTATCTCTATGTTCACTGCAGCATTATTTACAATAGCCAAGATAGGGAAACAACCTAAATGCTTATCAATGGATGAATGGGTAGAGAAGGTGTGATATACATATAAAGTGGAATACTATCCAACCATAAAAAGAATGAAATCTTGACATTTGCAACAACATGGATGGACCTAGAGGGCATTATGCTAAATGAAATAAATAAAACAAGAAAGACAGATACCATATGATTTCACTTATATGTGGAATCTAAAAAACAAAACAGGGGCGCCTGGGTGGCTCAGCCGTTAAGCGTCTGCCTTCCGCTCAGGTCATGATCCCAGGGTCCTGGGATCGAGCCCTGCGTCGGGCTCCCTGCTCCGCGGGAAGCCTGCTTCTCCCTCTCCCACTCCCCCTGCTCTGTTCCTGCTCTCGCTAACTCTCTCTGTCAAATAAATAAATAGAATAAAAATTTTAAAAAAATAAAAATTAAAATTAAAAAATAAAATAAAATAAAATAAAATAAAAAACAAAACAAATAAACAAACAAAACAAAACTCAAAGATACAGAGAATAGAATGGTGGTTGCTAGTGGGGAGGGATGTTGGGGGGTGGATGAAGTGGGTGAAGGGGATCAAGAGGTACGAACTTCCAGTTATAAAACAAATAAGTCATGGGGAGGTAATGTACAGCACGATGACTATAGTCAATATTATTGTATTATATATTTAAAAGTTGTTAAGAGAGGGGATCTTGAAGGTTCTCATCATAGGGGGAAAAAAACTTAATTTTTTTTGTGACTTTGTATGAGGACAGATGGTAACTACACTTATTGTGATGATCACTTCATGATGTATACAAATATCAAATCATTATGTTGTACACCTGAAACTAATATAATGTTATATGTCAAGTGTAATTACTTTAAAAAGTAAATATTTGAGTTAAAAAACAAACATTGCCAATAGAATATTGGTTTGTATGATCCCATGTATAAAATGTGTTGGGTCTATATGCATGTAAATGTCTAAAGGATTATTTGAATATTCATAAGCAAATATTAATATTGATAGTCTATGGAAGTGAGACTTCCAGGGCTCTTTATTTTCTTCTTTGTACTTTTCTGTAGTATTTTTTCTGTAATATTTTCTAATATACTATTTATCATTAAAAATATAAAGCTATTTATATTAAAATGCTTTCACATTTTTCTTATAACAGATAGATAAGCAAGTAAATAAGAAATTAAACATCACCCCAATCCCAAGAGATTACCACTGTTAAAATTTTTCTATACTTTTCTACATATATGCATGTATTGTTACACAAATGGGACAACATGTACATAATATAGTCAGAATTTTTTTCATTTTATAGTTATATTATATATGAGACTTTTTCCAAGATTTTAGTAGTCTTTTTTTATTCCTGTTAGTATTTTATCATATGCTCATACCATTATTATTTAAGCAATCCCCCATTTCTAGAAAGTTCTGTGCGTTTCAATCCTCTGCTAGAGTAAATAGCACTGTGATGAACCTCCTCATACCTAAACTTTCAACTCTTAGGAACTCTTTTTCTAATTCAGTAGAAGATGAAGTTAGCTCATCTACCATCAGACAAAGGCCAATTATTTCCTTTGTTGCCAAAAGTACAGCTGAGCCTCTCAGCCACTGCTGGATCCACAAATAAATGATCCATGGCGAAACCAGCCCCGTCAGTTGAACTTGTGGCTCTTGATTCTCAAATCTATGCCAAATAATTCCTCACTATTTTATTATGTCTTTGTCACTTTAAAGAAATTTTAAAAAATATTTTGTCCAGTATTTTCAGTTGTTTTTCATAGGAGAATTATTTCTAAATATCAAGTTTTCCATTACTGAAAGTGAAACTAGGTTTGCGTGTTTGTTTTTTTGTCTTCTGTCATTTCCTACTTGAGACCCTCCAGTGGTTTTTCGTGACCCTCAGATAATCCCAGATCCCTCACTAGCAGCTACCAGATCCCACATGCTCTGTCTCCTACCCAAATATTAGACTACATTTTGTCCATCATTGCTTCTGTTTCAATAAACTTCTGCCACTCTCCCAATTGGTTTGTCCCCACTCAGGGCTATTGTCATTGCTAACCTCTCTGCCTAGAATGCGATGTCCCCAGACATTTACTTGCTTACTTTCTGCTCCTTATTCAGGTTTCATTTCAAACATTACCTTTCTGAGAGGACTCCCCTGCCCACCCCAAATAAAGCAGCTTCAACCCTACTCAGTGCTTATCACACTACTGTTTTCATATTTTTTTCTTGCTGCATTTCTCACTCTCTGCCATTTGTTATAATTGTCTGCGTTCTGTCTTCTCACACTAGAATGTCAGTTCCATGAAAAAGGAGCCTGACCCTGCTTCTATCTTGTTCACCATATCATGTGTCACCAGCACCATTGTAAGTACTCTTTTCAAAGTATTATTATTCTCTTCTCAGACATTTTCAAAGTGTGCAGAGGGAAGAAGGAGGTATGGGAAGGAGATGGGCTTGATCCCAAGTAAATATTCACATATGAGCTTGTGACTGGTCCTGACAGACCAGATGTCATAAGACTCAAGTTATTTTCCAGTTGCTGTGGGACCAGTGAGGAGTCTTACTACTCTGCCTTTCACAATATTTCAAAACATGTGTCACTCAGCTTTTTAAACCGTCTATCAGTTTCATCATTTCTTCCTCCTAACCCACAGCACATGTGATCCACCAAGCGGCAGTGAATTCTGAGGGCAACAGTAAGAAAGGAGAACAGTGGGGGATTACATGAAACCCAAGGAAAAGCCACCACTATTCCCATAAACTTAAAGGTGAATTTAAAATACCACAAACGTTAATAATCATTGATCAATAAGCATCAGGAATTGAGTAATAACGTAAGTTGTGTAGGCAGCATTAGAATCTAGTCACTAAACACATGGTTCCCAACATTTCAGTGACTATAGCACAAAGACCAGATTTTGAGAAAACAGCTGAGATTAAGACTCAAGAAACCACTGAATAAAATAACAATAAATGCGACATAATTAGGCTTGCAAATAACAAAGCCTCACATTGCCTACAAAGATCACAGGGTCATGATTCACCATAACCATTCATCCTTGGGCACTCAGATTCTGTTTAAAGGGAACGTATGAACTTGTAGGCCTTGTAGCACTCAAGGACGTGATCCAAAAGTTAAGTCATCTCTTGCCTGTACATTTTTCTTTGGTGAGGGTTTGATTTATGTGAAACCATTTTAATTGTAGTAAATTGTATCTAATTTGTACTGTATTCCACAAACAACTCAGGTGAAGTTCTGTGACAGACATTGCCTGTTGGCGGTACTCAGCTGCAGTAAAATAAATTTTAAATGTTCCCCGAAATCAGGCAGTCTTTTTCCTGGTAGAGCAGGATGTCATGACATACCAGTTCAGGAAAATGAGGCATGAATTCCTTGCTCCCTATTTCACTCATATTCTATAGTCATCAAGCACATTACTTCTAGGGTAAGTAGAAGACCTGATGAAATTTGAATGATGTGTACGAAGGGTAAGAAATATAGTTTTCAAAAATAAACTGAAGCAAAATCTTAAAGGGTCTTAAGTAACATTAAAATATGTTAAACAGGCACAAAGAAGCCATTAATTAAAGAATTTAGGGACACCTGGGGGGCTTAGTGAGTTAAGCTTCTGCCTTCAGCTCAGGTCATGATCCCAGGGTCCTGAGGATTGTGCTCCCTGCTCAGTGGGGAGGTTGCTTCTCCCTCTGTCTGCTGCTCCCCCTGCTAGTGCTCTCTCTCTCTGACAAATAAATAAATAAAGCCTTTAAAAAAAAAGAATTTAATAATTCAACAAATATTTATTGAGTTACTTCTGTGTGCCAAGTTGCTTCTTAATTGAGTACTGAAGAGAGGACACTGTAAAAACAAAGCCCCTTCTTCATGGAGCTTACTTTCCAGTGGGAGAGATGGGTAAAAATTCTCCCCCCATTTTTTAAAGTAAATATATTGTTAGTCAGGACTGGTGGTAAGGGCAAGCACAGCGTGAGGGAATAGAGAGTACGGGGGAGGGGTGATGATAGCTATTATATATAGTGTGATCTGAGAATGACTCATTGCGAGGGTGACATTTGAGAAGAGACCTGAAGGAAGTGAGAAAGCTGAGAAGCCTGGGCTGCAGGTTCCTCATGAAAGATTGTTACAGGCAGAGGCAACAAGTGCAAACATCCTGAGGCAGCACACAAGATCCTGTGTCAACAACGGTCAGTGGCTAAAGGAAATGTTTGAGAGGAGAGTGGTAGAAGAAACCTGGAGGGGATGTTGGGCAGTTGGGAGACACAGACAAGATTGGATAGGACCTCTGTAAAGACTTTAGCTTCTTAACAGAGGAGTATGTATTTTAACGCTGTTTTTTAAAATGATAGCTCTAGGAGAATAAAAATGCCGACAGGAGAGCAGAGGAGAGATGGTGGTGTTTGAACCAGGGTGGTATTTGCAGAAGAGGTGAGAAGTAACTGAGTTCTAAATATATTCTGAAGGTAAAGCTGAAATAATTTGCTAATGGATTAGATATGGTATAAAAAAGAAAGGAATTAAAGACCACTCTCAGGCTTTTAGGTTGGGAACTGGAAAAACGCCATTCCTGTGTATTGAAATGGAGAATACTGCAAGAGGAAAAGGTTTGGGATCAAAAATAAGAAATTCGATTTTGGAAAACATGAGGTCAGAATCAAGGGTATTTAAATTCATTTTAATTGATTAAATTTTAACAAAAAATTCAATTCCTCAACTGCACTTGCTACATTTCAAGTGCTCAATACCCACAAACATGTGGCTAGTGGCCAGTGTATTGGATTGTGTGGATGTTATAGCCTGTTTCATTGCAGAAAGTTCTATTGAGCAGTACCGGAGAGACATTGGGCCTTTACTGTTTGCTGGGCCCTGGGCTAAGTGCTTTACACACATTATCTCATTTAATATTTAAAACAATTCTAAGAGTCAGGTAAGGTAGTATCTTCTTACAAAGAAGGTAACTAGGGATCAGAAGTCAAGTAACTTGCCCTGAGTTACAGAGTTCTTAAAGGGTAGAGAGCCAGAACTGGATTACAGGACTGTCTGCTTCCAAAGCCCAAGCACTTACACCAGCACATTATATTTTAGGAAGATTTAACTAGTTTGAAATTAAACATGGCATCCATAGGGAAATGTCCAGTGGGTTATTGGCAACAAAGTGTTGATGCATAGAAAACAGGAGAGTTGATAGATCTGGGGTAAAAGCAAATGTCCCAAGAGATCCTGTGTGTTGAAGAACTAAACAGGATACATTCCAGCCTACCACCAGTTAAGAGAAAACAAAAATATTCAATGAAGGCACTACTTTATGTCTTTTGCTAAGAGGTCAATTGACATTATATGATCGCTTAGCAGAAAGAAGGGCTTAATTGACACCAGGTAACAGAGTTGACATACATTTGCTCTACCCAGGGTTCTCAAATGGGTAGGATACCATACCCTTATAGGACATATGGAAATGTAGGGGGTGTTTGGCGTAGACTGATGGGAACCGTGAGCATTCTGTGATCATGATCTTAGGATGCAGAAGGTCTTAGGATGTTGCCATACTCCAGCACAGTGAAAAATTCTCTCACCCAAAATGTCAACAGTCCCCATGTAAGAAATGTGAGCCTACTATTCCTCAAGCAACACTCCACCATCCATGAACTGAGGCAGTATCGGCATTAGAACAGGGTGGCAGAAGTCCTGAATAATAGTTATCAGTAGAACAGGCTTGACCGTCAGATGAACTTGTGCTCCAATCTGTTCTCTGCCTTGTACTCACTGTATGGGTTGCAACCCCATTACCTAGACTCTGAGCCTTAGTTTCCTCATCGAAACAAGGCAGAAAACAATAGTTAATGCATATAATCTAGGGTGGTTCTGAGAATTACAAATCTCTTCAAATACTTGGCCCAGTGTTTGATTCAGGGAGAGTTGTATTCAGTGTACACTATTGTTAGAAGTGAAAAAAAGAGGATGAAAGAGGAACTCTAGCATGAAGACTAAAATAAGATGGAAATTCAAATAGAAAAGGAAGTTTAGAGCAGCACCATCCAATAAAAAGACATGGACACAAAAATGCCGGTACATATAATTTTAAAATTTTCCCTAGCCACAGTAAAAAAACGAAGAAACAGGTAAAATTATTTTTAATATATATTTAGGTAACCAACTATATCCAGAAATGTTATTTCAATATGTAATCAGTATTTTTAAAAGGAGGCATTTCACCCTTTTTTTTGTATCAAGTTTTTGAAATCCCATGTGTATCTTACTTTCAACACATCTCAATTGAGATGAGCCCCATTTCAAGTGCTCAATAGCCACCTGCGGCTCATGGCTATATATTGGACAGCATAGGCCTAGGGCGTCAGTGAGCTGAGCTCTTTCCCTGACTGCTAGCTTTCAGTAATTCTTAAGATTCTTACTAGCTAGCATTTCAGAGTAGTTTTGCAAAAGCCTCAATTATTATATTGAGGGACATTATAGACTCAGGATCTTAATACAAGCTGATGAGAAGCGGTGTCGTAGAATGATTGAAGAGTCATTGAGTGGACTCCGTGAGATGTACGTTCCCAATCCAGCTCTGCTAATTCCTATGTCCTTGAACAGGTCAGTTAGTCAAAACCTGTTTTATTTGCTGAATAGAGATAATGGTACTAGCTCCCCTAAGTATTGCTCTGCTGATCATGCACATAAGGCTTTAGCCCAATGTCTACAAGCTGTTTCTCCAAAGGTGAACTGCAGATGTTTGTATTTGAGTCTGAGAAGCAGAACAGGTGTTCACTAGAATTGTTATTCTTTATATATGCACACAGGAAGTATTTTAGAGCTGTATTACTTCTACAGCTTTTGTTAAGGAACCCACTGTGTCCTTCCAAGCTGTGAGGGCAATGATTTGACCTTGTGTCCAGATATGCCTCAACCTCTACAACACTGTCTGGCACATGGTAGGCCCTCATAAAGTTAATTAAAGGAATTTGGGGTTGCAGAATTCCTGAATAATAGTTATAAGTACACTATTAAAAGTATGATCACTGGTCAATGATGGTAATCTAACTTTTATTCTAATATTTATATTATAAAGTTTATGTAGCTCTTTTTTTAATGAGAATAGACTTTTGCCAGAAATTTAAGATTCTTAAATTTAAGAGTTGATATAGAGTTCAAATAGTGTAGGGCAAGCTTAAATGATTGGTAGTGTATTTGCCATAGAAGTAGCTCTCCATATAAATTACTAAGATATGATCTCAATATAGTACCCTCAAGACTACCCCAGAATTTATTCAATTCATACTTATTAAAATTTACGACTAATTTCCTATAAAGTTAAAAAAAAGCATACAACACTGGCATAGCACAAATTTATTTACTAACCAAAGGGATGATCCTAATTAAATCAACACTTTGAAATAGATGCATGTAAAATGTTTGTGATAAAGATAATTGAACACAGTAATGAAAAAAAAAAGCAGTATGGAGATTTGCTCATTGAACTGAGCTTGTTCATCCTCACAGCTAATTCCTGTCCACAATGATGATGGAATTTTTACTCTACTTTTTCATAGACCCGAGTACAGGTGACATTATTCATGATGCATTCCTAGAAGAAAGAACGATATTAAAGAATTAGGTTAGTCTTGCATCGTAGAGCAATGCTAGTAGTTAAATACTAGGATCGGCATCCTACAAAACTTTGTAATCTACTTCATAGATGGAGAAAATGAATTTTAGAATTCCTGGGTTTGAAAAGCTAGAACCTGTTATTTTGCTTATGACATGTGTATGCTTTACTGCAAACTAAAGTATTGATTTGCAAAATCTAAAGTATTCGTTTGATCACTGCAAATGTTGTTCCTTATTTTAAAGAAATGGAAAGATGTATGTCCAAGAAGGGAGTTCAGTGGCTTGCCCATGATTTTACTGTAATGCAGTAGTGAGCATAAACTAAACCCAGCTCCAGGTACATCCTCTGCTACATCATCTCATGTCTCTATCCCCACAAAGGGCTTTCTTAGTTATTAGTGTTCTAGTGTTTACCTTGTTATTTTACAATTTTTTTCTACCCAAACCTAGTTCTCATGTTCATGATCAGTGATATTGAGCAGTTACGTGAACTCTGAATGCAAACAAAAGCCTAATAAGACATAAGAAGTTTGGCACTTACCACCACTAATTTCCCGTTTTCCAATTTTCTTGTGATTGTGCTTTCCTTCCCATCCCATTCCTGATGTTGAACCAACGTGCTGTCTGTGAAGTTGCAGACAGTCTGCAAAAATACACTTTTTAATCTTCCAAAGTATGTTCAGAGAGATGCCATGGCTCATAACTTCCTTAATCAACATTTTTTCATCTTTTCCTTTCTGGGTCCACTTCATTAACCCATACTGATTTTAATAATATAGTTTATGCTTTTCAATCTAGACCCCCATATAAGAGACACTTACTCTCTCTCATGTTCCTTAAACTATTTTTCCAAAATAGACTAAGTTATGAAGCTGGTACTTTCACTAATTGGTCAAACTCAATTCATCAGATAATTTTACTTTTTCATTAAGTTTTGCCTATAAACAGTAAGAATATTATTAATACAATCTATCATCCTACAAGCCTCTGTGATTTTGTTAAGTTATGACTGACCTCAGTTTTTCTGCCATCAGCTGTAGTTTCTTCAAACTTCTCTCCCAGGTTACATGAAAACTGTGTTGTTTTCAAAGCGCTCTCAGTTTTTATGGTGAGGTTTTTGCCGTCAGAAGAGATGATACAATCTGGTTTGGCCATTGCACCCACTTTTCGCAGAGCTATTCCCACTCCTGTAGAATGGTTTATCATGTTATATAACAGGAAGACCAAAGCTATAGTCTACATAATAAATGCGGTAATTTGATTGCAGTTACTGTGTGGTACATATTTCCACTTACTTCTCAATAACAAGTGTAAACACAGATCCAGCGCTTACCACGTGCCAGCACTTAACATATATGAATTAATGGAAGCCTTGCAACAACTGTGTGAGAAGTAGATAGCGTCCATTTTACAAGATGAGAAAATGAGGCACTGAAGTAACTTACCCAGGCTCATTCAGCTAGGAAGTGACAGAGTTGCAACCAACAGAGCGGGCAGTCTGGCTCTAAACTTTAAGCTCTTGGCCACCATGCTATTATGCTGGCCTTCAGAAAGTTAGGGAAGAAATCTGGACTTCTAAAATGGATGTACTCAATTCTGCCAAACATTGTATTATAGGACTCCAGCACACAGTCTGACACATACAAAGCTCTTGATAAGTATCTGATTAATAACTACACAAAATCCAAATCAATTCTGTTCAAAGAGCACAATCGTGATGCTAATAAACTGGGAAAATTTTATCCTCAAAATCAGTAAGCATTTCAGAGCTGTGGAACTCAATTACTATATTGATATCGTATTTAATTTATGATCTATGTATTTCTCCCTAACGGTAACATTTACAAGGAAACTTAGATCTAGGCCAAATCCTGGTTTCACAGACGAGACTACAACCTAAGCAGAATAACTGGCTTGATGACAGAAACTCAGCTAGGCTTGCAATGTCCTCTTGGTGCCTTCTCTTTTGCCAGTGTGGGGGCTGGTGCCTCGTGTTGTTAGATGAGTCATTATTAATTCTCACTTTGAACAAATATAGGGCTCTGCTCTTCTCACACCTCGACTGCTCTCTAATGTATTGACCTTGACAACTTTCATGACTCTAGAACCCTGGAAACAAACCACCCAATGAACACATTCACTTTCAAAGGGCAGAGAAAGAGCATTCTTTATTTGGTCTTCACACAAGTGAACACACACAGACATTTCTTGGCTATGAGTGCAGTAATTGGCTTTTTCCAGAGTTATCTTGATCTAGATTTATAGTGCAAAAAAAAGAAAAAGACTGCATTCTACTTTGACTCACAGTATCATAAATACACTCAAGATTCACCACAGAACCAGCCTTCACCTGTCATTGTCTTGGATAAAGGCTAACGAAGGAGGGCTTCTGAAGTGCCACAGGGACTAGGTTTCAGCAGAGGGTCTTTGTAGTTAACTTCTGCACCAGAAAGCTGTCATGTTAACATCTGTGGGATGGGCAGCTTCTAAAGCAGCCTCAGGGTCCCGGAAGTTGTCTCAGGGCTGGAAGCCCCTTTTCAGAGAAGATCCATGCTGTAGTATTCCATCCCACTTCCTAGTGGCCTGTGACAAAGGTCCACTTTTGTTTGCTCATCTACCCAGTGTGTCAACCAGCATACAATCGTTGTCACTGGCTTAGAAAAGGACAATAACAGAGAATCAAGTACTGTTTTGAGAGAAGAGAACTGGAATCTTCCTACAGAGACTCCTAGTGCTTTGAAAGGCTTTAAGCAGTGGGGGGCCTTCTGCAGGGCCACCCCCATCTTGCGTGCAGTTGGAAAGCAGCCGCCACAGGAGGGCTCTGCGGTTTTCCAAGAAAATCCACTCCCTGCCTCTAGGCCCCTCACCCTCGAGACGCAGAGGGCAGGGCAGCAGCGCGTGGCCATCCGTGGGCACAGCAGGCCCCGCCGTTGCCCTCGGAGAGGCCACCTGCCCACCGCGGCGCTCAGGCCGGGCAGAGCCGGCAGAAAGAAGGTCGGCGTCGCCAGCACCACGCCTCTAAGCGCCGCTCTGTGGCCGGGCGGCGAGGATAACCCGACGCTCCACCGGGAGCTGCTCCAAACCAAAGCACCCGGCTCACCCGGGGAAGGCGGGCAGAGGGCCTGCGGGTTGGGGGGGAGAGGCGGCCGAGGGCAGAAGAAAAGCCGAAGCTGTCGCCCCATTCCGACCTTCTAAAGGGTTTCTGCTGGAAACCGCGCCCTGTGGAGAAGAGGCACGCCATCTAGGAACAAAAGATGAGGCAATGCGGGAGCAAGGTGGGAAAGAAGGAGTGGGTGCGGCCACGATGGGGCGAGTGGGAGAGGCAGGATGGCGGCAGGAGGAGGGAAGATGAGCGGGGGGAAAAGAAAAATCGGGAAAGTTACGGGGGCTGTCTGATGGGGTTGAAAGAAGTGAAGCCTGGGGTGGGAGGAAGAGGAGTGCGCTAAAGGACAGGAAGCAGTGCGGGTGGCTGCCGCGTGGGCTAGGGGAAAGTAAAGAGAGCTGGGTGGCCCATGAGACGGAACATCTCAGAATCCGCAGGCGGGCGGCGAGCGCACGCTGCTCTGGCGGCTGCTTGCCCACGTGCTGGGGGGGGTGTGGGGGAGGGAGATGGATGGGGGTACAGGGGTTTGGGGTAGACAGCCGGGCATGCCCCGCCGCTGAGCTCAGCACGCTGAAGGGGACCTAGGAACAGACAGACACACACACACACACACACACACTCGCCACGTTACAGGCGCCGCCTGGCCGGGAGCCTCACCTACTTCCTTCATGTATTCGTCAAAGCCTTTGCTTTCCACTAAGCGCCATCTTCCTACCAGCTGCTGAATGGTGGACATGGTGGGCGCGGGCCGGCGGGCCTAGAGAGCAGAGCAGAGTGGGGCGTCGGGAGCTTGGCTTCCGACCCGCAGGAGCCCGTGGCTGCTTTATAAACGCGGCGCGCGCCGGGCGGTTCCGAGAGGCCAATGAGAGACGCGCCTCGCCCGGCCCCCGCCCCGCCCCCCCGCACGCCCCCAGGGCCTCTCTCCCTGGATCGCGAGGCGCGAACCCGTTCCACCTGCCCCGGGACGGGGGGAGGTTGGGGGAGCTGCCCCACCCCCCCGCGCTTCCTGCAAGCCCGGACTCGCCCGGCGCGCCCCACGCCGCCGCGGACGCCAGCGCCTGAAGCCGGAGGGGCCCCACCTCTCCAGCGCCCCACCGTTCTACCTCCCAAGCCGCCACTCTTTTTCCTTCGAAATACCCCCAACGAATCGACTAGCCCTTGTTGGGTTTGGGGGCAGGAATTGATTGATCGGTGGTCGTTTGGCTGATGGACTGATAAACTTCTTGGCCTCCTTCATCTCCACTTCTAGTCAGTGGACTAACCAACATCCCATACCTTCCTGAGAGAACCTGATCTCCCCACCTTCAGGACACCCCCCACCTCTCTCCTCAACTCCCTCCTCCACCCCTGTCCAGTTAGGGCCTCAGGGCCAGTATGTACCTGATTTGAGTTAGATGATTTTATCAGAAGGCACAGGGTAGGGGAAGATTTCGGTTTCCAAACTAAAACTCCTCAAGAAGTTTCAGTTTAAGCGACTGTCATTGCTATTAAATGTACCCATCAAGAATGTGTTATTCATTTACATTCCTAGTTGAGTGAGCCCTTCATAGTTTTTTCTCAGACTCCCAAGTATTTAGACTCCAGCACTTTCCTCTTTGCCTTTAGTTATAATGATACCCTGTATTTGTTGTGTAGAGTATTACACTTTTCAAAGTGTACGTGTCACAGTATCTTACTGGGTGATCCTAGGTCCCTGTGGGAGTGAGCTGGGATGAGGTGAGAAAGTTGCCACACAGAGAGGCCAGCTGCCTTGATGGAGTTAAAGTTCATTTACTGAGCTAGATGGTGAGATGAGATGAGATAAGGTTCATTTGTGCTAGATGCTGTGCTTCCTACGCACTTTCTATCCATTAACTCTGAGCTCCACTAAATTTTTGCTAGTGTTGTCCCAATTTTTTGAAAGAGAACTTGAGGCAGGGTATGTTTGCAAAGTGGTAGAACCAGAATCCCTGTCCAGTCCTCCCATCAGACCTTGTGAAACAGGACCACACGTGGTTGCCTCTAGCTCATTGTACTCAAGGAGCTAAGAGCAGAGGCTGCAATCTCCTGAATCATACATACCAAGACACTGGTTCACATTCCATCCTCAACAAACTGAAATCTGAGGTTCGTCATTTCCCATCATGCCTCAGGACATTTATTCCCCTGCACTATATCTTTTTTATTTCAAATTCCTGCCCTAATTTTAGGGTCACCCCAGTTTTTCTTGTGGTACCATTTTAATAGCGAGGGACTCAGGCCATAGGGTTGTGCCATTAAGAGCCCAGATGGCGGGGCGCCTGGGTGGCTCAGTTGGTTAAGCATCTGCCTTCAGCTCAGGTCATGATCTCAGGGTCTTGGGATCGAGCCCCGCATTGGGCTCCCTGCTCAGCAAGGAGTCTGCTTCTCCCTCTCCCTCTTCCTCTGTGCTCTCTCTCCCTCTCTCGCTCTCTCTCAAATAAATAAATAAAATCTTAAAAAAAAAAAAAAGAGCCCAATGTCCCACACTTGAGGCTCTACTGCTGAGAAAATGTTCAAGTTCTGAAGGCAGCTAAGTATGTCATTTGCTCAGTGATGCAAGGGCTGGCTTTTAGACACTTAGGACAGCCTGCTGCCCCAGCCTCCTAGACAGGCAGCTCCTGTGTGTTTGGACTTAATGTGCTGATTCAACATGTTTTATCCATGTTTGTATAGAACATGGTAATAATAGCCAGGACTCTGTACTGGAATACTAATCTTTAGATGATCATAATCAACCATGTCACAGAAATATCAAAAGGGAAATGGCACTGTGGTACTAAATACATAAGTACTTAAGAAATAGTTTTTAAACCAGAGGTGTTACTAAAAGTTAACTTTTATTTTTTTATTTTTTAAAAGATCTTATTGGGCGCCTGGGTGGCTCAGTTGGTTAAGCCACTGCCTTCGGCTCAGGTCACGATCCTGGAGTCCTGGGATCGAGTCCCGCATCGGGCTCCCTGCTCGGCAGGGAGTCTGCTTCTCCCTCTGACCCTCCCCCTCTCATGCTCTCTCTCTCTCTCTCATTCTCGCTCTCAAATAAATAAAATCTTTAAAAAAAAATAAAAGATCTTATTTATTTGATAGAGAGAGTGAGAGACAGAGCAAGAGAGGGGGGAGGGTCAGAGGGAGAAGCAGACCCCCCGCTGAGCAGGTAGCCCTGTGTGGGGCTCGATCCCAGGACCCTGAGATCATGACCTGAGCTGAAGGCAGATGCTTAACCAACTGAGCCACTAGGTGCCCCTAAAAGTTAACTTTTAAACACCCTCTTTGATGTAATGAGTGCAAATAATCCTTTTGTGGTTAATACACACCAACAAACAACAGAAAGATATAAGCCAAATTACCTGCTAGAGTCTCTCCTGGAGCAAAGAAGGGCATGGACATGGCTTTGCTACTGTGGGCAACACACTTCATCCCTTGTGCTCCGGTACTTCTCATCTGTGAGATATATATGGAAAGACACTGGAGTAGGTTATTTCTAATGTCCCTCAAGCTCTGAATTCAGATTCCCTTCCTTTCTTGAAAATAATGGGAATGGATTTCAAGTTCTGAAAAACAAAAAGTATTTCCTTAACCTGCTAACTGAAGTTCTGTTCTAGGCCACTTAACTTGAATCCAATATGAAATGTAAAAACCAAAAATGTTGTAAAAACAAATCTGATTAAACTCTTTGTATGACTTTATGGGATGGTTGAGTAGCTCTTCATTGGAAAAAGGGAGAATTATTACTTGATTGAGATGAATTATGTTATAATACAGGGACAAGGAAAAATAGTTTTATTCTAAAGCAATCCTTACAAATTTAAGTGACTGTGCTGGTCATTAGTTTAGGTGTTATATCCTGTCTTCCCTTCATGCTGGAGGATAATGACACGTTATTCATATAGATGAAAATGGTTGAAGAATCAAAACTTCCCAGCAACTCTCCCCCTCCGTAGCTCTAGAAGACCACCATTTGTAAGACAGATGCAATTTTACTTAATATCTCCAGAAACTCAGTTTTCTCATCAATGAAATTAAGGAGCTAAGAATTACAGCAAATGATTTCTTAGGTCCCTTTCAGCTTATCTCCTGTAGTAGTTCATGGCCCTGAAAAATATACTCAAAATTACTCTATTTCCACCTAGTGGTAAAGCGGAACATTTCTCTTCACTTTCCTTTGATGAATGTTAGTAGTTGGTCAGCTTCCTATTCCACAAACTCACACATGAGTTTGGTGTGTATTGTTTAATTTTATTTAAAGACAACTTCCTAGTTACAGTTTGTGTAGCTGAATCTGCCTTCCACAAAGTTGACTGTGGTACATAATCGTTTCCTAAGGACCATAAACATTGGTGGCCGGGAAGTATGCAGCTGGTAGAGAAAGAACATCACATTAAATCAGTCACTGGAGAGAATACACAGAGCAATCCATGTTCAAACAACTGAGTCTTTTCTTAGTACATGTGCAGATTAAGCAAAAAAGGAGGCGGGGGCAAAGTGAACACTATAAAGCAATACCTCTCAAAGTTTAGTGTGCAAACAAATTACCTGGGGATCTTGTTAAAATGCAGATTCTGTAGTTTCCATAGCAGGGCACAAGATCATGCATTTCTTGCAAACTCCCAGGTGAAGCTAGTGTTACTGGTTTGGGAACCAGGCTTTGAATAGCAAAGCTGTAAAGTATGTAAGAACTTCCGTATGGCTTTGATACATCAGGGTGACTTTCACTTCCCTGCATAAGGATGTCTGATTTTATCTCCATAAAAATATAAAAAATATATAGAAAAGACAGGAAACTGAACAAACTCACTCCAAAAATTATCTTACTGAACATTTGGACTTTTTTCTAATTAACCTGAGGCAGCTATTTTTCTGTCTGTTCACCAGCAAGTGCGACAGAAGACTTCAAAGGGGGCAGGGAGGGTGGATACTATGTTATTTTAAATCTAGTTTCTCTCTTAAATTTTATAGCCAGTTTTTTTTTGTTTTTTTTTTTTTGGCCCTGATTCTTCCATGTCTTGCTCACTCATGCTGTATACACTCTGCTTAAAACCAGATCTTCCTTAAGAAAATCCCATTTGGAATCTGTTCCAAAAGAAAATCCTAATAAGTGGATAGAACATGGATCTGCATCTTGTCAGTTGTCTGTAGCAGCAAAACTTCCCAGACGAGTATAAGGTCAAGTTTTAAATCCTTCAGTGTATCCAGCCACAACAAGCTACCATTTATCAATGGAAGGTTGTTTTCTTTTGTTTTTGGTAATAAGATTATTTCTCATTAAAGCATTTATAAAAATGGAGTTATTTTATGAATTTTGTCCTTCTACTTAAAGCAGTTTGATTCCTCCCCAACAGGTCTGCAAATGGATAGCCATTAGAACTTTCTAATTGCTGGGGCACCTGGATGGCTCAGTTGGTTAAGCAGTTGCCTTCGGCTCAGTCATGATCCAAGGGTGTCCAGGGATCGAGCCCCGCATTGGGCTCCCCGCTGAGCAGGGAGCCTGCTTCTCCCTCTCTTCTGTGCTCGCTATCTCTCTCTCTCTCTCTCTCAGATAAGTAAAATCTTGGGATGCCTGGGTGGCTCAGTCGGTTAAGCGTCTGCCTTCGGCTCAGGTCGTGATCCCAGGGTCCTGGGATTGAGTCCCACATTGGGCTCCCTGCTCCGCGGGAGCCTGCTTCTCCCTCTGCCTCTGCCTCTCTCTCTCTATCTATCTCTCATGAATAAATAAATAAAATCTTTAATAAAAAAAAATAAGTAAAATCTTTTTTTTTTTTTAAAGATTTTATTTATTCATGAGAGACAGAGAGAGAGGCAGAGGGAGAAGCAGGCTCCCAAGGAGCAGGGAGCCTGATGCGGGACTCCATCCCAGGACGCTGGGATCATGACGTGAGCCGAAGGCAGACGCTTAACCATCTGAGCCACCCAGGCACCCCTCAAATAAGTAAAATCTTAAAACAAAACAAAACAAAACCTTTCCAGTTGCCTAAATAATTCATCATAAGTATGCGCTTGATAAATTAACTGGATGTGAGAATAGAGAGAAAATGAGACATTGCAAAAGTTGCAATAAAAGTTATAATTTTAAAAAAGTTACAGTAAAGGTTTTTGGTTTTAAATAAGGCAGAGGGTATAATGGCTCATCTCAGTATAAGATCAATCCATTTCTCTTGCTTACACGGATCTTCCTACTGTCCAGACTTATATATTATTGGGTATTACATTTGTCATTAGCTCATGGCAACAGATTGCAGAAATATGTAGCCCTTTCATGCCTCATGTGGGTGGTATTCAAAGTGTCCTAGGTCTAAAACAACACGTAAGGGGGCATCTTGAAATGGAGCAGGAAGAGACTTGTCAAGCCACCCGCAATAAGCACAAAATGTTAGTTAAAACACTGTGCTTGTCAGGTAACACGGTCTCAAAATAAATCCCCTAGCAACCTCAACCTCCTCAAGCTCACCTCCAACAAAATTGGCACTCCCAATATACATTATATTATGTACAAAGTCTGGGGCTGGCCCAGCTCCAAGCACACAGACAAATTCATAAAGGGTACTTCTGCCCTTCAAAAATTGCAAAAGCAAAAATCCTCCAAATTAGATTTTTTCCACTGGAAGAGGCCAAATTCTTTTTTGCAGATTATACTTTCCCATTTTTCAGTCTCACTTTCCATGTAATATTCTGTGATTTAAGGTTTTTTCCCCCCAGACTCTTAACACTATTTGATCATTTCTCTTTATTAATATTTATCCAAAAGACTAGATTTTTAAAGTCAAATCTACAAAACCACAGGGTTGCTTCCTTCTAAGCTATTTATCCCGATGGGTCAGGCCCGTTGCTTTCTTTCGTCTGAATTAGCTTTTAAGACAAATCATCAGAATTTAGTAACCTACCTAAATCTGACCAAAGACACTTTCTCAATCCTAACTCTCATGCTCTTTACTTGGTGGTGGGAAGAGCTACTCTAAATCCCTCAGAGACATGCACAGTATCACAAAAACAGCATCAAGCTGATTCTGTGCACTCCTCTAAAGGAGCCAAGAGGCAGGATGGATCCCTTTGTTTGTCCACCTGTAAACACCGTAGGACACTTTTTGTTCCCTGGCTCGCTTTTGCATTGACCACGCTTAAAGATACAAATCCAACAGCATATAGTGAAAGGTTTATTTTGCTCTCATGCATTTGCCTGTGCTGTCCTGACTCTTCTATTCCTGCATTCCTCCTTTTACAGCAAGAGTTTCTCAATTAAGTGACTCACAAATTAACAAATAATGAGAAACCAGTCTGAGTTTCCAATGAACCACATTCTGTTTTCTGGGTTGGCTAAACACTGTGATTCCATACAGGACTGGAAGGCCAGGTGGGTGTTAGCATTGAGGGCAACCATGATCGTAGTTTGGGTCTAATTTAGAAGATGGGATAAAGAATATTTGTGCTACAAATCTCAAATTTTGCTACCTATTTTGCAGATAGTTACATAGTTAATGTAACAGGACAAAGCCGGGGTTCCTAATGGCCTTTCTGCATTGGTAGGCTAGCCGAACTGAGCGCACTGTTTTTTGCATAGCCAAGATACGGTGTTGTCCTGGTGTGATTACAAATAGTGCTCCCTTTCACTCCAAGTAAATCAGATTGAATGATGTTGGGTGAAGAGTTGTGAGATTTAATTCTTATCTATCAGGCAGCTCCAAAGCCTCAGTTTCAAGTACAGCATTATCATGGCACTCTAGTAACATCTAATGAAAAAAACTGACGTTTGCTTTACAGGAGGGAAAAAGGGCTATAGGGCCATAGTCAATCTTTCCCTGCCCACATGGCATTTTGCAAATACGTCATATGTGGACTGGTCTGCTTACCCACAGATGAAGGGCCAGCAGAGCTGTCAACACAAGACAGATTCCTTTGATTCAAGTCAGACTACAATTTCAGACCACCTAATAATTATGTGGAATGACTTTTAGCCCTTGTCTTCAAGGAGTTTGTTAACCTAAGCTTACACCAACTAAGGAACTGCTTTTTTTTTTTTTTCCATTTAACCAACATTTATTAAAAATCCTTTGTTTTAGTTCAGCACATTCTGGAAATTCCCAGGTATTAAATGTCTTTGAAAATGTCAGATAAATTCATTTTATCTTTATAATATTAAGTGAATTTTCCAAGAAGATACCACACAGTCTTTTTGGTGGGGAGGTGATACATAGTCTTATTGCTTTCAATTGTATCCTGGAAACTCTATAGAGTTTTGTTTGTCTCAACAGGTCATCTCTTCGGCAGGAACCAGGTGGGTGTACTAAATGGATACATCCTGTTTAAAACGAATGTGCCAAATGCCACAAAGCCACCATCTAATCAGCAGATTAGAAAGATCTTGTCTGAGAAATACTGGGTTAGAGACTGTGATGCAACCCACATCGCTACCCAGCTCACTCTGTGTTTTAAAGTGAGTTCCTCACCATGAACTTGGGAATAAACTGACACTTGGCTGTCCCCAAGGTTGTGTGGCGCATGCAGACATACACAACTTGCAAACTAAAATCTGCCGGTGTACAAGTCAAGACAGGGATTCTGCACTACCCCAGCCTGATTGGTAAGGACCAGAAAATGCTGCTGTGCCCCCTTTCTCATGTCATTGATATGCCCTTTGGAGAGAAGAGACTCAGAAGCAAAGCTTAATGATTTTACCACACATGTTCTGACGCCCTTACCTTTCAGTAGAAACTATATGTGGTTCCTGGGGGAAGCATGTGGCTCTGTTATGACGAGTTTTACTGTATTTGTTGCATGGTATAAAATAGTATCACGTCTGCAGCTACGTTATCAGCACATGATGCAAAGTAGTAAAAGCCCTAGTCAGTCCAAACAACAACAACAAACCTGAAAGAGGTATCATAATGAATCCTCTTAGAAGCTGCAGACCCAAACCAGTCTTGCAAAGAACCCCTTAAACTGAAATATATCCTGAAACTCTCTTTTCTTCTACTACTCTAGAATAGTACCAAGCTTCTAGAAACAGGAAAGAGTGTCATTTACCAGCGTCTCTTTGAATGTTACTTACTATATGAAAGTTATTTATGTCATTTACTATATGAAAAGAAGTGTTGTTTTAATTGACTGCCTTTCCATTGTATTATGGTTTTGCATTTTGGTTGGCATAACCATTCCTGATGTATATTTACCGAAACGAAAGTTTGGTTCCATTATGGAACAGAAAATCATAACTATCTAATATTTCACTTGAAAGCAAGTGGGGATATAAATCGTAATTAAAATAAAAAATCACTTCAGAATTCAACAAACCCTTCATTTATCACTTTCCAATAAACATGAATACCGAGTGATGCTAAATCTTGTGAAAAATGTAACAGGTTTCCTTTTGCTTTAAGCTTTACTGAGCTAGTGGCCGACTGCAGCCTCTCATTTCATAGGGCAAAGCTCTAGTTCTTTCTCACACACTGATCTTTCTCGACCCAAAGCCTTAAGTCCTCAGTGCTCCTAGGGAACCGAGCTAGTTCAAGTCACTAGCACTTACTTATTCAGAAGTAAAACTTGATCTCTGGTGTCCACGCCCAAGTTGTATAATTTTTAATTGCACATTTTGGCAGTAATTCCTGGTCAGATCTGATCTTGGCCTAATTAGTTGTCCACTTGAGCATACATATTATTAGCAAATAATTTAAAGTTACAAAGTTTCATTTCTGAATATGCATTTGTGACTTGGATTCAGAACTAAAGAGAAATCTTAAAATCCTAGAGTTTGGAGGAATTATAGAGGTCTTCTACTTCAACTAAAGCCTATTAAGTTTCTCTCAATACAAATAAAACCAGTCTCTACTTAAATCCTTCTGGTGAAAGAGGCCTCACTTCCTCCCCAAGAAGCCCTTTCTATGTTCTAATAGTTCTGATTGGGAGGAAGCCATAATCTCTATTGTGCTGAAATCTGCTTCCAGTAATTTCTAGCTACTGGTCATAGCTTGACGCTCTGAAATAACAGAATTCTTGCTCACTTATTCTTCCATAGCTTTATAAGGCCTATAAGTATTTGATGATGATATTTCATCTGTATACCCAAATGTATTATATATAAAAGACCTGAGAGAACTATAAATAAACCTCTTTAAGTATGTATGTATGTGTATGTATATGAGTGCATGTATATATATATAGAGAGAGAGAGAGAGAGAGAGAGAAGGAGAAAGAGAGAAAGAGACATAGGGAGAGGGAGGGAGGGAGGGAGGGAGAGTGGTATGAGTTATAGCAAAAATAATAGTGAAAAAGAAGAATAACTCCGTTTTCAATTTTGAATAAGCTTAGAGGCTAGGAAGGACCAAATAATGATTTGAAGCTGTTTAGCAGGACTATTACAAAACATTCTGAAAAAGAATCATTTCCACTCTACGTAATTAGAATATTTGCATAATCTAACTGCAGTTGGTACCTGAATAAAGTCTTTCCAGAGTAAGAAGTAACATAATCCCAAATCATAGGATTACCAAGAATTCCAAATATATTCTGTAATTATTTAAGTATTAAAAAAATACTTTATAGGGAGAAATATTAAGATGGAAAATAAGGTAAGAGGATTGGCCTAAAAATTAAATTATTTCTATCAATCATATTTGGCCTATGAATTGATGATTACAGCAATGCTAGTGTACAGATTTTAGCTACGGAGAATTTAACACTATAATTAATTATGCAATTGCTTGGCCTCCACCTTTGTTCCTCAGGAAAGCCATATATCATGACAACATGTGTCATATAAACAGATGGACACAATTTGCTCACTATCCAAACTGTAACAGGAACTTTTAGGTTCTTTAGTTAAACTTCTTCAAAGAAATGTCATGATCTCTGTGGCCTCAGTTGTCCTGTGTCTTCACTTAAACTGAAAAAAGATTATCTTAAAAAGATTATTTAAGAATTGAGTTAGAGGGGGCGCCTGGGTGGCTCAGACGTTAAGCGTCTGCCTTCGGAGTCATGATCCCGGGGTCCTGGGATCGAGTCCCACATCGGGCTCCCTGCTCAGTGGGAAGCCTGCTTCTCTCTCTCCCACTCCCCCTGCTTGTGTTCCCTCTCTCGCTGTGTCTCTCTCTGTCAAATAAATAAATAAAAATCTTTAAAAAAAAAAAAAAGAATTGAGTTAGAGTAGCTTTTGTCTCTATCATAACCACCCTTTAATACTTTAAGATACACCAGGCAAAGAAACACGAGCATCTCTCATAAAACAATCATTTTATTAAGTATCCGCCCTAAAGGCACAATGTTGAAAGAACAGTGGCCTAGGATGTAGGAGACCCTCTTCCTAGAACTTACTCTGCTATAAAATAACTGTATAAACTTAGCTTTGTGTATTCTCACCGTAAAAGGAGAAGAGAGTAAATCAAGTTTCAAGCACATACGTATTAATTTCATATCTTTAACAATCTAGAAAGAAAGCTGCTTTGACAATAACAACAAAAAACCCTAACTGTGTCTTTTGATCATTTGTCATCTAATTTAAGGGTATAATATAATGGTTGAAAATTAAAATTCATGCTATTGACTGTTTTCAGACTCAGACTCCTGAGCAAATTTTGTAATACAACCTTTATTCTTACTGCTCAGCCCCCTTCTGCCCAGCAAGATCTTGCTGAAGGGGGCATTATAAGTAGAGAGATGGAAGGGTTCCTGCAGTCAAGGAAACTGCCAGGGAGAAATTTTCAGTGATTGGGGGCGTGGAGAGGGGGTGGTTATTCACACATGAGATCCACACTAACAGCTCACACACACACACACACACACACACACACACACACACAAGTCAGCTTCAAATATCTACTAAGTGCAAAATAAATTTCAGATATATTTAACTTTATTATTCAGATGTAAATAAGTTTCAAATGGAACCAATTCCAGTCAAATAAGACTTTTCCCACCCTTTCTTTTTCCTCTCTTCCCCAACTCTAGAGCAGTCAGAGTAGCCTCTTGGAGGCAGGAGGATAGTTGAGAAGTCTCCACCTTTCCATGATGGAGGTTTTTCAGTCTGCACAGAAGCTGAAGGACAGGAGGAAGCTGCTCTTTGCCTGAACAAGGAGGAGGCCCCTCTTAACACCCACGAGTCACAGCTGTATTGACTTACGCTTGTGAAAATGTGCAAGAGGCACTCTCTTTTGCCCCATATTTCCTCCTCCTTCCTTAACTCCACTCTTGTTTTCCTTTTTTTTTTCCTCATCTGCAAAGGATTTCTGCTATTTCTTGAAAAAATTGCCAGGGTCTATGCTAAATCTATTATCTAAATCAATTAAGTCAACTGGATGCCGCTGAAAACAAATGGCACGAAGACAGTGTGAGTAGATTTGAACATGAAAACCTCACTTCTAGGTTACTGGGTGTGTTTATTTGTTTTTACTATCACCAGAGCCTTGATGATTGCATCATTCTACACATGACTCCATGGGCTGAAGAAAAGGTAATGAAGAACATTGATGATGTATTGGAAATCAGTGACCAGTACTGTAATTAAAAAAAAAAAAAAAAAAGACAAGAGGGTGGGAATGGACTTTGTGGTTAAAGAAACTCTGGGTACTGGAAATACCACGGAGATTAAGCCTCTCTTTATCTTCCATTTATTATTCAGAGATGACATCTCCTTTTCTTCTTCACCTACTTAAGGTGTATGGGGCAAGAAGGGGAGGTTCTCTTTGAAGGCTACAAGTTTAACTTGCTCATTCAGTTTCTCCTTACCATCAGCAAGAAGAAAAATTATAGATGCATATACATTACTTACAAATAAATTCAAGAAGGTGATTCTCCTTTCTTCTCCACACCATCTCCAAAGTCTCACTCAGCTTTTCAAAGACAAGTTAAAGTAACAGACATTTCATTTTGCAAATTTATTTCTGGAATCGTTCCTGGCCCCAGGATCATTTAAGGTAAATGATCATCTCTCACAGGTTTTCTCTTAACTGAGTAAAAAGTAGGTATAGTTTATAAGAATTTCTGAAATAAGATTATTAGGATTTATAAGGAACTTTAATAAAAGGGCTTGACCTACTTAAAAGGAATGGGTCAGAAGCTGTCAGTTTAATTAATGCTACCTTCTATAGTAATGTATTGCAAAAGTTCTGGTATCTTCAGAACTTTCATCCAAACACTACGATAAACAGAAGGTACATTAGGAAGACCTCAGTGTTCATCTTAGCAAAATGTCCAGGCTTAATGCCTCACCCTCTGAATGGCTTACTTTGACATTGCTCTTTTCAGGCCAATGAATCAACAACAATTTCCTAAGATAATTTTAAAATGGTTACTCATACATGAGATCATCACACTGGTACCCTGCCATATGTTATTAAATTGTCTCAGTTCACAGCATACCCTTTCAGCTAGAGTGTGAACAGTTACAGCTAGGGAGTAGGTCATAATGACAAGAGACCAAGAAGACAGCTTAGTTACCTGCAAATGCTAGGCAAGGATGATGTTTCCTCCGAGTTCCCAACCTTACTAGCAAACATCAAAAATTAGGACTAATGTAAAATAGGAATCCCCATTCACAGCTGATAAGATTGTAAATTAGTACAACCACTTTGGAATTCTTTTTGTAATTATCTACTGAACTGAACATTTATACCAAGAGACATGTGCAAAACCATTCATGGTAGTGATATTTGCAATAGCCTGCATATGGAAATAACTCAGATTTTCATGAACAGCAGACTGGATTTTTCAGTGGGGTACAGTCATACAATGGAACAGCATCCAGCAATGAAAATGAAATTACAGCTACTTGGAACCACTTGGATGACATTTCTTAAACATAATGTTGAGCGAAAGAATCCCCACAGATTAAGAACCTGAATATTCTACTTATAAAAACATCCAAAAATAGGGGCGCCTGGGTGGCTCAGTCGTTAAGCGTCTGCCTTCGGCTCAGGTCATGATGCCAGGGTCCTGGGATCGAGTCCCGCGCCGGGCTCCCTGCTCTGCGGGAAGCCTGCTTCTCCCTCTCCCACTCCCCCTGCTTGTGTTCCCTTTCTTGCTCTGTCAAATAAATAAATAAAATCTCAAATAAATAAATAAATAAATAAATAAATAAAACATTCCAAAAGTACAGTCCTGGCCCCAGCAAATAACTGGTTTAGCTCACAATTTCTGGAGCGGGTATTCTCTGTGGTTCCAGATACTTTCTTCAGAATCTAAGCTAACGAATGTACCCCTAAGACTTACTTGGTACTATGGTTTAGCTAGCGTCCCCCACATGAGGACTTCAGGCATCCGTCAATGACTTTCACTTGAACCTTTATCATGGAATGCCTCTAGGAAAAGGGTAGAGTGGAAAAGAAGACAGGACATGAGCACTGGAAGGGCAAAAAGAACGTAATTATTAACATAAACGGGCAAGGGAAGAAAATATGTAATTCCTGCATATTCACAGAATCCCTTGAAAGGAACATGTAGATTAGGACTTTGGTCTGTGATATGTCATAGGGAAACTTGTACATCAGCTGCACGACCAGCAGGACACAACCCAAACATTAATATCTTCAAGTTTTAGTTTCTGGTCTGTAAAATGGATATAAATTAGAGCTTTTAAATTATTTTTTTTAAAAGATTTTATTTATTTATTTGAGAGAGAGATAGTGAGAGAGACAGAGCACGAGCAGGGGGAAAGGGAGAAGCAGACTCCCCGCTGAGCTGGGAGCCTGATGTGGGACTCGATCCTAGGACCCTGCGATCATGACCTGAGCTGAAGGCAGACGCTTAACCAACTGAGCCACCGGGGAGCCCCGAGCTTTTAAATTCTTCTTTGAGGTAAAATTAATGATTTAATACTTTAATTGTTAAGAAAAGCTTTTATTAGTCTTTCTGTTGTTTGTTTTTTACATCTGCAAAAACTACATCAGTCTGAAGCTACTTACAAGAGGTGGAGAGTTAGTGAAATTAATACAGACCATGCTCCCTTCTGTGAGCCCAAAGTCTGCTTAAAATCATCTCAGTTATCTTAGGGGCTTTGAATGCCATTCAAATCATTTACTATTACAACCACAGATCTTTATAGGTAAAAAAAAAAAAAAAAAAAAGACTTTCCAGAGCTTATTCTGGCCCAGTAGTCAGAAAGGCAAAGAATGACCATCCCCGGGGCACCTGGGTGGCTCAGTCGTTAAGCGTCTGCCTTCGGCTCAGGTCATGATCCCAGGGTCCTGGGATCAAGCCCCGCATTGGGCTCCCTGCTCAGCGGGAAGCCTGCTTCTCTCTCTCCCACTCCCCCTGCTTGTGTTCCCTCTCTCGCTGTGTCTCTCTCTGTTAAATAAATAAATAAAATCTTTAAAAAAAAAAAAAAAAAAGAATGACCGTCCTCATCTTATCTGTCTTTGAAACTTCCTCCAAAAAATTTTTTTGACCTAAAAGTATTGGTACTGACATAATTTAATTAAGCATGCATGAAACTGCAGTGCTCCAGAATCTGAAATTGATATAATTAAAGTGAAATGCAAAGTGTGCACCTCTGATACCATTTTTTTAATGTCACACTCCATCACTTCTGTTTAATATCAAATCACACAAGAGACTTTTCATCTGTTAATTGCATTTTACATGCCCTTCATCATTGGCCTTGAAGCAATTAAATTTGAGAAAAATTATTGAAGCAAGGGCTAAGGTCCAAAATAATCAAGTTCACTAAAGTTGCTTTCATTTAATAATGTCTCTAGCAGATAAATTACCATTCATAGGTTCATGCTACTGTAGCTTTTTTACTCTCAAAAATACTTAGATTAAAAGCTGAGGGGCGCCTGGGTGGCTCAGTTGGTTAAGCAACTGCCTTCGGCTCAGGTCATGATCCTGGAGTCCCAGGATCGAGTCCCGCATCGGGCTCCCTGCTCAGCGGGGAGTCTGCTTCTCCCTCTGACCCTCCTCCCTCTCGTGCTCTCTGTCTCTCATTCTCTCTCACAAATAAATAAATAAAAAATCTAAAAAAAAAAAAAAAAAAGCTGAAAGATTTTTATTTTCAGAATATTTGTGAAAATCTAGCAAAAAGAAAGCTGCTCATTTCTAATACTGTGTTATAGAAATTATCATTCTTTATGTTAAGTATACATTATTTGCAAACAGTAACAATAAAATTATAATTTGTCAATTTTCATTATCCCCCATCCATGTGTCTCATGAGCTACAAAGTATTCTTGGCAGTGTTATGGCTCAGGTATTCCCTGTAGACTTAGCACAGAGGACCTGAGAATTTGACTTCTAGTCAGTAAGAAACCTAACCCACGACATTTTTGATTATTGGGTTGAATCATAGGAAGTTACCCTAGTTAAAAAATGTAGTTAAAAATTGTCAAATCCAGGCAATTTCATATAATAGAACCAAATAGCTGATGGGTTTTGAATACAGGCCCTTGGTGTCCCTGGAAATATCTTTCTCCATCAAACTGATATAAATATATATTTTGGAATTATTATTTGATCAAGGGCTCTTCTGTTTACTATTCTCTATCTTTTCCTCATCCATTTACTCCTTTATCCTTTGAGTGGACAGCTTCTGTTTTATCATCCCAATTGAGACTCCTCTCTCCAAAATCACTGATAATTGCTCAGGAAATGGCAAAATCCAAAAACCTTTTCCTATCACCTCAGCCTGTCTACAGTCTTGGCCAATTTGATCATTCTCTCCTTTCAAAGTGTTTCTTCTTTCGTGTCCATGTCATTGTATTACCCGTTTCTTGACTTACCTTTCTAAATTTTTCTCTTTTCCATTCATCACCTAAATGAAGGCATTCTATTAGTCTCAACTTTCATTCTTTTTCTTGCTCTATAGATTTATACTTTGACCTTAATCTTCTTCACCCTGAGAGAATGAGCTCTTTTTCTGCTTTCCGGCCACCAGAACATACACACTCAACTGTACTCTCCTTGCCTCTTACTCGATAAAAATGTGCCATTTTTCCTCTATTAGCAATCCCTCCTTATGCAATCACCTGCCTTCCAACTACCCCAGGGACACTGATGCCTTAGCTTATCCTTTGCCCTACACCCTCAACCCCTTCCTAGAGGCTCAGAATATAAACTTGCTTGATTTTATCCTGTGATATAAAAAAATCTTTTGACTCTATGCCACCTTTTATTTTTTTTAAAAGATTTTATTTATTTATTTGACAGAGAGAGAGATAGCAAGAGCAGGAACACAAGCAGGGGGAGTGGGAGAGGGAGAAGCAGGCTTCCTGCCGAGCAGGGAGCCCGATGTGGGACTCGATCCCAGGACCCCGGGACCATGAACTGAGCCGAAGGCAGACGCTTAACGACTGAGCCACCCAGGCGCCCTCTATGCCACCTTTTAGCTACTGCCCTATATCTTTTTTTTTTTTTTCATTCACAGTCCCACTTAAGTATTCTAACTTGTTTTAATCTTTGTCTCTTTCTAACTTTTATTACCTAATGTCTTAGATTGGACAACTCCAGAAGGTGGCTCTGATGAGAATTTGATGGAAGTGGCTTATTTGGGAGACAATCCCAGCCAGGCGGATGGGGAGGCGACTTAGAGAAGGAAAAGAGTCCAGATAGGATGTGTCAATTCATAGGGTACTGCTGTAGGAAACTGAGATTTGAATCTCATCGAGGACATTTGAGAAACTATGCAGAACATGTCCGAGAAGTACTCCCTCTTTGGAGGTGGGAATCCTGGGGTACTTACCCATCAACTCTCATCCTGGATCACTGAGGGTTGCTCCTGGTGACATTGACTCTCTAGCCCTTCTGGCCAGCTCCAAGACAAAGCTGGGCGCCTGCTGGCCCCCAAGGTAGAAAGTGGCAGGTGTTGGCAGTAGGAGGCAGGTATAGGAATGGCGAATGCTGAAGGAGGAGGAGCGCCAACTGTGCCAATACACCCACTGTAATTAGCCTCCAGCTTTTACCACTTCATTTTATGGTGTGGAGCCAATAGTCTCATAATTGTCCAACCTAATGAAATTTCTTTTGTCCTCATCCTTGCCCTCTCTATAGGCAGCATTTGGGTCTTCAGTCATCATCCCCCTGGATATTTTCCTTTTCTTGGCTTTTAAGAAGCCACTCTTTCTTGCTTCTTTCACCTCTATGCCAATTTCACCTCCTTTTCAGCTGTCTCTTCTCCAAGTGTTGATGCTTCACAGGGCTCTGCTTTGGATTTCTCATTGTGCACACTATTCCTTAGACATCCCTTCTAATTCTATGACTCCCACAACCACTTATGCGATGTTGACTTCTAAATCTGTGTGTCCAGCCTAGAGTCTTCTCCTGAGGTCGCAGCCATGCATCAGATTGTATCCCATGCGGGCGCCTGGGTGGCTCAGTTGGTTAAGCGACTGCCTTCGGCTCAGGTCATGATCCTGGAGTCCCGGGATCGAGTCCCGCATCGGGCTCCCTGCTCGGCAGGGAGTCTGCTTCTCCCTCTGACCCTCCTCCCTCTCATGCTCTCTGTCTCTCATTCTCTCTGTCTCAAATAAATAAATAAAATCTTTAAAAAAAAAA
>NC_138372.1:123528686-123555699 GCF_054177405.1 Leptonychotes weddellii
GAGGCCCCCTCCCCCGCCGTCTATCCTCCTGAATATCACCTTGGATTCACTTCTCCGCACGTCCTACCTTCCAGAAAGTGGTCGCTTTCCTGTTCAGAGAGTTGTTGCTATTCTTTTCTTCGATCTCCTGTTGAGTCATAGGTGTTCAGAATGGTTTGATCCCTATCCAGCTGAATTCCTGGGACCAGACGAAATCCAGGTCTCCTTCTCTTCTGCCATCTTGCTCTGCCCCGATCATGTAATTTTTATTCTTCATTTTGTTGATGTGGTATGTCATGGTGATTGATTTGCAAATATTAAACAGCAACCTAATAAATCCCACTTGATCATCGCGAATGATTGTTTCAATATACTGTTGAATGCAGTTTTCTAATATTTGTTGAGGATTTTTGCATCTATGTTCATCAGACATATTGGCCTATAGTTTTCTTTTTTTGTAGTCTTTGTCTGATTCTGGTATCAGGGTAATGCTGGCTTCATAAAATGAATTTGGAAGCTCTCCTTCCTCTTCTATTTTTTTTGGACTAGATTGAGAAGAATAGGTATTAACTGGTATTAACTCTTCTTTAAATGTTTGGTACACTTCACCTGTGAATCCATCTGGTCCTGTACTTTTTTATTGTAATTCTTTTGGTTGTTGTTTTTAATTCCAGTATAGGTAACATACAGGGTTATATTAGTTTCAGGTGTACAATATAGTGATTCAACAATTGCACACAACACCCAGTACTCATCACAAGTGCCCTCCTTAATCTCCATCACCTATTTCACCCATCTCCCCACCTAACTCCCCTCTGGTAACCATCAGTATGTTCTCTATAGTTAAGAGTCTGTTTCTTCATTTCTCTCTCCACCCCGCCCCCTTTGTTCCCTTTATTTGTTTTGTTTCTTAAATTCTACATTTGAGTGAAATCATATATTTGTCTTTCTGACTGACCTATTTCACTAGGCATTATACTCTCTAGCTCCATCCATGCTGTTGCAAATGGCAACATTTCATTTTTTAATGGCTGAATAATATTCCATTGTATATATATATTACATCTTCTTTATCCATTTATCTATCAGTGAACATTTGGGCTGTTTCTGTAACTTGTCTATTGTAAATAATTCTGCTATAAACATCAGAGTGTGTGTATCCCTTTGAATTAGTGTTTTTGTGTATTTAAGGTAGATATCAAGAGGTGTGATTACTGGATCATATGGTAATCACTATTTTTATCTATTTTCTCTATTTAATCTATTTTTAACTTTTTGAGAAATGCCCCCCCATACTGTTTTCCACAGTGGCTGCACCACTTTGCATTCTCACCAACAGTGTCCAAGGGTTCCTTTTTCTCCACATCCTTGCCAACACTTGTTTCTTGTGTTTTTTTATTTTAGCCATTCTGACAGGTGTGAGGTGATGTCTCATTATAGTTTTGATTTGCATTTCCCTGATGATGAGTGATGTTGAGCATCTTTTCATGTGTCTGTTGGCCATCTGGATGTCTTCTTTGGAAAAATGTCTGTTCATGTCTTCTACCCATTTTTTAATTGGCTTATTTGTTTTTTGGGTGTGGAGCTGTATTAGTTCTTTATATATTTTGGATACTAACCCTTTATTGGATATGTCATTTGCAAATATCTTCTCCCATTCAGTAGGTTGTCTTTTATTTTTGTTGATTGCTCCCATTGCTGTGCAGAAGCTTTTTATTTTGATGTAGTCCCAATAGTTCATTTTTGCTTTTATGTCCCTTGCTTTAGGAGACCTACCTAGAAAAATGTTGCTACTATCAGTGTCAGAGACATTGCTGCCTGTGTTCTTTTCCAGGATTTTTATGGTTTCAGGTCTCCCATTTAGGTCTTTAATCCATTTTGAGTTTGTTTTTGTGTATGGTTTAAGAAAGTGGTCCAGTTTCATTCTTTTTGCATGTATTTGACCAGTTTTGCCAGCACCGTTTGTCTTTTTCCCATTGGATATTCTTTCCTGCTTCATCAAAGTGTAATTGACCATATAATTGTGGGTTTATTTCTGGGTTTTCTATTCTGTTCCATTGATCTATGTGTCTATTTTTTGCCAGTACCACACTGTTTTGATTACTACAGCTTTGTAATATAACTTGAAGTTTGGAATTGTGATACCTCCAGCTTTGCTTTTCTTCTTCAAAATTATTTTGGCTTATCCAGGTATTTTATGGTTCCATAAAAATTTTAGGCTTGTTCGTTCTGGTTTGTGAAAAATGATGTTGGTATTTTGATAGGGATTGTATTAAATCTATAGATTGCTTTGGGTAGTATAGACATTTTAACAATATGCTTCCAATCCATAAGAATGGAATATCTTTCCATTTGTTTGTGTCATCTTCAATTTCTTTCATCAATGTTTTATAGTTTTCAGAGTACAGGTCTTTTACCTCTTTGGTTAAGTTTATTCCTAGGTATCTTATTATTTTTGGTGTAATTATAAAGGTATTGTTTTCTTAATTTCTCTTTCTGCTGCTTCATTATTAGTGTACAGAAATGCAACAGATTTCTGCACATTGATTGTATCCTGTGACTTTACTGAATTCATTTATCAGTTCTAGTATTTTATTTTTAGTGGCATATTTAGGGTTTTCTATATATAGTATCATGTCATCTGCAAATTGTGAAAGCCTTACTGCTTCCTTAGCAATTTGGATCACTTTTATTTCTTTTGTTGTCTGACTGCTGTGGCTAGGACTTCTAGTACTATGTTGAATAAAAGTGGTGAGTGGGGTGCCTGGGTGGCTCAGTTGGTTGAGCATCCGACTCTTGGTTCCAGGTCAGGTCATGATCTCAGGGTCAAGAGATCAAGCCCTGCATCTTGCTCTGCAGGGAGTCTGCTCGAGATTCTCTCCCTCTCCTTCCACCCCCGCCCCCCGCAATTGTGTGTGCTCTCTCCCTCTAAAATAAATAAATCTTAAAAAAAAAAAAAAAAGGTGGTGAGAGTAGACCTCTTTGTCTTGTTCCTGATCCTAAGGGAAAATCTCTCAGCTTTTCCCCATTGAGTATTATGTTCACTGTGGGTTTTTCATATATGGTCTTATTATGTTGAGCTATGTTCCCCCTAAACCTATTTTGTTGGGGGCTTTTATTTTGATATTGTGCTCTGACAAATGCATTTTCTGCATCTATTGAAATGATCATATGGTTTTCATCCTTTCTCTTATTAATGTTATGTAATACATTGATTTGTGAATATTGACCATCTTTGCATCCCGGGAATAAATCCCACTTGATTGTGGTGAATGATTTTTTTAATGTATTGTTGGATTTAGTTTGCTAGTAGGTTGTTAAGGATTTTTGCATCTATGTTCATCAGAGATATTGGCCTGTAGTTCTCTTTTTTTGTGGTGTCTGTATCTGGTTTTGGTATCAGGCTGATACTGGCCTCAAGAATGAATTCAGAAGTTTTTGTTCCCTTTTTTTTTTTTTTTTTTAATATTTTGAGAAGAATAGGTATTAACTCTTCTTTAAATGTTTGGTAGTATTTGCTTGTGAAGATGTTTGGTCCTGGACTTTTTTTTTTTTTATTACTGATTCAGTCTCCTTGCTGGTAATCAGTTTGCTCAAATTTTCTATTTCTTCCTGCTTCAGTTTTGGTAGGTTATATGTTTCTAGGAACTTATCCATTTCTTCTAGGTTGTCCAATTTGTTGGCATATAGTTTTTCATAATATTCTCTTACAATTGTTTATATTTCTGTGGTGTTGGTTGTTATTTCTCCTCTTTCAATTATGATTTTATTTGAGTGCTTTCTCTGTCTCTATTTTTCTTTTTCCCTGATGAGTCTGGCTAAAGGTTTATCAGTTTTGTTGGTTTTTCAAAGAACCAGCTCCTGGTTTCATTTATCTACTCGCTTGGTTTTTTTTAAGTTTCTATATCATTTATTTCTGTTCTAATCTTTATTATTTCATTCCTTCTGTTGTTTTGGGTTCTGCTTGTTTTTCTTTTCCTGGCTCCTTTAGGTGTAAGCTTAGGTTGTTTGAGATTTTTCTTGCTTCTTGAGGTAGGCCTGTATTACTATAAAATTCCCTCTTAGAACAGCTTTTGCTGCATCCCATTGTGTTTTCATTTTCATTTGTTTCCATGTACTTTTTGATTTCTTCTGTGATTTCTTGGTTGATCCACTCATTGTTTGGTAGCATGTTATTTAACCTCCATATATTTGTGCTCTTTCCAGATTTTTTTCTTGTGATTGGTTCCTAGTTTCATAGCATTGTGGTTGGAAAAGATGCATGGTAGGACTTCAGTCTTCTTGAATTTGTTGAAGCTTGTTTTGTGGCCTAATAGGTGATATATTCTGGAGAATGTTCTGTGTACACTTGAAAAGAATGTGTATTCTGCTGTTTTAGGATGGAATGTTCTGAATGTATCTGTTAAATCCATCTGATCCAGTGTGTCATTCAAAGCCACTGTTTCCTTGTTGATTTTCTGTTTGGATGATCTGTCCATCGATGTAAGTGGGGGGTTAAAGTCCCCTACTATTATTGTATTACTATTGATTAGTTCCTTTATGTTTGTTACTAACTGTTTTATGTATTTGGGTGCCTATTTTGGGTTCATAAATATTTACAGTTGTTATATCTTCTTGTTAGACTGTTCCCTTTATTATTTTATAATGTCCTTCTTTGTCTCTTTTTACAGACTTTGTTTTAAAGTCTATCTTGTCCAATATGAGTATTTCCACTCCTGTTCTCTTTTGACATTCATTTGTATGATAAATGTTTGTCCATCCCCTCACTTTCAATCTGCAGGTATCTTTAGGTATGAAGTTAGTCTCTTGTAGACAGCATATGGATGGCTCTTGTTTTTTTTTTTTTTTATCCACTCTGTCATACTGTCTTTTGATTGGAGAATTTAGTCCATTGACATTCAAAGTAATTATTGGTAGATATGTATTTGCCATTTTTTTTACTTGTTTTGTGGTGGTTTTGTAGTTTTTACTTTTTTTTTTTTTTTTTTAAGTAGGCTCTATGCCCAGTATGGGGCTTGAACTCAAGAACCTGAGATCAAGACCTGGGTTGAGATCAAGAGTTGGATGCTTAACTGACTGAGCCACCCAGGCACTCCATTTGTATTTTTCTGATCCTTTCTTCTCTTTCTCTCTTTTGTAGTTTGTTGATTTTCTCTAGTCATGCACTTGGATTCCTTACTCTTTATTTTTTGCGTATCTATTATTCTTTCCGGATTTGTAGTCACCAATGGGTTTATATATAACATCATCTGTGTATAGCAGTTTATATTAAGCTGATGGTCATTTAATTTTGAACTCATTCTTTATTCCTCTCCTCCACATTTCAGACATTTGGTATCCTTTTTACATCATTTTATTTTTATGAATCCCTTGACTTATTTTTACAGTAATACTTATTTTTACTGTTTTGTGTTTATTTTTTATACTCTCTCCTAATGTCTTTCCACTCAAAGAGCCCCCTTTAATATTTATTATAGGACTTGTTTAGTGGTCATAAATTCCTTTAGTTTTTGTTTTTTTGAGAAACTCTTTAACTCTCCTATTCTGAGTGATAGCTTCCTGAATAGAGTATCCTTGGCTGCAGATTTTTTCCGTTTCAGCTCTTTAAATATATTGTGCCACTTTCTTCTGACATGCAGTTTCTGCTGAAAAATCAGCTGATAGCCTTTGGGGTTTCCTTTGCATGTAACTGTCTTCTCTTGCAATCTTTAAAATTCACTATTTTTTGCCATTTTAAAGATTTTTTTTTTTTTATTTGTCAGAGAGAGAGACAGAACACAAGAAGGGGGAGAGGCAGGCAGAGGGAGAAGCAGGCTCCCTGCCAAGCAAGGAGCCCGATGTGGGACTCGATCCCAGGACCCTGGGATCATGACCTGAGCCGAAGGCAGCCGCTTAACCGACTGAGCCACCCAGGCGTCCCTTTTTTGCCATTTTAGTTACTATGTGTCTTGGTGAGGACCTCTGTGGGTTTAATTTGTTGAGAAATCTCTTTGTCTTCTGAATCTGGATCTCTGTTTCCCTCCCCAGATTTGGGAAGTTTTCAGCTATTATTTCTTCAAATACATTTTCTGCCCCCCTTTCTCTCTCTTTGGGGATCCCTATAATGTGAATGTTATTACACTTAATAGAGTCACTGGGTTCTCTATTCTCATTATGCAGTATTTGTTTGTCTCTCATCTGTTCAGCTTGTTTTCCATTACTCTATCCTCCAGGTCGCTTTGCCTCTGTAGCCTACTGTTTAGTGCATCTATTGTATTTTTAGTTTCATTTATTGAGTTCTTCATCTCTCATTTTTTTAAAAGATTTTATTTATTTATTTGACCAAGAGAGACACAGCGAGAGAGGGAACACAAGCAGGGGGAGTGGGAGAAGGAGAAGCAGGCTCCCCGCTGAGCAGGGAGCCTGATGCAGGGCTCAATCCCAGGACCCTGGGATCATGACCCAAGTCAAAGGCAGATGCTCAATGACTGAGCCACCCAGGAGCCCCCATCTCTCATATCTTTTTAATCCCTTTGTCAAGGGTCTCACTGATGTCCTCCACCCTTTTCTGAGGTCCAGTGAATATCTTTATGATCATCACTTTAAATTCTGTATCAGGCATACTACTTATTTCTGTTTTGCTCAGATCTCCTGCTGTAATTTTGTCATGTTCTTTCATTTGGGACATATTTCTCTATCTCATTTTGTATCACCCTCTGTGTCTGTTCCTTTGTGTTAGGAAAGTTAGCTATGTCTTCTGCTCTTAAGAGTAGTGGCTTTGGGGCGCCTGGGTGGCTCAGTCAGTTAAGCGGCTGCCTTCGGCTCAGGTCATGATCCCGGGGTCCTGGGATCAAGCCCCGCATCAGGCTCCCTGCTCAGTGGAGAGTCTGCTTCTCCTTCTCTCTCTGCCTACTTGTGCTCTCTATCTCTCTGTCAAATAAATAAATAAAATCTTTAAAAAAAAAAAAAAAGAGTAGTGGCTTTATGAAGAAGAGGTTCTGTAGGGCCCTTCAGTGCAGTGTCCCCTGTTCACCAGAACCTGGCGCTTTAAGGGAGTCTCCTATGTGTATTGCCTGCATTTTACTATTGAGTCTGAGTCCCTTCCATTCAGTCCAGACCTCTGCACTAACTCTCTGCCTATTGTGGGCTGTGCTTATACTCTGTGATGTTAATGAGACCTTAGCAGGCTGGTGGAGTGAACCACAGAAGGGCTCAGGGATGGGCTGGCTGTGTTAGCAAAATTTGTGCTGAGCCACTAGTCCTAGGCCAGATGCCCCAGATTTCAGTGGCCTCCAGGGGTGTGGAGCATGAAGGGAGTGGCTGGGTGGGGTGCACTTGGTGTTAAAAAACTTTGCACTGAGCCCAAGGCCGAGGCCAGCAGGCTTGAAGTGGAGGAGTCCTCAAGAGAACTCATGGGTGGGGTGCACTATCAGCAGGTTAGGTAGAAAGTATTTGTGCATTGTCACCTCTCACAGTTGGCTCTGTGTTTATGTGGGGGGAGGGGGAAGGAAAATGGCACCTGCCAGCTCCTTTGTTCTACAGAAGTCCCCCAACATGCTCTGAAACCCTTATAAACAGGTCTTCCTCCCATTTGTGCCAAAATGTTGATTCTTTGTTGCCTCTCTGTGGGCTGTTGTCTCTTTAAGAGCAGTAACCCAGCTATCACTTGCCCTCCTAGCTCTCCCAGTGCTGAGTCAGTTGACTTTTAAAGTTCCAGGCTCTATGTCCTGCTGGTTATACAGACTCACAGAATTCAGCTTCTCTGGTTTTCAAGGCCAGATGTCATGGGGATTGATTTTCCCTACATGGGCTCCCTGGTGCTTTCCCCTCTCCATGCCCACAGCTTCTTCCCTCTTGCAGGCAGCTCCCAACTACCATTTCTTCCCTTCCTAAACTTTCTAGTGTGGCCTCTTCTCTACATTTAGTTGTGGAGTTTGTTCTTCCAGTCTTCAGATTACTTTCTAGTTTATTGACTCAGATGTCAGTGATATCTAGTTGTAAATGTGGGACTGGGTGAGCTTAGGGTCCTCCTACTCTGCGATCTTCCCTCCATTCTGGTCCTGGACTTTTGTTTGTTGGGAGTTTTTTGATTACTGGTTCAATTTCATTACTAGTAATTGGCCTGTTCAGATTTTGTTTCTTCCCTGTTTTGGAAGATTGCATATTTCTAGGAATTTGTCCATTTCTTCTGGGTTGTCCAACTTGTTGGCACATAATTATATATCAGTCTCATAATCCTTTGTATTTCTGTGATGTTGGTTGTTACTTCTCTTTCATTTCTGATTTTACTTGTCCTATCCCTTTATTTCTTAACGAGTCTGACCAAAGGTTTATCAGTTTTGTTTATCTTTTCAAAGAATCAACTCTTGGTTTTATTTATCTCTGCTGTTGTTTTGGATTTTTTTTTTTTAAGTCTCTATTTCATTTATTTCTGCTCTGATACTTATTTCCTTTCTTCTGTTAACCTTGGGTTTTCTTTGTTCTTTTTCTAGTTCCTTTAGGTGTAAGATTAGATTGAGATTTTTGTTTCTGAGGTAGGCCTTACCTCAGAAGGGGTTGTGGGAAACTCACAATAAGTTTCCCTCTTACAACTGTTTCTCTGCATCCCAAAGATTTTGGACTGTTTTTATTTTCATTTGTCTCCATGTATTTTATTTCCTGTAAGTTGTGGGAAACTCACAATGTTTCCCTCTTACAACTGTTTCTCTGCATCCCAAAGATTTTGGACTGTTTTTATTTTCATTTGTCTCCATGTATTTTATTTCCTGTAAGATTTCTTTGACCCATTTCCTGTTTGGTAGTATGTTGTTTAGCCTCCATCTGTGTGTGTGTTTTCTAGTTTTTTTTTCTTGATTTCTAGTTGCATATCATTGTGGTCAGAAAAGATGCATAATATGATTTCATAATGATTTCTATATTCTTGAATTTATTGAGATTTGTTTTGTGGCCTAACGTGATCTATTCTGGGGAATGTTCTATGTGCACTTGAGAAGAACTTGTTTTTGATAGAATGTTCTGTATCTGTTAATTCCATCAGTGTCATTCAGACACAGTTTCCTTTGATTTTCTGCCTGTTTTATGTATCCACTGATGTAAGTGGGGTGTTAGAGTCCCATACTATTATTAATGTCTAATTCTCCCTTTGTTAATAACTACTTTGTGTATTTAGGTGCTCCAATATTGAGTGGATACTTAAAACTGTTATATTCTCTTGTAGGATTGACTGCTTTATCATTATGTAATGCCCTTCCTTTGTCTCTTTCTTTCAAATAAGTTTTCTGCGCCTTTCTCTCTCTCTGTCTCTCCTCCTTCTGGGATGCCCATAATGTAAATGTTTGTTCACTTGATGTTGTCCAAAACCTCCTCTATCATTTTTAAAAATTCTTTTTTTGCTCTTCAGCTTGGGTGCTTTCCATTACTCTTTCTTCCAAATGGCTGATCCATTCTTCTGCATCCACTAATACTGTTGATTCCCTCTAGTGTATTTTTCATTTGTTATTTTTTTTTTTTTAAAGATTTTATTTATTTATTTGAGAGAGAGAGACTGAGAGAGCACATGAGAGGGGGGAGGGTCGGGAGGGTCAGAGGGAGAAGCAGACTCCCTGCCGAGCAGGGAGCCCGATGTGGGACTCGATCCCGGGACTCCAGGATCATGACCTGAGCCGAAGGCAGTCGCTTAACCAACTGAGCCACCCAGGCGCCCTTCATTTCAGTTATTGTACTCTTCAACCCTGGTTCTTTTTTTATATTTTTTATCTCCTTGTCAAAGCTCTCATTTTATTCTCACACTCTTCTCCAGTCTGATGAGCATCTTTACAATCATTATTTTAAACTCTTTAGCAGGCATATTGATTATTCCTGTTTCATTTAATTTTCTGGGTTTTATCTTGTTCTTTCATTTGGAACATATTCTTCTGTCTCCACATTTTGCTTGACTGTGTTTCTATGAATTAGGTAGAACAGCTGCTTCTCCTAATCTTGAAGGAATGGTCTTGTGTATGGTCATCCCCTGTGCAGACTGTGTGCCTGGTAACTTTGGCTGGCTGCCTGGAGCTGTGACTGGCTTGGGGGTCCCTGGACACTCTGCTGGGGCTGCCCTGGTGGGATGGCCAGAGCTGAAGTGGGCATGGGCTGGGGTGATCCTGGGGCTCTCTGCACAGAGAGTGCCCTGGTCAGCTGAAGCTGAAGTGGGCATGGGCTGGGGCAGTCTCTGGGTTCTCTGTGTAGAAGGCATCTTAACAAGATAGCTGAAGCTGAAATGGGTGCAACCCAGGTTGTCACAGGGTTTTCCACACACCTGGCACCCTGGCAGGTGTGTTCTTCCTTCTACAAGGAAGAACCCTGGGAGTACAGCTGAAGCTGAAGTGGGTATAAGCCAGAGTGTGCTCAGCACAGGGGGTGCCCTAGTAGAGTGACTGGAGCCAAGGCCGGTGTCAAGCAGGGTGTCCCAAGACAAGGTGCATAGGAGGCACCTTAGTGGGGTAGCTGAAGCAGGTGTGAGCCAGGAGGCCACCTGGAGCCAAAGTGGTATGGGCCTGTGAAGTTCTGGGGTGGCTTATACCTGTTGCACCTTGGTGCAACCACGGGAGATATACATAGTGAGCACTTACTAGGAGTGTCCCAGTGTTTGTCAAGCTGGGGCTACCTTGGTGAGACAGCTAGGGCTGGTATGGACTAGGGACTGGGGGCTCACTGAGGGGGTTAAGGCCAGCTATGGCACCTGAACAGTGCTCCCATCCACACTATCAAGGTGGAAGGGGAATGTAAACCGTGGTGCTCACCAGCCCCTCTGACCTGGAGAGTTCCAGCAGCTCCCTTGCCGTATGATAGGATTCTAGGTCTAGTTCCTTTATATCTATTTGCTCTTTTAAACCGTTGCTTTTTTTCTGTGCCCCAGAGCTCACAAATCTGCTCACAGTCCTTCAGTACTACCCCTCCCCACTCCAGTGTGTGTCCTGGGTGGGGGTTTCCCTTCATTACTGTCTCTATCCTTCTTGCCATTCTTTATGTGGTCTTTTGTGCAGAAACTGTTAAGTCCTTAGTTTTTCAGGAGGAATTATTTTACATATTAGTGTAGATTTAGTGTGTGAAGGTGAGTTCAGGATCTTTCTACATAGCCATCTTGGACCAGAGTCCCAATTATCTTTTTCATCGATAAGGAGTTATTTAAATAATCTGGATAGAATTTGTCAGAGTATTGCAAACTCTGGGGGTTGCCTTCTGACTCTCCTATTCATATATTTAGATGATAAAAGTAGCCTGATCAATCAGTCTTCCTTTATGATTAGTGGGTTTTGTTTTTGTTTTTTTGGTCCTATTTACCAAATCGTTTACCACAAAGACAGGAAGCTATTGTCCTATGCTATCTTCTGGAAGCTTTATCTTCCATATTTAAGTTTATGATCCATCTGGAATTGATTTTTGTGCATGTGGATCAAGATTTTTTCCCCTTTGGATATTCATATTAATTGATTCCACACATTTACTAAAAATCATTTTTCCTTATTGCATTAATTATCATAAACTAGAGAGCTTTATGTTGGTCTATTTCTGAACACTATTCCATTGGTCTATTTGAATATCCTTGTGCTAGTAGTATCACTGTTTTAATTATGGTACCTCTATAACGAGTCTTGATAACTAGTGGTGTCGTCTTCTAACTTCACTATTATGCTTTAAAATGGTCTTTGCTGTTTTTGGCTCTCTCTATTTCCACGTAAGTTGTTAGCCCTCCCACCTTATGCCGCCACCCAAACCATTAGGATTTTGATGGATTGCATTCAATCTACATCAATTTGACAGGAATTAACATCTGAAAAATAGTTCTAAACAATAAACATGTATATTACTATTCAGATCTTTTAAAAATTTCTCAGTAATGTTTTATGCTTTTTCTGTATAGAGCTCTTGTACATCTTTCATTAGACAAATTCATTCCTAGTTATCTGATAGCTTTTTAAATACTATATATATATCTTCATTAAATGCTAACTTATGTGTTGGTAGCTTATACAAATGATTTTGTACATTGACCTTACCTCTTGTACCACCACTAAAGACACTAATTAGAAAGAAAAGCCAAAAGGATCTGTAAAAAACCCAAGTGGGAAATCAGTGAATTAGTTTTATTTCTCCAATCAATCCTTGTACTGTTTGTTTGGGTTTTTTTGTTGTTTTATTTTGTACCTTGCGTTTAAGGCTATAGATTTCCCTGTAGGCAGTGCTTGACCTGTACCCACAAATTTTGATATTATTTTCATAACAAAAAACCTTGGAAAGTGAAGAACCTTCAAGGAATAATGCCAGGGATAGAATCAAGGGATAGCATAACATTAAAAAAGTGAATAAAAGGGTTGGAAGATAAAGTTAAGGAAGTCCCTTATAAACAAATGGAAAGAGATGTTAAACAGAGGAAATAAGAGGATAAATCTAGGAGGTCCAACACCTGAATAAGAAAAATTCCAGGAAGAGAGGACAGAGAATGAGGAAGGGAGGAAACTATAAAAGAAAACACTAAAGGACTTGAACTTTCCAGAATGAAAGGATGAGAATTAGCACAATGGATTGGGGGGGGGGGAAGACATCTTATCACCAGGAAATTTAGGATTTTCTTTTGATTTCTGGAGTTTTCTAAAATCTTCAATAAAAGACTTAATGGATTGAAAATTAAAAGACTTCTCATCCTAAATTCTGAGGGAAAACTGTTTTCAAGCTAGCATTCTAGAACTAGCCAAACTATTAATGAAGGAATAGACATTTTCTTGTGAGATATCAAAATTTTACCTCTAAGTACCTGGAAGAGGGGCTCACCAAAATGAGGAAATGAGCAGGAAGATCAAGGACACAGATGACTGAACGTAAGAGAAGCTCCAGGAGGACTGCTATGCAGCACACTTAGCCAGTAACCAATTCACACTGGAAGAAAAGGAAAAGGGCACCAAAAAGTCTATCTATAGGAGGAAAAGAAAACAGTGCTAATAGAACAGAATACCTGATTAGGGCTAGACAAGTAGAAAATAAAGAGGTTTTACAATCCTGGGGAAAATGTGTTAATTTCAAGAAGAACAAAAGTTGCACAGGAAAGAAAATATAATCATAACATACTAGTTAACCAGTGAATAAAAGTCCTAAGTTAAACACTGAATATAAATTTAACAAGAAAGATATTACCATACTAGGAGGATGAAAAGGAAGAGGTAAAGGTAACTCATGGGTGAGTTAAAAGTACAAAATCCTCATCTTCTATAACAGCAAGTTAACAGATAATGAATAAAGCCAATAAGTATGTAACAGAATATATCCATCTTTAAAAAGATGGATGTAAAGACTAGAAGAAACTGCTAAGAGTTGGAGAGATGGACTTCTATTACTCAAATTTTCAAACTATTATTGGATAACTCACTTGTCAATCCTTTATCCATGTCCAAAGAAATTTCGGCCACAAATTACCTAGTTGCATTTAGAATAAAAAAATCAAGTCTTTCAGAAAAGCTGGGAAAACTGGCAAAAAAACCCCCAAGAACATATATTAAATCACAACTGCAGATGTCAAATATATACAACTCAACACAAAACCCCTAGAAGTACTTTAAATTATAAACTTTAACAATGTTCAATCATACTTATTTAAAATTTTATTCATTAGTCTTAATTAAAATAAATTTTAATTGAAAAATTAACCATAGAGGAATATAGTACAAGTTATTTTTACTGCACATGACCAACTGTACAAATACAATACTCAAATCTTAGTATATTTTTAAATATATTAGATGTGCACAATAAAATAACCTCCTACTTTATAGATGCACTTTTCATTCTATCAAATATAAGGCTCACATGAGACCATAACAAAACTTAATACTCTGTTCAAGTGCCCAGGGACAAGGCGAAGCAGTCAATTAACCTTTTAAAATATCTATGAACTAGAACAGTTTTCTTTGAGTTTCATAAGCCAAAGACTATTAAGGAATATTTTAAGACTGAGTACTGGTGGCAAAGAAATTAAGGAGTTTGGGGGAAAAAACATAGTTTAGTATTAACAGTACAGTATATCTGCCAGGTTCTAGGTTTCCTGTGCACAACCAGGTTAATATGAAGATCTTTAAAACATGAATATTGAATTTAGTACAATTTTATAGTGTACCTAATTATAGTAGAAAAGTAGATACCTGATGAGAATGCTTTTTTGAAACAGCTTTTTTACATAGGGTCTTTAAGAGAATCCAAACAAATACTGTAATGCAGGGTCTTGGAAAATATATTAACTGCGAAATGCCCACAATTAGAAATGTTATCTGGCAATACGGTAATTGAAATGGTGTGGCAATGTGAAATGTTAAAAGGAATGATAATGTAAAATATGAAAACGATGATGAGATCATTTTTACTTCAAAACCTAAAGTAAAAATAAAGGGTGGTGAGCTCATTACTTTATATATGTTATAACTAGGAATTGCTACCTCCAAAATATTTATTCTCTCAATGCTTGTTTTTGAATTGCCCATATTTGACAGATGCTATGTGTAGAATAAAACTAGGTTCTCTGAAAAGAAAAAAACCTTGGTCTAGGAAGTACCCATTATATACTTACAAATTTAATTAAATATGGCTTTGGGAACTAAAGAAAATTTTTTCCAAAAAGTTACCTAATTAAGAATGCTTAATGTACAGTCAAAATTTCAGAGGCTCGTATACACTTAGAAACTGCTATTTCAGTTGATGTGATTGATACCTTGTCTCAACTACCTGTGTATTTTTCCCCAAAGTATACTCTTACACGCAGAATTTTTAAAACAATGAAATATTTCAGCTCTTCTTTCATACCCTTAGTAAAATATACAACACTGTAATTTTTTAATCTGGATATCAAAGACAATTTAAACCAACCATATTATACATCTGAAATAAATGTCCTAAATTTTATAACACCATCAGTGTGTCAGCAAATATGGGGAAATGCAGCTGTGATTGAATATGTGGGGCTGTTGCAATTACTCTTCATCGTCTCTTTGAAGTGGTATCACCTGAATTTCTTTGGCTATCCTTTCTGCTAATGTTTTACTATTTGCAGCAATTATTCTTCGTGACATCAAGTCAAATGGCCCACCTAAAATCAAACCAAACATAATTCCTGTAAAACTAGTATAGCAATATGTACTATGGTCAATCATAACATTTTAATACTTTGTTTTCTTTAAAAAAAACTGTCATAACCATAATGCTTAAGCTTTGGCAATACATGAATGAGTTTTAAGAATCTTTTAGTAAATACCAGGGTTTTTTTTGGGGGTGGGGAGCGTTTCAATCATACCGGTCTGAAAAATGCCATTTTTTAAAAAATTTTTATTTATATTTGTTAGTTAACATGCAGTGTAATATTAGCTTCATCTACTTCTTTCCTGTGTTCTTTTTCTAATCTTTTTGTTACTTTTATTACCTCTTTCATGTTTGGGAATCTATGGACAGGAAATTTGACTCCACAGCACAGCATTTTCATATCTCTCCTTCCCATTTCCTTATTTCTTCATTGCCTTTCTCCCAGATCACAAGTGAATATCTTTCGGCCCAGGTTCACTCTTCACTTTAAAACATTTCACCATCAGTTCAAAGCAAGAAGTTAACCTCTCTAGGCCCAAGGCAGAAAGTGATGGTGGGGGAAGTTCATTGTCAACCACCCCAGTCACCAAAAAGCTCTTGGTACAAACCTCAGATTCAGTGACCTTCTGTAATTTTCCAAAAGCGTCTCAAGAGTTCCTGATACTCACAGGTTTGAAGAGGCTTAGTCATTTATCATTATTATTCCCACATTACAATTAGCTTCTTATCCTTGCCTCTCTCAATTTGTTATTCTGATTTTGCAGAAAATTACATGGCTTGTTTTTGTTTGGCCTTTAAGAGTTTAAGTGTAACATATATTAAACATTAAAAGAAAAAAGCCACATATAAAGGAAAGTACCAGAGAGAAAAATGCTTTACTGTCCCATAATTTTACCTGTCACATCCATTAGTACTCCACCAGCTTCAGTAACAATAATGCCAGCTCCTGCCATATCCCAGCAGTGAATTCCCATTTCATAATATGCATCTGCAACTCCAGTTGCCACAAGGCACATATTAACAGCTGCTGTCCCAACACCTCGGATCCTAACAAATAACATTTAAAAATAAGATTAAAAAAAATCCTTCAAAAAGGCTCCTCCTTTAGTTTAGGTGAGAATTTACAAGTAAAAAAACAAAAAACAAAAAACAAAACTTATCTAATTTTAAAATAAAAATACATAAAATCTAATTATGATACACTATACAGATGATAAAATTAATCCCCACAGATCAATCATTTAGTAAGAAACACTAAAACAAAGATATTTTCGGGGGAAAAAAAATGCCATCATTCTTCTATAATGGCATGCACGTATATTCATATTTGTCTCAACTCGAACTACAGACCCATAATACAAGCAGTCTCTAGGAGGAGTAAAATATGTTATTGGTCATTGCCATGTGTGTACACATCAGTATGTGTGACTAAAGGGTAACAGCACACCTGGGCTCTGGTGAGACAGAGGCCTACCTGAAAAGAGTATTTCAGGTTTGCACCTCTTCCCTGGAAATATATCAGATTAAGGTAAGTATGGACACTACTTTGATGAGCCATTACAGTAATAACTGATTCAAGAATCACCAATAAATGCCAAAATGAGCAAGAGCAAGATTGGTATTTACATAATGTCAAAGTATCTCTCCCTAAGATACATAATACATGCATATATCATTTTATTGTGCTTGATCACACATCACAGATATTGATTTTTTACAAACTGAAGGTTTGTGGCAACCCTGCATCAAGCAAATCTACTGGCACTTTGTGTCTCTGTCACATTTTGGTAATTCTTGTAATATTTCAAATTTTTTCATTATTTGTTATGTTGATCAATGATTATGACTCCCTGAAAGCTCAGATGATTAGCTTTTAGTAATAAAATGTTAAAGTATGTACATTGCTTTTTTAGACATAATCCTATTATACATTTCATATATCGTGGTATAATATAACTTACATGGACTAGAAAACCAAAAAATTCATTTTACTTGCTTTATTGATATAGTTGCTTTATTGCTGTAGTCTAGAACCAAACCTGCAATATCACTGAGGTATGCCTGTACCTATAATGGGAAAGCATCCTTATAATGGTCTACCCCTATCAAGTGATCTAACTTATTATCACCAATAATGGGACAAAAAGGTATCAAGTGCCCCCTCCTCTGATGCACTGAGAGACACAACATTGCTTCTCTGGCATTCCTGCCAAAAATGTGTAACTCTAATCTTGAGGAAACCAGACAAACCCAAATCAAGAGACTTACTATAAAATAATTAGCCTACATTTTTCAAAAAAAAAAAAAAAAGACCAAGACTAAGCAACTGTTCCAGATTAAAGAAAACTGATGAGAAATGATAATTAAATGCAATGTTTGATCCTGGATTGAATCTTGGATCTGATTTTTTTCAAAATTTGGATAAAGTCACTATATCACTGTTAACTTCCTGATTTTTACAACTGTATTATAGTTATGTTAGGGAGCATCCCCTTTATTAAAGGAACACAAACTGAAATATTTAAGAAAAAGCATTCATCATGTCTGCAAGTAATTTTCAAATGATTTTTACTCCAACTCCTTTTGTAATTATTTAAACCGCTGCATATAAGACAGTGATATCTGTTCACTGAAAAGGAAATAACAGGAGTTAGGGGAGATCAGGAAGATGGAGTGGTAGGAGGATCCTGCACTCAACTCCTTCCACAGACACACCAAGATAACAGCTCTATTTGTGCAAATCACTCTGAAAAATGACCCAAAGTCTGGCAAAACAGACCTTCCAAAGTTAATTGTGGAGAGACCACATCAAAAAGGGCAGAAGGGGACAGAAATGCAGTTGGGAATCAAACCCTCCTGGTGAGACTAACCACAAACAGGAGGGATATCACAAGCGTGGAGAAGTGAGCTGATCAGACTCCATGCCAGGTACCCCAGGCATTAGGGAAACACACTGGGAAGATGAGCTCCCATAACATCTGGCTCTGATAACCAGTGGGGCTTAACTTTAAAAGCTGTTAAAATTAGGGTTTAACTCCAGGTACTTTAAATTAGCAGGCTTAGCTCTGGAAGAGCTGGAGGGCAATGGGAAACCATCCCTGCCCTAAAATAAGCCAAAATAACCAATAATAAATAGCCCAGCCTAGACACAGCATAAAAGTAGCTATTTGAAAAGTGCCTGTGGTATACACAGAAAGAGATTTATTTACTAATCACCGAACAAGTGCTGGAGGGGCAGGTATCTTCAGGAAACTTCTCCAAGAACAAAAGTGTAGCCATGTATCACTTCATCTCCCCCAGCCTAAATAGCCTGACACATGTGGGAACCCATGTAAACCCTCTCCACCTATTTTGCTAGCACTACATAACTCACCCTCACATTCACCTGCAGACCCACCCATACAACCCCCCACCCCACAACTTGGTAGGGGTTCCTGAAAAGCAGCTCCTGCCCACCACATCCTGCAAGCAGCCCCGGCAAGGATCAGTGCCACTCCAAAGTGACTCTTCCTTGGGTAGAGGGGGGATAACCCCACACACCAGCACACCCATAGTTCCAGCAGCCAAACCTTTTAGCTGGCCACCCAGGGAGAATGCCCTGCACTTGGTGTGCCTACAGCTAGAGCAGACAGACTTGGTATAGATATCTAATCTGACTGCCCACCCCTCCCAACAAAAACAGCCTCCCAGGGAGCCCCGCAGGGAAAGTGCCCTGACCTCTTGCCCTGCCATAGCTAGGGCAAACTAGATGCAGACACCTCCCACATACAAGCATGCAGTGGTCTCAAGCCCCTCAATGGTGCAGGACCAAACCTGGCATGTGCCTACAGCAGGCAAAATAAGATAGGTCATTGTAGCCAACTGGACTGAAGGCAAATGTGACTGAGCTACAATAGTAGGGTGCACAGAGCCCACAGAGAAGACACCCCTGGAGTGCCTGGTTCTGATGACATTGGGCTAAAGGCCCCACAGAACCTTTTCTTCACAAGGCCATTACTTTCAAGACCAGGAGACAGAGTTGACCTTCCTAATATACAGAAACAGTGAGTTAGACAAAATGAGGAGAGAAAGGAATATGTTCCAAATGAAAGAACAAAAAAATCACAGCAAAAAAGCTAAATGATATGGAGATAAGCACTATGCCTGATAAAGAAGTCAAAGTAATGGTCATAAAGATACTGACTTGAGGGGGAAAAAAAAAAAGATCTCAGATCTTCAACAAAGAGACAAGAAATATAAAAAAAGAACCAATCAGAGATGAAGAACTCAATAATGGGGGGGGAAAAAACCACCACACACACACCAGAGGGAATCAACAACAGAACAAAGGATGCACAAGAACAGATTGGTGATCTAGAAGACAGGATAATGTCCAGCAACCAAGCTGAAGGCAAAAAAAGAAAAAAAAAGATAAGGAAACTCTGTGATTTCATCAAGCATAATAACGTTAGTGTTCTAGGGATCTCAGGAGGAGAAGAGAGAAAGGAGCAGAAAACTTATTTGAAGAAATAATAGCGGAAAACTTCCCTAACCTGGAGAAAGAAACACACATCCATATCCAGGAGGCAGAGACCCTCCAACAAGATGAACCCAAGGAGATCCATATCTCCCTACACTGTCGTTACTTTCTGCCATGTTAATTATGAAAAGAAATTTTAAAAGCAGCAAGAGCAAAAACAGTTACATACAAGGGAAATCCCAAACAGCTACCAGCTGATTTCTTGGCAGAAACTTTGCAGGCCAGAAGACAGTGTCATGATATATTCAAAGTGCTTAAAGGAAAAAACCTGCAACTGGAATACTCTATCCAGCAAGATAATCATTCAGAATAGAAGGAGACATAAAGAGTTTCCCAGACAAACAAAAGTTAAAGGAGTTCATTACCACTAACCCATCCTTACACAAAATGTTGAATTCTGAGTGCAAAGAAAAGGCCCTAACAGTAAGACAATTATGAAAGGAAGAAATTTCACAAATAAATGCAAACATGTAATAAAGGTAGGTAAATCTCTTATAAAACCAGTATGGAGATGAAAACACAAAAGCAGTAAAATAAATTCTATGTACAAAAATGAGTCAAGGATACACAACATAAAACATATATACATTTATATATATAAAATATGACATTCATAAAACGTGGGTAGGGGAGTAAATATTTAGTGCTTTTAGAATTTGTTTGAACTTAAGCAAATATCAACTTAATATAGACTGCTATACCCATAAGATGTTAAATATGAACCTAATGGTAACTGCAAACCAAAAACCTATAATAGATATACTTTTGATTCCTTTCTCTTTTTTGTGTGTTTAACACTAAAAAGCCATCAAACCACAAGGGAAGAGAACAAGAGAAGGACCAGAGAAAAACAACCAGAAAAAAGTCACAAAATGGCAATAAGTAATACCTATGAATAATTACTTTAAAGGTTAAGAGGACAAAATGCTACAATCAAAAGATATAGGGTGACCAAAAAGATTTAAAAAACAAGACCTATCCATTTGCTGCCTGTAAGAGGTTTACTTTAGACCTAAAGACATGTATACACTTAATGGATGGAAAAAGATTCCATGAAAACAGAAGTGAAACAAAAAGCCACACTAGCAATATTTAGATCACACAAAATTCTTTTGTTACAGTCTTTGTTTTAAAGTCTAAGAAGGGCATTATATAATGATAAAGGGAACATTCTAAAAAGAGGGTATAACAATTGTAAATATCTATGTACCCAACACTGGACAATCAAACATATAAAGCAACTACTAACAGACATAAAGGGAGAAATTGACAATAGTACAATAATGGTAGGTGACTTTAACACAACACTTACATCAATGTATAGACCATCCGGAGAGAAAATCAACAGGAAACAGTATCTTTGAACAACACATTAGACTAATGGACCTAACAGATATATACAAAACATTTCATCTGAAAACAGCAGAATATATGTTCTTTTCAAGTGCACATAGAAAATTCTCCAGGACAGATCACATGCTAAGCCACAAAACAAATCTCAATAAAATCAAGAAGACTGAAATCCTACCAAGTATTTTTTTTTTTTTTTAAAGATTTTATTTATTTGAGACAGAGAGAATGAGAGACAGAGAGCATGAGAGGGAGGAGGGTCAGAGGGAGAAGCAGACTCCCCGCCGAGCAGGGGGAGCCCGATGCGGGACTCGATCCCGGGACTCCAGGATCATGACCTGAGCCGAAGGCAGTCGCTCAACCAACTGAGCCACCCAGGCGCCCCTACCAAGTATCTTTTCTGACCACAATCGTATAACACTAGAAATCAATTATAAGAGGAAATCTGGAAAGGAACACAAATACAGAGACTAAACAACCAATGGGTCAACCAAGAAATCAAAGAGGGAATAAAATTTATGGAGATAAAAGAAAATACAACTGTCCAAAATCTTTGAGATGCAGCAAAAAGCAGTTCTAAGAGGGAAGTTTATAGCAATACAAGCCGAACTTAAGAAACAAGAAAAATCTCAAACACCTAACCTTATATCTAGGAGATCTATAAAAAGAACAAAGTCCAAAGCTAATAGAAGGAAATATTAAGGCTAGAGCAGAAATAGAGACAAAAAAAAAAAAAAAAAAGTCAATGAAACTAGGAGCTGGTTCACTGAAAAGACAAAGCTGATAAACCTTTAGCCACATTCATCAACAAAAACAGAGAAAGACTCAATCAGTCACAACTGAAGGAGGATAAATAACTGATAGTACAGAAATGCAAAGGATTATAAAAGAATATTATGAAAATTATATTGGGCAACCTAGAAGAAATGAATAAATTCCTAGAAACATATAAACATCCATACCTGAATCAGGAAGAAATAGGAAATTTGAACAAACTAATTGCTAGCAATGAAACTGAATCAGTAATCAAACTCCCAACAAACAACAGTCTAGGACCAGATGGATTCACAGGTGAATTGTACCAAACATTAAGGAAAAGCTAATAAAATAAATTTTAAATAATAAAAAAATAAAGAATATATATTCTTCTCAAACTATTCCAAAAAGATAGAAGAAGGAAAGCTTCCAAATTCATTCTATGAGGCCAGCATTACTCTGACACCAAAACCAAAGACACTACAAAAGAAGAGAACTACAGGTTAAATCACTGCTGAACATAGATGCAAAAATCCTCAACAAAATATTAACAAGCCACATTTAACAATGCATTAAAATGATCATTCACCCTGATCAAGTGGGATTTATTGCGAAGATGCAGGGATGGTTCAATAGTCACAAATCAATGTCCTACACCACATCAACAAAATGAAAAATAAAAATCACATGATCAACCCACTAGATGCAGAAAACATGTGACAAATTTCAACACCTGTTCATGTTAAAAATCCTCAGCAAAGTTGGTTTACAGGGAACATACCTCAACATAATAAAGGCCATATATGAAAAACCAACAGCTAACATTAAACACAATGGTAAAATACTGACTTACAGCTTTTCCTCTAAGATCAGTAACAAGACAAGGATGTCCACTACCATCACTTTTCTTCAACATACTACTGGGAGTCCTAGCTGCAGCAATCACACAAGATAAAGGAATAAAAGGCATCCAAATTGGTAGGAATGAAGTAAAACTGTCACTACTTGCAGCTGCCCTGATACTATACATAGAACACCCTAAAGACTCCACCAAAAAACTTAAAAATGATACACCTTTACACCAAAGCAATTAAAAAAAAAAAGATTAAAATTATGTGATGCCTTTGGTTTCAAATATGCTTTACTGCTTATTTCTTACTGCATATCAAATTTAAGAAAGAACTGTTTAACAAATGTTAAACAGATGTTTCACTGCTTTCCAAATAGATAAAACCAAATTAATGTTAGTGGCTTTTGATAGTTTATATAAAGAATGGCAGACAAAATTTTCCCCTTTTCTCATGGGATATGCGATAGTTCATAGCTCATGTCCTAGAAAGCAAATATCAAGATCTTTCATAAATAACCCCTCGGTACTTCTATTCAGAGACAGAACTGTAGGCTGGAAGAACAATAATGATACTTACTGGCAATGCTTCTGTCCATTTCTAATAAATATCATGGGCTCTCAGGCAAGGAGCCTTATAGTCAGAAAAGAAGATATTCTTTTATGAACAAATATTACCAGAGAGAGTACTTAATTACCAAATAATCAAGGCTGTGGTCTAGATTTTACAAATGTCTTCTGAATCCTATTTTAGTCTGATCCTTCTATAGGATTAATATGGCATAAAGTAAAAAGGACAGTTTTTGGTATCACAGAGCTTTGAGTTTGCACCCCTACTTAGCTGCTTAAAACTGTAATCTTGAGAGTTTTCTCTTCAAGTTTTACTTTTCTTGTCATCAAAATGGGGAGACCAACTTACTTTGGACCACTGTTGTAATGGTTATAATAAATATCTGCAAAGCACCTAGGAGAGTGCCTGACATCTAAAAGAGCCTCAAAGATATGTTTAAGATGAAATTATTCCCTAAACCATGATGCCAGAAAACATTATAGAAGTAAATGGAGAGGGGGGCGCCTGGGTGGCTCAGATGGTTAAGCGTCTGCCTTCGGCTCAGGTCATGATCCCAGGGTCCTGGAATCGAGTCCCACATCGGGCTCCCTGCTCCTTGGGAGCCTGCTTCTCCCTCTGCCTCTCTCTCTCTCTCTCATGAATAAATAAATAAAATCTTTTAAAAAAAAAAAAAAAGAAGTAAATGGAGAGGAGCAAGATGGTGGCAGCGGAGTAGATTTAAATTTCGTCTGGTCCCAAGAATTCAGCTAGATAGGGATCGAACCATTCTGAACACCTACGAACTCAACAGGAGATCGAAGAAAAGAATAGCAGTAACCCTCTGAACAGAAAAGCGACCACTTTCTGGAAGGTAGGACGTGCAGAGAAGTGAATCCGAGGCAGTATACGGGAAGATAGACGGTGGGGGAGGGGGCTTCCGTTGGCTGTTACCAGCAACTGATTGAGCAGCGGAGCAAAAAATTGGAAGTCTGCTCTGCTGAGGGACATCACTCCAGTGCCTAAGTGGGGGTGGGGGAGTGGGAGTGGTGGAACCCTCGCTGGGACAGTGTGGTCTCAGGACCCTCAGGGTCACAGAAAGACCAAGGGTGCCTGAGTGTGGCAGAGCTCCCAGGTATCGGAGTAGGGAAGCGGGCTGCAAAGACAGAGCCGAGGCGTGGGCTCTCACCTCGGGGTTGCCATAAACTGTGATCCGCGGCATAGTCAGGCCACTGCTCTTTCAGCAGGGACCCAACAAGTGGCAGATCCGGGGAGCCTCCCCTTCCTACCCCCGGGAGGAGCAGCGTGGGAGCACACTGCAGGGATCTGCTGGGATTGGAGACTCCACACTGGGTCGGGTGCCAGAGATAGAAACGCTCGGTCACAGGCCAGGTGAGCATGGAGTGCTGCCGGAGACCAGGGAGATGGGAGTGATTCACTGCTTTTCTCTGGGGGCTCACTGAGGAGTGGGGCCCCGAGTTCTTGGCTCCTCTGGGGCAGAGATTGGGAGGCTGCCATTTTCACTCTCCTCCTCCAAAGCTGTACAGAAAGCTTGCAGGGAACAAAAGCTCCCGAGAGTAAACCCGAGATTACTTAGCCCGGGCCCTGGCAAGGGCGGGGCAATTCCGCCTCGCAAAGACATTTGAGAATCACTGCAACAGGCCCCTCCCCCAGAAGATCAGCAAGAATAGCCAGCCAAGACCAAGTTTACCGGTCAATGAGAACAGCAGAACTCAAGGACTAGGGGAATACTGCACATAGAATTCATGGCTTTTTTGCCCCCCTGATTCTTTAGTCTTTCAAAGTTAATTTTTTTAATTTTTTCTATTTTTGTTCGAATTTTTCTTATTCCCTTTTTCAACCAACATCTTAATCCCTTGTTAAAAATATTTTTTATTTTTCATTTTTACAGTCAAATTCTATCCCTTCACTGTAGTTAACCTTATTTTTGGTGTATGTATATATATATATATATATATATATGTATATATATACCAGTTGTTCTCTCTTTAAAATTTTGGGATACAGTTTCTTCTAACAGACAAAATATACCCTAAATCTCTAGTGTATGGCTTTGTTCTAGTCTCCTGCCTGATCACATTCTTTTTTTTTTTAATTTCTCTTTTTTCAACCAACTTATCAATTCCTTTTATAAAATCTTTTATAATTTCCATCTTTACGGTCATATTCCATCCCTTCATTGTACTTACCCTTATTTTTGTACATATAAGTTTTTCTTTCTTTAAAATTTTGGGAGGCACTTTCTTCTAACAGACCAAAATACGCCCGAAATCTAGTGTGTGGCACTGATCTATGCACCAGCCTGATCATATTTGATCACATATTTTTCTTTTTCTTTTTTCTTTCTTTCCCTTTCTTTTCCCCTGGTTTCCGGTCTCTTCTGATTTGTTTAATATATATTTTTCTGAGGTCGTTGTTACCCTTCTAGCATTTTGTTCTCTCATTCATTTGTTCTCCTCTAGAAAAAATGACAAGACGAAAAAACTCACCTCAAAAAAAAGAACAAGAGGCAGTACCGACTGCCAGGGACCTACTCAATACGGACATTAGTAAGATGTCGGAACTAGAGTTCAAATTGACAATTATAAAGATACTAGCTGGGCTTGAAAAAAAAGCATGGAAGATACTAGAGAAACCCTTTCTGGAGAAGTAAAAGAACTATAACCTAGTCGAAATCAAAAAGGCTATTAATGAGGTGCAATAAAAAATGGAGGCTCCAATTGCTAGGATAAATGAGGCAGAAGAGAGAATGAGTGATATAGAAGACCAAATGATGGAAAATAAGCTGACAAAAAGACAGATAAACAACTACTGGATCACGAGGGCAGAATTCAAGAGATAAGTGATACCATAAGACATAACAATATTAGAATAATTGGGATCCCAGAAGAAGACAGACAGAGAGGGACAGAAGGTATACTGGAGCAAATTATAGCAGAGAACTTCCCTAATTTGGGGAAGGAAACAGGCATCAAAATCCAGGAGGCACAGAGAGTTCCCCTCAAAATCAATAAAAATAGGTCAACACCCGGACATCTAATAGTAAAACTTACAAGTCTCAGAGACAAAGAGAACATCCTGAAAGCAGCTCGGGACAAGCGGTCTATAACCTACAATGGTAGAAACATTAGATTGGCAGCAGACCTATCCACAGCGACCTGGCAGGCCAAAAAGGACTGGCATGATATATTCACGGTGCTAAATGAGAAAAATATGCAGCCAAGAATACTTTATCCAGCTAGGATGTCATTTAAAATAGGAGAGATAAAAAGCTTCCGGGACAAACAGAAACTAAAAGAATTTGTGATCACCACACCAAACCTACAAGCAATATTAAAAGGGGTCCTCCAAGCAAAGAGAGAGCCTAAAAGTAACATAGACCAGAAAGGAACACAGACAATATACAGTAACAGTCACCTTACAGGCAATACAATGGCACTAAATTCCTATCTTTCAATAGTTACCCTGAATGTAAATGGGCTAAATGCCCCAATCAAAAGACACAGGCTATCGGATTGGATGAAAAAACAAGACCCATCAATACGCTGTCTGCAAGAGACTCATTTTAGACCCAAAGATACCTCCAGATTGGAAGTGAGGGGGTGGAAAACCATTTACCATGCTAATGGACATCAAAAGAAAGCTGGGGTGGCAATCCTTATATAAGACATATTAGATTTTAAACCAAAGACTGTAATAAGAGATGAGGAAGGACACAATATCCTACTTAAAGGGTCTATCCAACAAGAAGATCTAACAATTTTAAGTATCTATGCCCCTAACATGGGAGCAGCCAATTATATAAGCCAATTAATAACAAAAGCAAAGGGGCGCCTGGGTGGCTCAGTCGTTAAGTGTCTCCCTTCGGCTCAGGTCATGATCCCAGGGTCCTGGGATCAAGCCCCGCATTGGGCTC
>NC_138372.1:123556199-123620458 GCF_054177405.1 Leptonychotes weddellii
TGAATTGTGCAAGACTGTTGAATCACAGATCTGTACCTCTGAAACAAATAACGCAATATATGTTAAGAGAAAAAAAAAAGAAGATAGCAGGAAGGGAAGAATGAAGGGGGGGAATCAGAGGGGGAGACAAACCATGAGAGACTATGGACTCTGAAAAACAAACTGAGGGTTCTAGAGGAGAGGGGGGTGGGGGGATGGGTTAGCCTGGTGATGGGTATTAAAGAGGGCACGTTCTGCATGGAGCACTGGGTGTTATGCACAAACAATGAATCATGGAACACTACATCAAAAACTAATGATGTAATGCATGGTGATTAACATAATAAAAAATTTTAAAAAAACCTAATCAAAGGCAATGAGGAGGGGCACCTGGGTGGTTCAGTTGGTTGAGTGACTGCCTTCGGCTCAGGTCATGATCCCAGGGTCCTGGGATCGAGCCCCGCTTGGGCTCCCTCCTCCTCGGGGAGCCTGCTTCTCCCTCTCCCTCTGCCTGCTGCTCCCCTGGCTTGTGCTCTCTCTGTCAAATAAATAAATAAAATCTTTAAAAAAAATAAAAAGAAAAAGTCAATGAGGAAAAGCAATACATGAAAGAAGTAAAAAGGGTCAGAGAGAAAGTGGCTGAAAAAGAAGACCCAAAGGAAACTGAACATTCCTACCAGTGTCCTGAAGAAAATGAAAACAGAACAGAAAATTAAAATGAGAACTGAACTAGTATTTAAAACTGTAACTCAAAAAAATTTTTCTGAATGAAAAAAGATCTGAGTATACTTGTTAAAGGAGAAAATTCTGCCAGAATGAGCAATTCCAAGATCTATCCTTGTAAAGCTATTAGCCGTGGAAGATTAAAAGAAAAAAAAAAATTCTCAAGAGCCTCCAATTAAGACATAATTTTTTTTTTTCTTAAGATTTTATTTGTCAGAGAGAGAGAGGGAGAGCACACGTGAGCACATGCGAGTAAGCACGCACAAGCAGGGGGAACAGCAGAGGCAGAGGGAGAAGCAGGCTCCCTGTTGAGCAAGGAGCGCGATGGGGGACTTGATCCCAGGACCCTGGGATCATGACCTGAGCCAAAGGCAGACGCTTAACCAACTGAGCCACCCAGGCACCCCAAAAAATGAATTTAAAAGCCAAGAAAATTAGAATGGCATCAGATTTCTCAAAAGCAATATACAAAGCAAGGCAACAGTAAAATAGCATTTTCAAGACATTTAGTTCATACTGTTTCTTAAGGGTATTATATCCAGCCAGGCTGTTCAACATTCAAGGTCATAGAAAAACAGTACAGAATGTGCTAGAACTCATAGAGTCTTATACACATGTGCTCTTCTCAAGGAATCTATAGAGGATGAGCTCATACAATCTAAAGGTCACCTGGAAAACTTTATAAAATGCTTGCCCCATCCTTTCCTAAAGTCAAGCAAAAAACTAAGACCAAAGGGTAGAATTGAGACTAAACAAAACAGTCATATTAATAAATGAAGAGGCCTGTTTTATTAAAAGAAAAAAATACTTAAATTCATTTGCATTCTTAAGCAAAACTCCATTCCATGCTGTATTCAAGAGATACACTTAAAAAGGCTAAAAGTTAGAGTGGACCAAGATTTACCAGGCAAATAGCAATAATGAGAGTTTGCAATTTTGATATCAAAGCAGACTTTAAGTCTAAAAGCATGAAAGAAGACAAAGGATACTATATAAAGTTAAAATTATACAAGAAGTTATAACAGTATGTATAGGCATCAAATAATGCCATCTTCCACCTTATGTAAAATAAAAGCTCTAAGAGTTGCAAGGAGAAATATAGAGAAACATACCAATAATGGAAGAGTTTAACCTATCACTCAGTATACAGGTGAAGTAGACAAAAATAATAATAATAATAATAGGGTTCATCTTTAGGCTATATATCAAAGATTATACCCTAATAATGGAGAATATACTTTTCAGTGTGTACAGAACCATCCCCCCAATTAATCATATACTAGGCACAAATAAAATATTAGTCAACTCCATAGCAGATTCATTATGATGTAATAAAACTATTAAAATTAAAAATGAAATTTAAAAAATTTCTTTATAGAAATTTAAGAACACAACTCTTAGGTGAAAGGGAAAATACAAATTACAGAGTTTGTGAAAAATAATTATAATGAAACCCCTACATATTAGAATCTATGGGATACATTTAAAACAGTAAGATAAAAATTCATAACCTAACACATTAATAAAAAAAATCAAAAGGGCGCCTGGGTGGCTCAGATGGTTAAGCGTCTGCCTTCGGCTCAGGTCATGATCCCAGGGTCCTCTGCTCCTTGGGAGCCTGCTTCTCCCTCTGCCTCTCTCTCTCTGTCTCTCATGAATAAATAAATAAAATCTTTAAAAAAAAAAAAAAAATCAAAGAATAAAAATAAATTCAAGGCAGAGAGGAAAAAAACTGTAGATCAGAATAATAAATCATAATCCTAATTTTCGGTGTGGGGCGGGGGGAGTGGAGACAAACCACTAAGTAATTTAACCAAGATTTACAACAAGAAGAAAGCACAAATATAAAAAAAAAAAAAAATGACAAGGAAGAAGTAACTATTGATACAGAGAAACAGAAGTAAGTTATAAGAGTCTACCTTGTATTCTTCTATGCAAATAATTTGAAAACTAAGAGGAGGTGGGAATTTCTTAGGCTGTGGAAATATTCCAGATCAAAAGTGGCTGAAGAGACATGACAACTATATTCATGCTTGACCCTAGACTGAATCTTGCACTGGAGGAAGAAAATGCTACAAAGGACATTGTTAGGTCAACTGTCAGAACTATATATGGATGGTAGATTAGATGGAGCGTAAATTTATGAGGTCAACAATTGTACTGTGGTCATGGAGGAAAATATCCCTAATTTCAGGAAATAAATTGAAGTAGTTAGGAGTAAAGAGCCATAATATATGTAATTTACCCTAAAATAGTCCAGGGGGATAAAAGGTGTGTATACACTTGTGTATGCACACATTCATGTATGTACAACACACACACACACACACACACACACAGAGGGAATGATAAAATGATAAAGCAAATGGGGTAAAATGTTAACAACAGGTGAATATAAGTAAAGGGTATACTTTTTTCCCCATTATTTCTGCAAATTTTTTAAGTTTGAAATTGTTCTCAGAAAGTTTTTTTAATACATTACAAAATTATAATTATGGTACTGATCCCAAGCCTATTAAAAAATTTCATTTTTATGGAAAATTCATTCTTGAAAATGTTAAATTCTCTGGAACTTCAGGGAAGAAATGAAAAGAGCTTACCCATGAATAGGAATGCACAAAAGCTTTTCCAGATTAGAAAGAACAATTCTTACAGTCTCTGGTGTTCTGGAAGAGCCAAACTCTGTCACCAAAAGTGATTTGGTAATATCTAAAAGAGAATGTTTTAAATAATCACTAGAGTTTAACAATAAGAACTCTTATTTAAAAATGTGATACTTGTAATTCAGAATAAAATAGGACCATTTTTATCCCTCACCCTAGTTGTACCATATTTCTTTCATTCTAAGCCTTGAGGTATTAAAATTCTGATAAATTTATTATCCTTAAGTGGTTGTTTTTATAATCAAGGAGTCTGCTTCTTAGATCATCCCCCAAAAGTGTAGAATATAACCAATTTGCTTGCATGCATGATACCTTTAGTGGGAAACAAGCAAATACCTCAAATATTTAAAAAGTAGAATTTAGAAATTAAATAATTTAAATATAGATTTGAAATAAAACAGAAGTTTGAGTGGTGGCTGACCTCCATTTACTAAATTGATGGATTACCCAATGCTTTCCATTCTGTCTTGGAAACAACATGACTGAAGCTCATAACACACTCAACACTCTCCGCTAACAGGCTCCCTGTGTAGCATACCCTACACTTCATCTCCTCCCACCAGTGTACGCTTACCAACTTGTTCTGAACATGTTTACAATTACTGTTTCTTCTAATAATCACATAATCTAATTAAAAACTATAAAAAGCAAAAAAATTATAAAAAGGGAAAGGTTTAGTTTCTACAAAAGCTACCACATTACTTTGATTATAAGATGCCATGTTTTTTCACATGTTAATCATCTTAAAAATAATGATGCACATCCCAATCTTTGGGGTCTTAGAGTTCTATAAAAAGAAAATGAACTAAAAATCTGCTCTCAAATTAAGTGTTCAAGGAGAAAAATTATAAAAGTGTAGGGGGATTCTGAATTTAGATTGATTTGCAAGTATCTTTAAGCTCTTGATGCACTTAAAAGAATCTGAAATACAAACTGTGGGAAATGTTGGACACGGTTTATGGAAAAAAGGTGACTCAAAACTTCAATGAGCTGTCACACAGAAGACAAAATACCAATCATCAAGGTCATAAAAAATGTAGAGACCTCATTTTTAATGATTCCCGACATTAATAGACGTTTCCCCCCCCCTCAGATTTACAGTCTAACAACTGGTCCCAGCAACATCAGATTAGAGGAATTTGACAAAGAATTTGAGATGTAGTGGCTTAAACAATAAACCATGAACTCCATGGGGGCAGGAAGCCATTCTTATTCATCTTTCTATCCCCAGCACTTAGCAAGCTGCTGAGTCTGAAGTGGTGTTTGCTGGACTACACTTGCCTTCTTTGCTTCCACTACCACATTCAAAACTGTGGTGGAAATAAAAACGTAAAGGGAAAATACACATAATTTATGAATCTGTTAACAACTGGGAGAACTCCATTGGTTAACTCAAAAACAATAAAATACATGTATATAATATCAACCACACCAAAAATGAGAGGATAAACCTACCTTCCTGTTGTGAAACCTGTAGTTTTTGACCATTACAAAAGGCTCCCTTTCCTTTCCTGCCAGTATACATCTTATCCTCCAGGCAACTGTATACAACTCCAAATTCCATCTGCAGAAGGACAAAAGTTTCCTTTACCAAACCTGAGTATTTTTCACCATTAAATCAATACTTTTTGTTAAAGGCAGTAACAAAAAAATCCACTATATTGAGAATGTTTTCAAATAACTACTATGGGATACTTAAAAATGATAATTTCCAGCTTACACAGAGAAAGGAGATCATCAGACTTGAATCCTTGACACTTGCCCCTTCCATTTCTCAACTTAAGAGCACCCACCTTGACCTCTCGCTCTCCTGCCCCAGGTAGGTAAATATTTCCTACTTCCTTCCATATTATAATTCCTACCCTCTCAAATGTCTCTGAAAAACTCCTCTATCAACTGATCCTCCTTCTCTCAGATTTTCATTCTGGTACTTTCACACCAAATTTCTACCTCCCCCACAAAATTTTCAAGATGTTATCTTCTCCTTTTCCCTTCCCTGCCAAAGGGTAGTCTACACTTCACCTCTCCCATTCTCCTCTTAATAAAAATTACAATTTGGCTTCTGCCCTGATCACACACACTTCTGAAACTTCCCCAAAAGAGATTACCCAGGAACTCCTACTAACCAAATGCCATCTCCAAAGCACTGGAGACTGCGGACCATCATCCACACTTCATTACTTAATCCAGTACCCCCATGTTTCTGGCAGATTCTTAGTCCTACCTCACTCACTAATCTATCTTTGTGTCACTTTTTCGAAAGACCTTGTTCTCTGTCCAACCCTTAAAAGTTGTGTAGGTCAGGATTTGTTCACTCTTCCATATCTTCCATTCCCCTCTTGGATGTCTATCTTCTTAGAGGTTTGTTCTTTCCAGTCCATAAATTCAACTACCACCTTTAACTGTGGCCTGTTCCACCTATAATCCCATTGTCACAGGTAAGAACCTATGCTTCAGCTCATCTTGCAGAAACCTCAACCGAAGAGATCAAAGATCACTCATTACCTCATCACACCTCATTCCTTCCCCACGTGTCGTCTTCTTCAAATCTCATCTTGAAAGCACTTCTTGATTTTGGCATTTCCTCAGCCACCCTCACTGCCCCATCTTAGTTCAGAATCACCCAGCCTGCCCCTCTGGTATGATCTCTGCATTGCTAGAATTATCTGTCACTCTGTACTTGAAAAACCTCTACTGGTTTTCTACAGCCTAAAAACAAAATCTAAATGTTCTGACATAGGCCACAGTGCCTCACAATAAAACCACAACTAACTCACCTCATCAATTCTGCTCCTGCCACTTTCATAGTTTCACTCACAATGAACATCTCGTTCCCCACACACATCATGCTCTTCTCCAAGCTGTTCTGATTAAAATGCTTTCCTCCTTTTCTTCTTTAATCTGAAAAACTCCTACGTTTCTAAAACCCAACTCACATGACCAAATTCTAAAGACCCCTTCTGTATGAAGATTTCCCCAAACCACTCTTGGGCAGAATCAGATACACCCTCTTCATGTTCCCACGGCATTGTTTCATAGTTCCACTACGTATTTATCTGTTCGCACATCTAACTTGTGCATGAACTGCGAGTTAGTTCAGTGGCAGGAACAGCACATAGCCCAAGGCTGATTGTATGCTAAAGGTTCCTTTAGCTTCTTTCAGATGTTCTCACTAATGAGCGCAACCCTGTGCCTAAGATGTGTTTTAATTTTCATAGTTTTTTTTTAACTCTCTTGTGCACATGCTGATCAAATATATCACAAGCTCCTTGAAGACAGGTGTGTAAGATGTTAGTAAACATCATTCATTGTTTGATCGATCAAATAGCCAAACAGCAAGGAAATGCAATTGCTACAGATCGTATTCTACTGGGTTTTAGATATAGCAAGTATTTGGGTTCCTGAACATACTCAGCATTTCCCAACCATGTTCTGGCCTCTACCACTTTCTGGTCTTTCAAAGTCTCCCTTCACTGACGCCTATTAAGGCATTCCTAGCTCAAATCCCACCTCTTCCAGTTAGCATTTTAGATCACACATCAACTCCTATCATATCTGACTCTATTACATATATAATGGTGATTAAATACGGAATTGTATTTCAGTTACTTGCATGTATTTTTTCCTTTTAATTATTGCTTCTCAGACATTAAATTTTCTTTAATGGAAAAAGTATCATGCCGATTTTAACAGTTCTGCAGCTTACTTTGAAATAACGCAGCTATATAAATTGAATATAGAGACAAACCTAAATTTATTACAGACACATGTACTCTTTCTCAGAAAATAGGAGCAAGGCATTTTACCATAAATTTAAACAGCGTACCTTTTTATTTACAGTAAAGCCAATCGAAACAGCTACAAAAGGAAACCTTTAAAAAAAAAACACACACACACATATACAAATTTACCAAGATAAAATTATTTTCAATAAACATGTTTTTTCATAATGTAATTGACTACATAACTTTTCATACAAATAGTCTCACCCCTCCTCCCACAGAACAGTGTGTATAGTACGCAGCCCTCTGTGTAAATAGGGGGAATATGGGGAGAGATGGTGCATATACATACATATAGGATGCTTCTAGCTTCTACAGGCATGAAACATCTCTGAAAGAATTCACAAGAAACTGGTAACAGTGGCCACCTCCAGAGATGGGTCCTGAGAAACTGCGGTCAGAAGTGGGAAGGACACTTTGCACTGCATGACATTTTATATCTTTGGAATGTCAAATGCAACGAATATAGTAACTGTAAAATTTTTTTTTCAAAAAATAAAAACAAATTAAAAAATTTTTTAATTGTTCATGGTTAAAAAGTCTCTTTTCTTTGGTCATTTCTCCCATAGTAAGGACCTATAAACACAGATATCAAATTGTACAGAACGAACTGTCACTTGTCTTTAATACCAAACTTGGGAGTTTCACATGTTAAAAGTAAACCATTAGGCACAGCTATTGCTATGGCTGCAGGACAGTCTGAACACACAGGCTGTAATTTCTGACTCAAGAGTCAAGATGAACAAAATAAGAAAAATGTGTTCAACTACTGAAAATAAAAAGGTTAATATTTAATAGTTTTCATTTTAACAAAAATGGGATCATAGTATACACTCTGTATTAGAATCTTCTCTATGTTATGTCATGAGCATCTTTCCACATTAACACTCTACATATAGATTCTAGATCTTCGTTTTGCAGACTTTAACAATTCTGTACTAGTAAAGATATGTAGAGCTACACGGCAACTTCAAATGTAACATTTATGTGTAATCCCAACAAACCAGGCTACCCATTTTAACTGTCACCGGCAATCCCTCAGGCTTTCTTTTAGTGCTAATATACTGAGCTACATACTTTGTGCCAGGCACTACACTAAGTTCTTATATATAAGTATTACTCACTGAATCCCATGAACAGTTCTAAGAGGCAGGTACAATTAAGATGTCCATTTTACACATTAAAAAACAACAACGGAGGCTTAGAAAGATTAAATAACTTGCCTAAGGTCACAAAGCCTATAAAAGCATCTGGAATCAAGCCCAAGTCTGTTGATCTTAAAAGCCCATGCTCTTTTTAATAGTTTTTTCTCCCGGACTGAACCTACTCTATATAGACAACATTCTATGTGACCCCCAAAATTGACTCCATTAGTTCCTTAATCTCAAAGCAGCACTGTTGCTTGCTTACATTCTTATATGGCTCCACCAGTGAGAAAAAAAATGGTGAACAGGGCCCCTCGCTGCAAAAGTCCATGGCATGAATATTTCATCATCTCTTCCATATCTGATGAAAATTCTGCATAATACACTTCACTCTACAAATTATACAATTCTCTAAAGTATCTAGGTCTATTCAGTTAGTATACAAACAAGTAATTACAATATTAACATTTTAAAACATACCTATGTACAAAATTCGTTGTTCCATCAATAGGGTCAATGATCCATGTAGGGCTGTCAGTTAAGACACTTTTTTCCCCAGCTGCCACAGATTCCTCACCAATGAAACTAAAAGCAAGGACAAATTCCAAATCTTCACACTGCTTTCAACAATTTTCAAACCTAAACATTTCCTTAGATTCAGAGTCACTTTAATACATAACAAAAGTCCATATACCACTTTCCTATTGTTGTTCCTTCTTCCTTCAGATTGATAAAGTGAGAAAACTTTATTTCCCCCAGAGCAAAGTTATGTGAAAAATAAAATTCAAAATTCTCAAATGCAATACCAGGGTAAATAAAGGCACTCACATGTGTGTATGCACACACATTTGTTGCAAATGAGAACTTACTAAGGAAATGTGGTTTTTAAAAATAACTCCACAAATTCTCTCATGCTCTTCTCTTTAAGAGGTAGAACCTAACACCCCTTGCCTTGAGTGTGAATTTGAACTGAGTGACTCTCTTCTAACCAAGAGTCAAAGCAGAAGTTACAATATACAACTGTGAAGACTCGTTCATAAAAATGGTACTGTGGTTTCCATCTTATTTACTCTATTTCTCCCTCTGTCCCTTTCCTTTTCTTGCCCCAGGGGAAGCCAGTCACCATGTTAAGAGCTGCTCTATGGAGAGGCCCACATGGAGAAGAAATGAGGGGAGCTGCTAGCAGAAAACCCAGGAGGAACTGAAGTCACCAACAATCACCTAAGTGAACTTATCCTTCAGCCCTAAAATGCTACAGCTCTGACCAGCAGTTTGACTATAACTTTATGAGACCCCGACCAGAGCCATGCAGCCAAGCTACTCTCATATTCCTGACCCTTGAAAACTCTAAGATAATAAATGTTTGTTGTCTAGAGCTGCAAAGTTTTTAGGATAATTAGCTATGCAGCAATAGACAACATAGAGAACATTAAATAAGTCAATGAGAAAGCAAATTACCCACCAAAATTACTGTGTCTACATGCCTTCCTAAAACATGCTATGCAATAAATCTCAGGTGAATTTTGTAAATGGTGTCTGAGTTCATTGGTTTTCTTTTTATTTCTTTTGTTCATTTTCTTTCTTTTATTCAATACTGAACTATCCTATAATCAGTATGATTTTCTTTCATCCCCTTTTCACTTAGCTGTAAACCTTTTTACTAAGAGAAAGTATATTTAGCCACAGCTTTAAACATTTTTTCTTCTCCATGGCTAAAATATCAGGAACAGATAATGGCATGACCAAGAAATAGAAAATCAGGGGCACCTGGGTGGCTCAGTTGGTTAAGCCTCCAACTCTTGATTTCAGCTCAGGTTATGATCTCAGGGCCGTGAGCTCGAGCCCTGTGTCAGGCTCTGTGCTCAGCGGGGAGTCTGCTTGAGATTGTCTCTCCCTCCCCCTCCACCCACCCCCACCGTGTGCACTTGCTCTCTCTAAAATAAATAAATCTTTAAAAAAAAAAAGTAGAGAATGACAATGTTAAAACTTTAAAAGGATGACAATGTTTCTGCTATATGTCTCTGTAAGACAGCCCTGATTGTAGTGTTTTCTCTCAAACTCGTTAATGTTACCAACACTCTAACACATAAGACAGTTTGCGATATAGAGAATAAAACTTCTAAATCATAACTGTGGCAGACATTTGTCATATTAGCTTCCCAGCATCCAAACACTCCTCTTACTATGAAGGAACCCAAATACCTCCTGTTTGTTCCTTCCTGGCAGCTTGAGCTCGGGCAAGCAACCGGAGTTCAGCAAGACATTCCTGCTCAGGATCTGTAATCTTGAGATAATGAGGCCAAGATATCCAAAGGCAGCAGTCATGAAGCTACCACTGGTGGCATCTGAAGCAATGGCTCCTGGGCACCTGTAGCACGGCCTTCCTGACTTCTGCCTATGCCCTGCTCTCGGGGCTCCTGAGCTGCCCAACACTCTCCAAATAAATTCCTTTTCAGCTTAAGTTAACTAAAGTCAATTTCTGTGTCTAGAATCAAAATTTGTCTAGTACATTGACTCTAACCTAAGGTTCAATTTATCATGTGAAACTAAAATAAAAAATACCTGTGAGATGGATACTTTTCCTTTATGGAAGATATAAGCATTTTTTCAATTTTTTGGTCAGTAGCAGTTACCAAATCAGCTGGAGAACTTTTAATCATGACATTCATTTCACTTTTTATAGCTTCACGAACCACCTAAAAAGATTTTTTGATAAGCAAACAGAAAAGGCATATATCATTTTAAATCAAACTAAAAGATGAACTATAGAAGTGGTTTAAAACATTCAATCTGTCTGAAATGTTCTTAAAAATGTCTTACCACAATGTATATAAAATAAACTTACAGTGGTTATGACATTCTAGGTACAAAAGCATACAATCTTACATCCTATTTTAAATTCACATTTGTCATTAAAAAGGTTTAAGGACATAAGAGTATTGACTCCATTGAAAATGTTTAGTAAAATGAAAACAAATACAAATTAATCAAAATGCATGTGTTATTTCACAGGACAACCACATGCTGTCCACATCCATCACATCATGGCTGACAAGATTTCAGTTCATACCTCTCCAGCTTCTCTTGCTAGGGTTACTGCATAATCCATGCATTCCTGCCAAGGATCAGCCATCTTCTGAATAGATTTAACACAAGTCAGGACAAAGCAATTAAAAATCTCTAAGTCTTAATTACAGAATAGTTCAGAAAAACATCTCGATTAGCACAATACTTTCATTCAGGAAATGAATCACATGTACAAAATCACAAATGTAATTGCCCTCTTCTTGGTGTTAGAGTTCAATGTTTTTCAAGATTCACTGGTAAGTCCATTAAAAAATATTCTTACCTAAACCACTTCTAGTGTAGAAACATTTACATAACAAACAACAAAAAAAACACTCTATAAAAGTGTTTCCCAAAGTGCCCATAACATAACGTTTTAAAAAAACAACTCGGGGCGCCTGGGTGGCTCATTCGTTAAGCGTCTGACTTTGGCTCAGGTCGTGATCCCAGCGTCCTGGGATCGAGCCCCCGCATGGGGCTCCCTGCTCAGCGGGAGGCCTGCTTCTCCCTCTCCCACTTCCCCTGCTGTGTTCCCTCTCTTGCTGTGTCTCTCTCTGTCAAATAAATAAATAAAATCTTTAAAAAAAAAAAAAAAAAACAACACTCGATTGGGGGATGGAGAAGAAAGGACACATAAGTATTTTAAAAGATAGGTGTATGTTTGGGTAGAGAATAAAGTGAAAATAAAAGAACATTGGGAATGCTGAAATTAAAGAAGCTTTGAAAGGAAGGCACAGAAGGTATATACTCAATTCTGATGTTACAGTCCTCTGATCTTTCTATTATGACATGTGAGGAAAAGAATATTCCAGGACTAAAAAAATAATAAATTTCCCAGAAAAAAACCCATATTTTTGTCTTTTGAACTGTCCAGTTTTCCACTGACTTCTGAAGAGAATACCAAAATAACTCACCACTTGCTTGACCACACTCTAAAATCGGAACCTAGGACAGTGAAGCTTTGCAAGTGGTCAGAAAAATGTGCCATCATTTATAAAGCAACCCAAAGGATGCCTGGGTGGCTCAGTTGGTTAAGCATCTGCCCTCGGCTCAGGTCATGATCCCAGAGTCCTGGGATCCAGTATCGGGCTCCTTGCTCAGCAGGGAGCTTGCTTCTCCCTCTGCCTGCCGCTTCTCCCTGTTAGTGCTCTCTCCTCTCTGACAAATAAATAAAATCTTTAAAAAATAAAATATAAAGCAACCCCAATTTTGTCACTTTTATAATTGAGAATAACTGACACAGTTTCACCTTAAAGATTACTCAGAATTCCCTACCATGGTGCTCACAGTGTAGGAAAGAGGAAAGGAGGAGAGGGCAAAGGGCAGAAACAGTGAGGTGTTTCTGCTGGTAGTTGCCCTTTTTTTTTTTCCCTAAGATTTTTTTTTTTTTAATGTAAAAGGGAAGCCACTTTTCAAGTTACAGAAGTCACTGCTTAGAGTGTCTCAAGAATTGTTTCCAAATTCTTTTTTCTTTTTCCATTCTTACTCCATTCCTCTCTTCCAGGCTTAACAGAACTAGATTAACAGAACAGTGCATCTGCTTTGTTGCCAGAAACTTTGCTCAAGCCTCTCATATCTCTGCCTTCTAACAGCACCTGCACAGGTATAACTCCTACCAATTCTTCAATGCCCATTTCAAAAGCTACCCCTTCTAGGGATTCTCCATCCAGAATTCATTATTTGTTTAATCATCTGACAGCTATCTGCTAAATACCTATGATACACTGTGCACTGCATCATAGTAAGGAAAACAGGCCCAGTTCACTTACTTGCTAGTGGGGAGTCAGATATTAATAATAAAATCAGACTACATGCAAAATCACAAATGTAACAAAGCCTAAGTAGAAGTACAATGAGAGAACCATGTAACAGAAGAGCTTTAACCTGGCCTTAGGTATCAGATAAGGTTGCCCTGACAACATGATTAGACCAAGATCTGAAGGACAAGTGAATAGGCATTAACTAACTCAACTGCAGGATATAAGTGAAGAGTAACTAAAAGGCCTAAGTGTGACAGCTAGGAGATCAAGGGATGAGACTGGGGAGATAGTAGGCATCACCCCAGGCAGGACCTTAAAGGTAAGATTCTGACTGAGAGCCATGAAGAATCATTTCACCACCGCTATAGAAGAGGACAGATTGGAGGCTGGAGGGAGGAGTGGAGAGTGGGTGCTGGGTAGACTGGACTGGAGATTTAGAATTAGGATGCAGTAGTCCACAGGAGACCCGAACGTTGGCTTAGACCTAGGAGAGTGGAGGGAGAGGTGTTTATAGAGAAGTTTAGAGAATGGAGAGATACTTGCTTTGGGAGGTAAAGTTGGGGGGGCATTTAGCAATAATCTGGATATGGATATGAAAGGAAGAGTTCAATGATGCCCAGATTTCCCACTTTTAGCAACTGAATGGATAATAGTGACATTCACTGAAACGGGCAGTAACAGAAAAGAGTCAATTTGGAGATCTGGATAGGGGGTGGAGAGATCAAAAGTTTAATTAGTAGAGGAGGAGAAGCCTTCGTGAAACCAAAAGGAGATGTCAGTTAGGCAGCTGAACTAGGGATCCCGAGCTCACAGAAGAGATATGACCTGCAGATATAAATACTATGTAAGTCACCTACCTGAGTAGGCAACGACTGAGTCCTGAGCCTGAATAACATTCCTAAGTAAGGTATACACAGTGAAAAGCTGGGAGGACGCTTGGCCTGGAAGAGCCCATAAAGCTCCTGCATGACACTTAGGGCACTCAGGAATGTCTTCCTTACATTTTGATCATTTGTGTAGGTGCCTTATATTCACAACTACTTTGAGCATATTTCTTGATGGAAATGAGCATATTCTATTCACCTTCACTTTCCTACAAACGCCTGAAACATTCCCAACTGTTTCTGTCCCGGTCACAGCCTTCCTGACAGTGGGAACCATGCCACCTTCCTGTCACCTGTCCCCAGCAGGGCGACTGAAGACAACATGAGATGAGGGGCTCAAACTGGGACTGCATGACCCTGGAAATACGCCAGGTCTGAGCTTCCTTGGAATCAGTAAAAATGAAAAAGAGAAAATTATTCTACATCAGCTGCCACAAGGGTTTAGAGAGAACGCGGGGGCGAAACCGCTACACGACGTGGGGCCTGTTGCCGGTGTCACTCGGCGGCCGGGGCTAAGAATAACACCGCAGGGATAAAGGGGCCCCGGCTGCGGCCTCGGACCCTGCGCTCCCACCCACTCCGGCCGCGGGCGCGGAGGCCCGCACCTCCGACCCAGACGGCCCGACAGCCCATATGAAGGCGCAGGAATGCAGGACTTACCTCAACTTGGGGTCCGTCAGACTCACTAGGTTACCAGCGGAATCTGTGCCTGGGTTCTTCCTGAGAGAGCGAGAAATCTCCCCAACAGGAAGTCCCACCCCTGCAGCCCCGCCCACGTGGGCGTGACTCCTTCGGGCCGGCCGCCCTGAGCGCGCCCGTGGGAGGCTCCTGACCCACCCGGCCCCGCTGGCCTGAGTAGGCATTGGAGATTTGGCCTCTCTTTAGTTCTGGTTACAACTTCCTTTCTGCAACCTGCGCAAGAACTTGAGAAATTAGCTTTTTGGTTCTTCATTGTCAGTATCTTAAAATAATCTTGCTAGGGCGCCTGAGGGGCTCAGTCGGTTAAACATTGGCCTTCAGCTCATGATCCCCAGAGTCCTGGGATCGAGTTCTGCATCAGGCTCCCTACTCCTCAGGGAGCCTGCTTCTCCCTCTGCCTCCCTCCCTGCCTCTCTCTCATGAATAAAGAAAATCTTTAAAAAATAATCTTGCCAACTGCATAGCGACTAGTGTTGATCTAACCAAATAAAATTTTCCAGGCATTTGCAGAAATGTCACCAGAGTCCTCTTTAAGTCTCCTTTAAATGAACATGGTCCCACTACTTTGGCAAAGCTGCTATAACTAAAATCAACATAAGCAATGTTAAGTCAGAAGATCAAATCTTATTCCTTATTCAAATTAAAATCACTTAACACTTCCCACCTCAAATGAGCAGGAAGTCCTTTTTCCATGGCCCTCAGCTGCTACCTCACAATTGTTCTCAAGTAACCGGAGGGTTTGCAGTCCAAAGAGACCGTTCGACTTCCAAATGCCTGAAAATGAATGAGGAATCCTGTAGTGTACAGGAAAGTCTAGCGCGAAGATCCGGTTTTGGCAGTGTTGCAAACTGGTCCCACACAATCCAAAATATTTTTATTCAGTGCTGTGAGTTTAGAGGGCTGCAGAGGTCTCAGTACCTGGTATATTGCTCTTGGCTTCCCAAAGGGACAATTTTTAAAGCCACATCATATCTAAAGCCATTGTTCCCAGTACCAAAGATTATCTGTTGTTCCAAGGTCGTTGGGGGTTAGAGAGGGGTCAGATTCCAGCATCAGCCACACACTATGCCAGGACAAAATCTGCTTCCTGATGTGGCACGCAGGTCACCATTACAGACATCCCTAAAGGAACATTCCTCTTCTGAGTCTTTGAGATATCCTTTCCTACCAGCAGACTTCCATCAGTGAGAAAGGTTCTAATTATGCTAAACTTCAAAATAGGAAAGAGGTGAGATCCAATGCCCTTGATACTTTCCCAGACACCTGACTATACATAGAGGGGGTGGTTTGGGGGAAGAAGGTCCCTTATCAAGCCACAAAGTGCTTAGGTCACATATCTGCAAGAGCAGTAAGTGCCCAATTGTCCTGTATTTGAATAAAGAGGGACCACCGTGGTGATTCCTTTCCCAAGAATCTTGGGTATCTTGTTAACTCTACTTAAATGTCTGGAGCTGATTTCTTTTAGATGGCAACTCTTTTCACTGGAAAAAAAAAAAAATTCCACATACCAAGACTTTATTTAGTGGACTTTGATTTTAAAATAAAAATTTAACACAATGTGCAGGTCCTCAGGAATGGCGTCTCCAGGATACCTAACAAGATTTCATGTTTTGACCCAACAGATTAGAATTGCACATAGAATTTTTATTCTTGGAACAATGTATCATAGAATCACCCCTTCTTGAGGGCTGGAAAGAAACTATTAAAAAGTGTCTTACCTCGGGCGCCTGGGTGGCTCAGTTGGTTAAGCGACTGCCTTCGGCTCAGGTCATGATCCTGGAGTCCCGGGATCGAGTCCCACATCGGGCTCCCTGCTCAGCGGGGAGTCTGCTTCTCCCTCTGGCCCTCCCCTCTCTCGTGCTCTATCTCATTCTCTCTCTCAAATAAATAAAATCTTTAAAAAAAAAAAAAAAGTGTCTTACCTCTCTATCTTTGGATCTTTTGTCTAACCAATCCTGGCTATATAAAATGGTGTGAACTCAAGCAATCAGACAACACACTTTATGCCTCATTCTTAAAAAAAGAATAACTTGAGGGGCACCTAGGCGGCTCAGTCGTTAAGCGTCTGCCTTCAGCTCAGGTCACGATCCCAGTGTCCTGGGATCGAGCCTCGCATCGGGCCCCGGGCTCGGCGGGAAGCCTGCTTCTCCCTCTCCCCCTGCTTGTGTTCCATTTCTCACTGTCTGTCAAATAAATAAAATCTTTAAAAACAAAACAACGAGTAACTTCATCCCAACCAAATTAGACAAATTTTACCATGTAAAAATCTGTCTTCCATGATAGATCTATAAGAAAATATATTCCTACTTCCATCATGCACATTCAGCTGCTTTTAAGGTTACAGATCATTCAAATATGTATAAAGAATAGAGTTTACTAGGTGTTAAGCATTGCTCTGAGGGCCTTAATATTAGCTCATTTAACCTTCACAACTATCATCATACTATCATTACCCCCAATTTCCATATCAATTTAGGCCTAGAGAGGTTAGGTAACTTGACCAATGTCCCCCAGCTGGTGACAGAACTAGAAGTGCAGACCCAAGCATTATCTGGTTCTAGAGTATATGATCTTGACCTTTATAGATATTGGTGATTAATTCAGTGTTTATTAAGAACCAACTTTATTCAAGGCATTGAGGTAAACACTGTAGGGAATTAAAAATAGTATTTGGGGGCACCTGGGTGGCTCAGTCGTTAAGCGTCTGCCTTCAGTTCAGGTCATGATCCCAGGGTCCTGGGATCGAGCCCTGCATCGCGCTCCTTGCTCTGCGGTAAGCCTGATTCTCCCTCTCCTACTCCCCCTGCTTGTGTTCCCTCTCTCGCTGTGTCTCTGTCAAATAAGTAAATAAAATCCTAAAAAAAATAAAATAAAAATAGTATTTGGTCCCTCCTCTCAAGAAGCCCTTATTTTTGTTGTTGCAGCTGTGGGCTATTATTCCCCATCAACCTGAACCTTCTTCACTTTGTCCCATCACCCTGCCTATGGTGTTAGGTTCTAGCGTTTTATGGCAGAACCACACACTTAAAGAATTGAGCAAGATCTTAAACCTCAGTTGAGTATCCTCATTTTACAGATTTGAAAAATGAAATGCAGAGAAAGGTCTTATTCGAAGTCACAAGGTTAATGATCAAATGTAACTAGAAAGGCAATTTGTCTCCTAATCAATAATGTTCAGGGGCACCTGGCTGGTTCTGTCGTTAAGCGTCTGCCTTCGGCTCAGGTCAAGATCCCAGGGTCCTGGGATTGAGCCCCGCGTTGGGCTCCCTGCTCGGCGGGGAGCCTGCTTCTCCCTCTCCTCCCCACTTGTGCTCTCGCTATCTGACTCTCTTTCAAATAAATAAAATCTTAAAAAATAAAGTATGTTCATGAAAATGTAAGTTAAATTTGTATAAGCTTAACTATAAACTCTTAAGTGGAGATTTCTGTTTAAAGGAGTCAGTAAAATATTCCATGTAGGCAATTATTTTATAAAATGAATAACCATCTACCACCATGCCAACCAGTTTTTTATAAATCTTGATATTCATATACTGGGTTTGGTGAAATTAGAAAAAAAACTGTGGTTGTCCTATTAGCTGGCAAATTAAAAATTCCCTAATACTATGGGTAAGACAGTGAATATCATTAAGAGGAAAACGTTCAAAGTTTTAGGCTCCATACAGAGTTATAAGATTCATACTTCAAACCAATAGATATTTCAGGGTCAAAAGTTTAACCTATGATAAAATAGCAGCAGCTAACAGTGAGTATGGACTATGTGCCAGGTACTGTTCTAAGTAAGTACACTGAAGTATGATCTCATTTAATTCTGTGGAATTCTGAACATGAGAGACTCCATTTTGAAGCTTCATTTTCCTTTCTAACTAGTGAATTCTTGAACTGGGCCAAAAGTGGCAACTTTTTTACAAGGAGTTGCTAAACAGAACAACTGGCATTAGGACCATAAAACTGTTGGTATGAGCTTTATGAAGACAGAATAGTTAACTAAAACATACTAAGATTAGTTTCGTTTGATAGCACCAATTAAAGTCAGAGTAATCAAAAGCAGCTCAGCTAACAGGGTTTTATTTTTCTCTATCAAAATATTACCCCAATTCTTTCTCAGAATAACCTCTCGTCTTCCCCACATGAATGGGACACTTTTCCAGTTGCTAACACAATCTGTGCTCTCTGAATTGCAATTCGGAGACCCCAAATAAAAGGCCTTTGTTTCTTATTCGTTTTCGCCTCCTTTTCTTGGTTGACAATTCCCACAACAATTTGACAGAATTCACATTACCTCCATTTTTTTTTTTTTTTTTTTTTTTTAGACAGGGAAACTGGACTATAGGAAGATTCATTTGCCTACAACTACAAGGTAAGAAAATGTCAGAAGCAGAATTATTTAGAGAGATATTTCTCATTACTGATGCCCATACTATCTTTGGAGAAGAGTGCAAACCTCAAACTAGATACCAAAATTGCCACTGATCATTCAAAAGTGGTATAAAACAAGCACACTAGTCCTCTGGGGCCTAAGTTAGTGCTTTAGCCCTTTGAGTAAGCACACAGGAAATGTGCTAGACATGGGGAGTATCAAAATGAATATTGTTTATACTAATATACTGTTTATATATTATGATTGTAGTTCTCATGTTCAAGGATTTATAGCAAAACAGAATATGACCGGAACACAAATAGTTGTAAAACAAGCCAAGTTGGCTAAATATGAAATATAAAAAAAAAAAATTGAGAATTTAGAGAAAATTTCACTTACAAGTTGTTAAGTGGGATTAGCAAAAGCTTCATGGCAAGGCTGACCCTTGAGCCAGGCCTGCAGAAGTAGTCAGAATTTAGAGGAGGCCCGCCCCTCAGGTTGTAGGAACAGTGTGAACAAAGGCATATTCATGAGATACCAAGTCATCCGGCTTGAATGGAGCAAAGGCTGTGTGTAAAGAAGTGGGAGTGGAGATACAACTGGAAAGTGAGAATGAAGTCAGACAGTAATAAAGAAATGGCTCACTAAGGAATACAGACTTTATTCAAAAGGCAAAAAAGCTTGTAGCAGGGAAGATAGATAATCAAAGTCAGATTTTAGGAAGATTAATCTGACAGTGATTGGAGAGTGGACAGAGGGGACAAAAGCTAGTTAAAGGTTTAGGGAAGCAATAATACAGGGCAGAAAAAAGTGGTATTACTGGAAATGAAGAGATTGATGAAAAGCTACTATAGGAAATTTTCTGTAGTAAATAACTAGACTATAAAGGAGAGAATGAAGGAAGAAAGGAGCAAAGGGGGAAGACCCTGTGTTTCAGGATAAATGGTAATGTCTTTAGTGACACATGTGCTAGACAAGAGGAAGTACAGTTATGAGAGCAGAGGCTACATTTAAGACCAAAAAAAAAAAGACATTGATTCTGACGAGCCAATGAGAGATCCAAGTAGGAATTTACATATTCATTCACTGTGTGAGCATTTACTGACTGCCTATTACATGGAGAGCCCTTCCATAAATACTTGGGATATATCACAGTCACTAAAGGATTATTTATTGCTCTTTCCTGTTTATGAGACGATAATAAAGTGTCATATTCAAATTCAACTCTATAAAACAGTTCCAAACCAACACAGTTTAAAAGTGGTTTCCTTCCTCTGAATGTCTGCACATTTAACTGTCTGTACTACTCATGGGGTGTTTGTCACTCCCCTAGTGTCAGGTTTTCAATTAGATCATAAGTATATTGAAAACAGGCATCATTTTAGATATTCTTTGAATCTCTCACAGTACCTCATTCAGAGTAGGAATTCAGTAGTCCTTTAATTGTTAGGGATTTCTTTCTCCTTTTATCTTCTATGATAAGGATATATATTTTCTTAGCCTTGTAGAACAGAAAGGAACAGTAACATTTCACATCCAAAACACATGACCACTGTAAAAGGAGCCACAGAAGCTAAGTTGGTCTTGGACTGTGAAAAAGAGCTGAATAATGGCAAGGGCTAAGAAACTAGCGTCCCATTTTTGGTAGGAACTTTACAAACAGGAAGAGGCAGCTCAGAAATGTTAGCAAAGGAGTACCCAAACAACAAACCCAGAGCAGGAACTAAGACACCCAATAAAGGCACCTCTAGGTTAACTATTTTTAGAAACATTCTGAAAGTCAAATAAATCCCTACAGACATTAAAACTCAGAGTTCTATTTATTCTCTCCAAGAAGTTTGCTTTTTCAGGTATTTTATACTTGACTATTCCAAATGATAAATATAAAAAGGTATATATAATTTTAGAAACAGGAATATGAAATATGAAATGAAATGATAACCCTAACATCCTACTGTACATATAAGAACTGGCAAACATCAGGGCACCTGGGTGGCTCAGTCGGTTAAGCATTTGCCTTCGGCTTGAGTCATGATCTCAGGGTCTGGGATTAAGCCCCATGTTGGGCTCCCTGCTCAGCGGGGAGCCTGCTTCTCCCTCTCTTTCTGCCTCTGCCACTTCCCCCTGCTTGTATTCTCTGTCAAATAAAAATCTTAAAAAAAAAAAAAAATTGGCAAACATCAATATCAAGGCCAGTAACACTAAAGTGCAAGTTATCTAAATGACCAAATGATACCTCCTTTTAGAAGCAGAACAAAGAAATAGACCTCACTCCTCCTGGGCATGTGCAGGTCATTATAAATCCAAAAGCCTATGTTGTGCCTCCTGTGATGCCAAAAGCTGTGTCAAAAAAATCCATAAAATGACATAAGAAAAAAATTGTATAACTGCCCCCGAGAATTATTGGCAAAGGTCTCTTTCACACTGCAATTCAATACTGCAACCAAATGCACATCAGTAGAATAAGCATTCAGGACATTTGAATCAATATGCATTGATACCTTGAAAAGACAGTCTTTTCTTTAAGCACTTTAAAGTTATTTCTTGAGTCTTGCCTACCTTCAGAATCCCATAGCTAAACAGTCAAATTTGTCATTCCATCTTCATCTGTCGCAAGGTTTCGGATTAGGTTTTTGTCACATTCACCACTTGCAGCAGTTTAAGATCTTCTAATTGCAAGAAGAGATAGCTGGAGTTTGGCCAATCTTCTCCATAACTTGATCTTACAATGACAGTTTCTTCAGTCTTTATGAAAAATAGCATTTCAGTCTTTTATATATTCAGAACACTGAGAAATGACTTCCTTGCTTCTCCCAGAGTCACAAACAACAAAAGCAGGGCAATAACAAGTTTGCTAATCGTTTTGAAAGTTTAAATAAATCACATATGCAAAACCATTAAAAAAACTAAAGAACATTCTTCATACAGGTTCAAGTGACAGTCTGAGGTTGTTAGGTAAGTTGTTTTTGCTTTACCAAAGTCTAGTAGGAGGGACTACTGTGCTTTTCAAAATACGAAGCTATCTGGTGAGTAACAACTTATTTAACCTGTAGTTAGGAGAATGTAAAAGCCATAGCAGAAACCTCCACTCTTTCCTCCGGACTTCTCATTTCTGCTAATGAAGAAACAGCCTCCCATTTACCTGAATTTAAAACCTTAGTGTCATTTTTGAAATTCTCTTTCTTCCTAAGGAAAACCCACACTAAAAGCAGTCACATCCAAAAATCTAAAAGAGATATTGGGGAGGCCTATAAATATTACTATTTTATTCATTCAAGTCAAAATCAAAATATTTACTGAACATATTTGCTGGGGCACTGAGCTAGGAGCTGGGTATACAATGGTAATCAATTCAGATGTGGTCTCTGCCCTCTTGGAGCTTAGTCACTAACTGCTTATTGTCTCTTAGAAAACTACAGTGCTCAGGGGTACCTGGGTGGCTCAGTCAGTTAAGCATCGGACCTTGATCTCAGCTCAGGTCTTGATCTTGTGGTTGTTGAGTTCGAGCCCCTACTTAAAACAAACAAACAAAAACTGCAGTTCTCAAAAATCAGCCTTGTAGCATCCTTAGGCTGATAATAGTTTTCTTACAACTCTAAAGAGTGATTGTTACCAGGCAAAAACTGAAACTGTTTTTGATGTCCTTAAGTGGTAAAAAGAAATTTCCTGGATGATTACCAGATAAGCTTGGAAACCTAGGGAAAGCAGATGGCTGGATCCATGGCCAAAGGTACAACCTAGTTACAGGGCCAACACTCCTGGACATTGGGATGGCAACACAGTGGAGCATAGGAAAGCCACTGGCACTAATTCTAATCTCTTACTCCTTCCTAAAACACTATTCCCTATTCACATTCAATTAACCCACCTTAGGTCATATGCCTGTGTATTATGAGAAATAAGAAAAATATCAGGCTTTTTTGGATTTCAAGCCACAGACTCACGAACCCTCTTGTATTTCCCAAAGAAGATGCTAGGCCAAAAAAATAAAATTTTAAAAAGAAAACAAAACTGAGCCTATACATCTAGTAGTCTCCAAACATACAACCATTTCAGCAGATCCTTCATGTAATCATGACACAATCTTCATCAAATGCAACTCTGATGGCTAGGTATTAAGTATTTTAGATTATAAAATATTTGCCCCCTTTTTGACAAATTGTCAAACCAATTTCTATTGGACATTTTTATAGGTTTTTAAATATTCCATTTATATAGGCTAATCTTTCAAATGCAAGAGATTCTGTATTTTGTACCTCGTTTCCTTGTACCACATTAGGAAAAACATGACACATTGTACCAATATTGAAAACAGGGAACGGAACTAATGTTTCTGCAGTACCTCAGTTAAATTCCCAGGGAACTTGCCTCATTTACAATGACAAAACAAAACAGACATAAAACAAGAACTTTATGAACCCCAAACTATTTTTACACTTGTATGACTAAATATCTTAATTCGTAATTTTTGTTTCCCAGGTCACGGGTGTGAAGTATACAAATTTTGTCCCCCTTTCTATCAACAACCTTTCTCTTTCCTCACATTCTCCAAGCCTTCTCTCCTTACTTGAAAACAGCCAGGAATAAAACCTGACAAATCTGGGAGAAAGCTGATACTCCTATCATTTGCATGTATTTACTGGCTGATTACATTTAAACTGAGGTTTATATCATAGTGGTATTACAAATACTTACCTAAATGTAACACATCCTCCCCCCCCACCCATTTTTTTGGGTTTCTACTTAGAATTCTAATTGTCTATAAGCAGGTGGAAAGATAGTAGGGTTGGGTGGGGCAGTCAAACCCTAAAATTTCATTAAGCATCCTCAACTGAAAGCCCTAAAAGAAAGCCTGAGAAAATTGTCTGATTTCAAAGTAGTTTAGAAATGAGAAGCTAGAGAGACTTTCTTACCCACGATCTTGTTCTCTAGGTGACTGCTCATGCTGGAACCCCTGGTCCCTACAGTCTGAGGATGCTGGTACCTGTGTGTCTCCTCTAGACTAGTTTGCTACACTACCTGGGACCTGATCTAACTTACCACTGCTCTGCCTGTTGACATGAGTCTGTCCCTCCATGCTGCTTTGTCTTTTCTCTGTCTAATCACTGACAAGACCTCTTCTTCATTCTCCCTGGGTGTAACTCAATTTCTGCCCATCTTACCTCCTCTCTTCTCAACCCCCATTGCTGTTTTTCCTGGTATATTTAACTGTAGTTCAATTCATGAGGCATGTGTTCATCACCTACTTTATGTAAGTATTTATGACAGATGCTAAGGTCTGTATTAAAACTTTCTGGCATCTAGGAATATATTTAAGGATTATTTCTACTTCCGGCCTTGTAGTTTCTAATAAAAGAACCACTGGAACATCTATATTTACTGCCTATCTACTCATTTGGCACCTGCTACACAGCTTTGTATTATAATTATAAGTATGCATATATCTCATTATATCCACCATGGCAATTACAATCAAATTCTTCTATTTAGTAGGTACTCAAATAATTACCTTAATAAATGAACATATAAGTAGCTGACAGAAGTCAGAAGTTATCTCCATTCCTTGCATGAAAATATGAAGAGATGAACATTCTGAGTTTAATTCCTTTACTTAATTATACGTAAAGCTACTATATATGTCTATGACAAATAAGATAGAAAAGGGACAAAGCCTTCCCCAAAAGAACAAAAAGGGAAAAAGAACAAACAAACAAATTATTTCTATTTCTTCTATATGGTAGTACTTTGTTGAGTACTGATGGAATAGATCAGTCAGAAGCATTCATTTTAATGTGTAGGTAAAATATAATTCCTTTTGGTATGTATTTTGCTTTGATATACATACAAAGATACTGTAATGAAGTTGTGCTACCTCATCTTACTCTCATTTGTAATACATTTACATAAACAAAAAAAGGTAAATCCTACTGGAGGAGGACCTTTATCAGAGATATGCCCCAATGCAGTTAGAGAACACCAAGAAAAATCAATCCTATTCCTAGGCCTGAGATTCCTCATCTAAAAACTTAGAGTGAATGAGATGGTCTCCAAGTTTCTACGATTCATGTACACACATCAATTTTTACATCTGGATATAGAGTTAAGGCTATATATCCTGGCTTCATGATGCAAGGCTTGGCCAGGGTACTTGCTTAAAGCAAAAGTAATACATGTATCTTCTAAAAGCCATTTCTTTCTTCCTCTGCCTTAGAAGTGGCAATGTCCCAAACAGGAGTCATTCCTTCAGCTTAGATCCTGGAGTAAAGAGGATACGCAGCAGAGTCACAACATCTGACATTAACTAAATGAAATACACCTTTTTTGTTGTTACTAAGCACAACCTAATAAAAATTAAAGGTAAGAATTTGCTAATTACTGAATGTCCATTCATAGTTAAACTTTAACACACAAAAATTCAAATTCAATTTAACAGAAAACTGATGAATTATGACATAATGGAAATCAGTTGAAAAGCAACTTTTAAAAATATATAGAGTATTTGTAGTAAAAGAAATTGACTTTACATAAAATTTTCCTCATCATTTCCGGCTAGAATCCTTACAAGACTATTCCAAATAAGAATCAACATTTTTTAGAAATTGTTCTTCATCATTAAGATATTCCAAGATAATATTTCCACCATTATATAAAGGACAATCCTCCTTAGCAATCCAGGTTTCCAAAGTATGATCCAAGGGTAAGGCTTCTCCTGAAGTAATGTGACATAACCTTAATTTCTGTTAAGGGAAATAAATCATACTGTAATAAACAAACATGCTGGTATACAGTATCCTAAAGCTTTTAGAGAAAAATTATAACCAGTTGTTACCTTAGCTGTTAATTTGTTATTATCATTTTTAAGACTGGTTAAAGAAGCTGCAAAGTCTATGACCTTTCCAATGCTCCATCGGTGGCAAAAGAACATTGGTTTGCTCTTCTCTTTGCTCCCCTTAGGTAAGAAAACCTGAAAGTAAACTCTTTCTTTCTGTAAAGATAAAAAGTTAAAATACAGATTACACATTATATACATATATATGTGTGTATATATATATACACATTTATATACACATACACACACATACATACATACACACACATACACACACACATACACACACATATACACACACACACACATATATATATATATATAAAATAGAGAGCATCTGTTTTTGTTTGGTGACCTGTCTTCCTCTCTTCTCCTAGTTAGAGGATTACCCTCTAACGATGGATCTTTTAGTGGGAATACCAATCACAGTACCCAAGAATCCACCTAAATGCATACGCATAGGACCTAAGGCTCTAGGCTAGGGTGGTCTGTGCAAAGACAAGCATGTGACATAAAATTAGGCCAATCAAAGTCCTTTCCCGGGATTTGATGTTCAAGAATTAGGAGAAGGAAGGAGCCTTTTTTTTTTTTTTTTTAGAGTTTATTTTTTTGGGACACCTAGGTGGCTCAGTCAGTCAAGCATCTGCCTTCAACTGAGGTCATGATCCCAGGGTCCTGGGATTGAGCCCCACATTGGGCTCCAGCCCCACATCGGGCTCCCTGCTCAGCAGGGAGCCTGCTTCTTCCTTTCCCTCTGCCTGCTACTCCCCCTGCTTGTGTTCTGTCAAATAAATAAAATCTTTAAAAAAAGGGGGCGCCTGGGTGGCTCAGTTGGTTAAGCGACTGCCTTCGGCTCAGGTCATGATCCTGGAATCCCGGGATCGAGTCCCACATCGGGCTCCCTGCTCAGCGGGGAGTCTGCTTCTCCCTCTGACCCTCCCCCCCTCATGCTCTATCTCATTCTCTCTCTCAAATAAATAAATAAAATCTTTAAAAAAAAAAAAAACTTTAAGAAAAAATTTAAAAGCTATAGCCTCACCAAAAACAAACAAACAAACAAACAACAAGCACCCTTGAGGATCAAAAATGAAACAAACACAAACAAGTGACAGGTAGGGAGACTGAGCCACAGACTTTCAAAGTCTGAGAAGAGGAAGTAGCAGTCAAGAGTTCAGCTGTGGGTTAGTGGGAAACAATAGTACCACATGGAGATGAAGTACCGGGATCGGGCGCACTGCCTGGAAGCAGAAGCTAGAATGGGGCTTGTGCTGCAGGAAAGGACGCTGAAGAAGGTACTGCTGAATGCTGACTTAAGCTACTGCTTACAAGAAATAATATTCAGGAAGGCAGAGAAGCACAGATAGAACCTCTTGACAGTGAGCAAAGCCAAGTCTTCCAACTCAGTAAGTGGATCCACAATAATCTGAAACTCTGTAGAGCAAAAGCACAAACTGCCAATCTCAAACCTGGATTGTAATGGAAATCCTGAGTAAATGGGCCAGTGGAAGAAAATGCAAAATTGCCAGAGAGGGAGAGATGAGTGACCACAGTGAGCAATATAGTAAGAACCTCCTACTTAAGACAGACATGTGGAATCTATAAACGGAAATTCAAAACAAAGGTTAACTTACTATGGGCAGATGAACTAACTGAACTTGAAAAAGATACTTTTATGGACATATCCATAAAAAAAAGGAAAAAGAAGGTGCGAATCAAAAATAGGCAGAAATGAAACAAGGCAAGCTATGAAGATCCAATGAGAAATTTAAAAATTTTTAAATATAGTTTCTGAAATAAATTCAAACAGGAGAAATTTCAATAATATTCAGTAAAAAGGTTTAACTGATTGGAAGATGTATTTGAGAAAGTCCTCTAGAATGCAGCACAAATAGACCAAGATAGAAATTATAAATCCCAAAAATGTCTAACAAGAGAAGGAAGCAATATCAGAAATAATGACTAATTTTCCAAAAGTAAAAAAAATAAGTCAAATTAAAAATGTACTTCCAGGGCCAACCTAAGCAATCAAAACAAATCCATATGTAGAAACATTGTATTGAAATTGGTATCATAGATAAACTCTTAACTACCAAAAAAGACGGATTACCCATAAAGCAACAAGACTAACAGATGTTTCCTCAGGAATAAACAGGGGCCAATGAATAGTGTATTAAGAGAGTTGAGAGAGTCTAATGGACAATCCAGTTCAAGTGAGGGCAAAATAAGGGCATTTTCAGAAGGCTGAAAGTTTACCAGTGAAGACTCTTTTTTTTTTTTTTTTTTTTAAAGATTTTATTTATTTATTCATGAGAGACAGAGAGAGAGGCAGAGGGAGAAGCAGGCTCCCAAGGAGCAGGGAGCCCGATGCGGGACTCGATCCCAGGACGCTGGGATCATGACCTGAGCCGAAGGCAGATGCTTAACCATCTGAGCCACCCAGGCGCCCACCAGTGAAGACTCTTAATGAATGAACTTAGCCAAAATAAAAGTGAGTCCTAAGGAAGGAGAAATTCAAAAACTATGTTGGTAAATTTGAACAGCTACTGACTTAAAAAGCATGTGTGAACAAAGATGTATGAGACATACTCAACTGGAGAAAGCATGTTAAACTCGTCTTATTCAAGAGGATACAATATAAGTAACTTTAGACTCTGAAAGAAAAGGAGGTAGTTATATATTTTAAAAATTAAAAATGTAAGCACATGCCTATTATTGCATTATAAAACATTACAATGAAGATTCTAGATAATACAGTACAAAAAAATGAATTAGGTAGTATAATTATTAAAAAATTAAAATTAAAACTATCTTTATTTGTTAATGGGTGTGATTATTTACCTAGGAAATGAAGGCAAAGAAAAAAAAAAAAATCAATTTGGTGATGTGACTGAATAAGATGAACAAACAGAAAACACCTTTCTCTATATTAGCAGTAAGTACCTGGATATAGAGATAGGTGGAAATATTCTGTTCACAACAGAAACAAAACCCATGAGATAATTAGGGATGAAAATAAGGAATAAAATTTAAATGAAGAAAAACATAAAATGTTAAAGACAAAACAGGAGCTAAATAAATGAAAAGACTTCTAGGAATCTTAGACAGGAAGACAATGTTTTGTATCATACAGTGCGAATCCAAAGTGAATCCTTCAGGAATGATTTCAGTCAGGACTTGCTAATAGTCCAAACTTGCTGGGAAAGTGAGTTTTACTTTACCTAACTTCACAGAAATCACTAGATAACGTATCGATGGACCTTTTACATCAGTTACTTACACCTAGTGAGCAGGGAGGAAGCCAGAATCTCCACTACAAAGAGGAAGAGTTCAAGAGGGTATGAAATCCTCCTGAGAATAGCAAAGGGGGCTTCTCAAGAATGGCCAAATTTTTACATCCTGTGGGCACTATTATTTACAGCTTATATTCTTGTGGGAAACTGGGGGACATGGGAAGCCACATATCTAAGATCATGCTATGTTCTCTCTTGCTATTTATGATTTCTGTCAGTTTCTCCATTTCTCCTTCAAAGAGCCTAAAATCTTTAAAGTTGCCTACTGGAGTCTGTCACTCAAAATCCTGTCCCATCAAGACAACCATGAAAATCCTAAGAGGTGTTTGTTTTGTTTTTGTTTTAGTATAGTTGACATACAACGTTACATTGGTCTAAGTGTACAGCATAGTGATTTGACAAGTTTATACATTATGCTATGCTCACCACAAGTATAGCTCCCATCTGGCCCCATACACCGCTATTACAGTATCATTGACTGTATTCCTAATGCTGTGCCTTTTATTCCCATGACTTATTCATTTCGTAACTGGAAGCCTTTATCTCTCACTCCCCTTTACCCATTTTGGCCAAACCCCCAACCAGAAAGTTTTTTTAATTTGAATATAATAAGGATGAATAATATGGGTAAATAAAGAATAAAACTGCTAAGAAAAAATATAGATGGGACTTACATTACCATTTTAGAACATTCTATAAAGCTATTGCATCAAATCAATTTGGTACAGAAAAATGAGTAAAAAATGAGTGGAATAAATAGGAAATCCAAAAATAGATCCAATAAACATAAATCTTAAACCTATTATGAATTGAAATACCAAATATCACCTTCAATAGGAGAAATGATTTAATAATTGGTGATGACAAAACTAGCTAAAAAACTGGAAGAAAATAAAACTGGGTCCTTAGCTCACAGTATATGCTAAAAACAAATTCCAGATGGATTAAAGACAAATGCAAGATGCAAAAAAAGTAAAAATCCTAAAGAAAACCAAAGCAGGGAAAAAAAACAGACCTTAGAAAAAATTAAAACACTGATATGTCAATGAGATACGTAAGTGAAATATATTTGATAGATTTTGGAAAAAATTTCCAAAGCAGATTATAGATTTAAAAAAAATTAACATCTATTATATTCTAAGAGTTTCCATAAGCTGACCAAACAAAATAAAGACATGAGAATGGGTAAATGGACAACCAAAGAGAAAAATGATCAAAGGATATGCATGGGTGATTAAAAGAAGAGCAATTACACATGGCCAACATATTAAAAGACGCTCAAGGGACGCCTGGGTGGCTCAGTCGGTTAAGCGTCTGTCTTCGGCTCAGGTCATGATCCCGGGGTTCTGGGATTGAGCCCTGCATCGGGCTCCTTGCTCGGTGGGGAGTCTGCTTCTCCCTCTCCCTGCTGCTACCCCTACTTGTGCTCTCTAACAAATAGATGAAATCTTTAAACAAAAACAAAAACGCTCAAACTGAACAGTGTAAAGGACATGCAAATTAAAGCAATTAGATCTTTTTATAGCCATTAGACTGGAAAACATTCAAAAGGATGATAACAGCTACTGCAAACCAGGGGAAGAGGAAAGGGCACTCTCATTCTAGCCACAAGAGGCAGTATATTAAACTGGGTAGGCTGGCAGCCTCATCCCCTGAGTGATCTTCAGATTATTCATCTGTGAAATGAGGATATAGACTATTCCAATACTTCCAGTTATGGAATATACCAGGAGAGTTGTGAGTATTGAGAGATAAAAAATTTAAAGGTAAGGAAATTGGGCTTTATTGGATATGTAAAAGAAGATCTGAGAAGAATTTTAAGCAGAGCAATAACATGACCTAATTTATACTTTTAAGATTTCTCTGGCTGCTGCATCAAAGCTAGATTGTGGGAAAGCAAATATGGACACAGGTAGAACAATTAGAAGATCATGTTAATCTAAGCATGCAAGAGACTGTATTGTGCCTTTTTATTTTCTGTATTAATGATGCTTTGACATCTGAGACCTGCTGAGGAGGCCTCCACTGTCCCTCTCAGGATCAGCTCATTCCTAGAGGTAGCACCTGTGAGTGTTCCCTTCATATGCAATCAAACCAATCAGAAGTCCATACCCCCAACTGCCTCCACGGCCACTATTTCCCTAACCTCATTAACCCAGAGCCAAATACGAGACAACAAGGGGCTGCCCTACACCCCAGAGCCCACTGAAATCATTCGAACTAACCAATCCTAAACCTGTTTAGGCTTTTTTATAAAGCAGTTTGGCAACAAAAAAATTAAGATTTAAAATACACATACCCTTTGACCAAGCAAACACATTCCTGGGAATTTAGCTCACATACATAAGAAAGCAGATTGAGACTACTTAGCACAATAGTCGAAACTGGAAACAAACTGAATGTTCATCAAGAGAAAAACGGCAAAATAAGACCTGTACATCCACACTGGAATTATTTACCCAGTTTTTAAAGAACGATTTAAAGCCACACCAGCTCCCTTGAGGGAATTTCTGCTGGGCATGAATGAGAAGGATAGAGAGAGATAAGAATATACAGCCTACCTAAAACCTGCCTTATTTATAGCCATACTCACTATTGGACATGGTAGTATATATAATATTTAATAGCTATCTCGCCCCTTGGAATATAAACTCCATGTCGGCAAGGACTCTTATTTACTCTTGTATCTCCCTCCAGGGTCTGACATATAGTAGGTATTAAAAAAAAAAAAAAAAAAATGGTGACTAAATGATATGATGCCATCTTTATAAAATAATGAAATAATGACCAGAAGATACTTTGTGTGTGCATACATATACAAGTAAATATTTCCATTTATGTAAAATTATACACATGTATACACACATATACATAGGTATATATTATATATGTAAGTACATATGTTTCTAAATACAAACACACATTAATGCAAGGGGAAAAGTTATAGCTACAGACCTGTGGCACGCCCCATGATAAACTATTACCTGTGTTAAGAACATGGTTCCTGAAGCCAGCCCACCTGGTTTCAACTGGTAGTTCTCCACTTAGTAGCTATGCTACTAGCAAATTACTTGACCTTTTTTGTGCCTGAATTTTCTCCCTGTTAGGCAGAAATAATAGTGCCTATCTCACAAGCTTCTTGTGAGGATTAAATGTGTTAGAAGAGGGCCTGGAACAAAGTAAGTGCTATACAAGTTTTGACTATTATGTTTAAGTAATGAAACAACTGCAAAGTAATTTGAACAATGTATTATTGGATACCTTAGGGCAGCCCTTCTCAACCTTGTCACTATTGACATTTTGGACCAGAAAATTCTTTTTTTTTTTTTTTTTTAAGATTTTATTTATTTAATTGAGAGAGAGAGAGAGACAGCGAGAGAGGGAACACAAGCAGGGGGAGGGGGAGAGGGAGAAGCAGGCTTCCCGCAGAGCAAGGAGCGCGATGCGGGGCTCGATCCCAGGACCCTGGGATCATGACCCGAGCCGAAGGCAGACGCTCAACGACTGAGCCACCCAGGCGCCCCTGGACCAGAAAATTCTTTACTGTGGGCACTGTCCTATGCATAGTAGGAGGTTTAGCAGCATCTCTGGCCTACACCCTCTAGATACCATAGGACACCCATGTCCAATTGTGACAAAGCAACCCTAGGAGACAAAAATCACCCTCAGTTGAGAACCACTGCTTTAGTGGGAAGGACATGGGCAGAGGAGAGTGTGTTGCTTTTTCCCTTTATACAATCTTTTAAAAGTTACACTTGTAAAAGCATGTACTACGCTTGTAATTAAAACCATAAAATCAAGACTTCAAAAAAAGGAAAATAATAATCACTAAAAAATGACTATATTCAATGGTTTTAAACCAGCAGAATAAAAGGGAATATAGAAAATGTGATCAATACAAAAGACGTGAGGAGAGAGGAAATAATCAAAGGTAAAGGTTGATGAGCAAAAAGCATAAGATGGAAGAAATACATTCAAATGTATCAGTGATCACAATATAAATGGATTCAACTCACCTATAAAAGAGATACTATCAAATGGGATTAAAGAAAACAAAGTCCAGCTATATGCTGCTTACAAAAGACACCCTAAAACAGAGAAGTTAAATATAAAGGGATTTTAAAAAGCAATAGCTAAGCAGTCACTAAAAGAAAGCTAAGTGAAACAGTATTAGCATTCAAAATAGGATTTAAGGCAATTCATAAAGAAAAAATTCCATGTACCTGATAATATGTTTAGAAAAACCATTAGAATTACAAGAAAGAAATCTGACAAAACCAGTTATAGTGGGAGATTTTAACACCCTCGGTCTCAAACTGATAGATGAAGCAGACCAAAAATTAGTATGCACACACACGGACATGCATATGAATACATACAAATGGGGAAGGGGTGGTGGCAGGAGAAAGACTGCAAATGACAAAGCAAAAAAGGGCAAAATGTAAATAATTGGTACATCTGGATAAAGAATATGGAAAATTTTTTTTTAAAACTACCAAGTTACCAAATAAAAAAACCCCACACCCAAACAAGTACGTTAAAATAAATTCACTGCAAGAAAATGGAAAAAGATCAGAAAATCTAAGCAAAGCAGGTAAGAGGAAATATAAAGGCAGAATTTAGTGACACACAAAGCTAAAGAAAAAAAAAAAGGCAAAAACAAAACAGTAGAGGTCAATAAAACCAAAATATGGTTCTCTAAAACTAAAATATAAATTAAAACACATACACAAACCTCTAGCAAGATTGTTCAAGGAGTAAACAAAATACAAATGAAAATTATTAACAATGAAATGGAATGACTACTAAAGACAATAGAGATTTTGGAACATAAGAATAACTTGAATAACTTTATAACAATAAACTGGAAAATCTACATCAAATAGTAAATTTTAAGACAAATTAATATTCACTAAAATTTGGGGTGCCTGGGTGGCTCAGTTGGTTAAGTGTCCAACTCTTGATTTCACCTCAGGTCATGATCTCAAGGTCGTGAGATCCGAGTCCCATGTCTGGCTCTGCGCTCAGTAAGGAGTCTGCTTGAGATTCTCTCTCTCCCTCAACCTCTCCCCCTGCTCGGGTGATCCAATTCTCTCTTTAATAAATAAAATCCTTAAAAAAAAATTTACCAAAATTTAAGAAAGGACTATCTAAATAAACCAAGAACTTTTAACACATTGAAATAGTATTCAAAATATTCCCCTCAAAAAAGGTAACAGATTCAAAGGTTGTAACACCCTTTAAAACAACACTTCAATAATAATCACTAAAGAACAAATAATAATCACTTCAAGAACAAATAATCCCCACTCACTACAAAGATTTCAAAGAATAAAAAAAGTAAGCTACTCAATTTTAGGTGTATAATATTGGTGCTAATATCAAACACTAAATAATACATTAGCTAATCACTTAGCAGTGCATTTTAAAAGAATTACATACCAGCATCAAGTAGTATATTCTGGAATATGTGGGTGATTCAACAGAAAAATTGATTAATGTAATTTAAAACATTTGTAAGGAAAGAAAAGACACCTGTTATCCTACTGGATGTAGGAAAAAAAAAAAAAACTTACAGTAAGAATTCATAGCTATTCATGATATAGATTCCTAGCAAACTAGGAATAGAAAGAAATACTGCTAACCTGAAAAAGCTACTACCAAAGATTTACAGCAAATATAGTATTTAATGATGAAACTTTAAAGTCATTTGCATTAAAGTCAGAAAAATGATGAAGATGCTTACCATTACCCACATTATTCAAGACTGTTCTGGAGATCTCAGCCAATGCACTAAGATAAATAGGAGAAGAAAAGAAAATTTGGGGGAAAAAAACGCACAAAACGGTCATTCACAGAAGATATGGCTGCACAGAAAACATCCCAGAAAATCTACAAACTATGGGAACTATTAGATTACTTGCTAGAGAGAAGAACAACATACAACAACGAGCAATAACCAGTTAGGAAAATATAATTTTTTTTTAAAAAGCTATCACTTACAATGGCAACAAAAATGACGAGGAGCCTAAGATATATAAATATGTATAAGCATTATAAAATGTTAAAGACCTTAAAAAAAAAAAAAAAAAAAGACCTAAAGAAAAATTGGAAATCATAGATGTGGATGGGAAGATTCAAAACTCTAAAGATGTCAACTACCTCTAATCTAAAATTTAATAATTCCTATCAAAATTGCAATTTCAAAGAACAGGACAAAGTGATCCTAAAATTTTTACAAATGAATAAACTGCCAAGAATAGATGTGGTTGAAAGCAAAGAATAAGGTGGAATGACTTATCCTACTTATTATAAAGCTATGATAATTAAGACAGTTTGCTATTAATGCAAAGATAGACAAACAGACCAAAGGAACTGAACTGAGATCCATAAATTAGTCCTACATGTATAGAACAATCTGGTGTATGACAAAGGTTTCATTATAAGGATGAACTCTTCAATATCTTATGTTACTACAATAGGAAATCCCAGTGGGCGGGGGAGGGGAGGGGAGTATCTCTACTTCACTTACAACTAAATTCCAAATGGAACAAAGAGTTGATAATTTTTTTTTTTTTAACTTTTAAAGGAAAGTATAAGAAAATAACTTATTTCAAAAAGCACAAATCTTAAGGAAATTAAATTTGAGTACATTAAAATTCTAAAGTCTGAACCACTAAAGAGATCAAAACCAAAGTGAAGACAAGCTAGACTGAGAAGATATGTGAAATCCATTTACTCAAGAAAGCATTAGAATTCAGAATATATAAAAAATTCTATAACTTTTTTAAAAGTGCAAAAAAAAAAAAAAACCCAAAACACCCAACAGAAAAAATGTGCAAAGCACATGAATAGTTCACAGACATAAAATGGCCAATAAATCAATGCAAAGTAGCTGAACCTTATCAGTCACAAAGGAAATTCAACTTTAAACTTCAGTAAGTTTAGAAACAAGAAACACAAACTCTCAGACACTACAGGAAGGAGATAAATCAGTACAACCACTGACAATAGAAAGTTGATAATATCTAGTAAAGCTGAAGATGAGCAAACCCCATGACCCAGCTTTTCTATTTCTAGATATATTCCCTAAAGTAGCATTTTTCAATCTGACTGATGGTCTCAATCCTTTAAGGGTTATAAAATCAACAATCTTTAAAATAAAACAGAACAAAAAACATCAGAGTATGTAACACATAAGGCTAGTATATAACAAAGCTAGGTATTACTTACTAAAACTGTGTTAAGGTATGTGTATATATATATGTATGCATGAATGTACATACGTACTGGGAGATTATATATAATTGATATTATGGAGTCTTAAAGGGACCACCCTAGAAAAATGTTCCCATACATACACAAGGATTTTCACTATTAGAACAGTTTATAATGGCAAAAAAATTGGAAAAAATCTGAATCTTGTTCGTTAGGAAAATAGATAAATTGTGGTATATTCATACTATGGATTAATGTGCACCTACCAAAATGAATGAACTAGACTAAATGTATCAGCATGGATAAGTGTTAAGAACATGATGCCAATTGAAAAGAAGTTGAAAAAGAATACATATGGTTCACTGACACTTCTGTAAAGTGAAAAAAAACCCTTAAAACTATATACCATATAATACTAGTAACAATACATATCAGGTTCAGATTAGTTGTTCCTTGATGGGTGGGAAGAGTAAAAAGGGAGCTTCAACCGTATTTGGAACATTTCTGTTTTTCAAAAATCTCTGAAACCAACCTGTGGCAATGACTTATCTCCATCAGCATGCATTTTTAATTTCATCAATGCTACCTTTGCAGCTGTTTCACTATTTTTTGCACCTTTACGTCGTTTACTTGCTGTCTCTCTGGTCTTAGAATCTAAGAAATAAGTATAAGCATATAATCACATAGAATTTTTACATTACATTTTTCAGAGTTCTATTAATTACTATTAGTTATGGCCTTGAAATGTACACAAATTACACACAATGGAGCTATACAGAGACCACATTCATTTTTGTTGGTATTATATTTACATGACCATTATAAAAATACCATTGAGGTTCATCTAAGCCATCTCCATATCAAAAACTCACTGTTATGTGCTTCTTTCTAATTTAAGCCTATTTAATCCAAAACAATCACTAACACTTCTGCAGAAAACTTTTAAGAGTTGGTTATAGAAAATTTTAAATAAAGGTACTATCCTTAATACAGAATGAAAATTCTGAACATATTGGCAGAGAGACTGGTCTAAGTCACAGATACATTCTTCCTGGCACCTCAGATTATCAGCAGCATTCACAGGACAGCTGATGAGACTTAAGATTAGTATTTAAAGAAAGCAAACCACTACATTGGCTTTATGAATACCATGTCTAGCCATGACAGTTAACCAGGTGATCTGGCCCAGTAAAAGAACATCTGGTAGGGTACTTCCATAGAGTTTCCAATTTTTCACTGGTCAGGTAGGCCTTGTGAGAAATACAGTCACAAAAATGTCATCAAGATCTATACCAAGTTACAAACATTGAGGCCATGAACAACACCTTCCATAACGTGAAAGCTGAAATAAGCAGCAGGACCCCGTAACTAACAGATATACAGCAGTAAGGAAACAACAAAACAAGCTTTCTAGATACTTGCCAATAATGTCTTTAACAAGTTTCTGAGTGGCAGCCATACGAGGCTTAGGAATTTCCAGTTTTTCACATTCATGATCCGACTGATGACGGTGCCTATGAGCAACAGAAGAGTGACACTAGTTCATGTATTTGCATACGACTTATACAGATATACAGAATTTGAATGGTCTCAGTGATCACCTCAGGCAAAAATTCTTCTCACAATAAGGACATTTAACTGGCACAAGCTCTCTTTCAGCACAGTCCTTGAATGAACATGGGTAAGAGGTAGGCTTATCTGACTTCAGGCTCTCATTGATTATAGTCACCTGAAAATGTACAAAGAGGGAAATGGCATTATATCTTTCACATTTAAAGAAAATCAACATCTATTTTGGAAGGCAACATTCATACCATTTTTGCTTAAACTTGTCAGAACAACCTACATACTCTCACATAACACCAGATTATAATAAGTATGTGAGAAATGATTACTCTGCTGACTGTTCTACATTTTCATAACTTTCTTCCGGTGGTATATTTATCTTCTAAGTCAAGTTAAAATTACTATTCAGTTACTCTTCATAATTTTAGTCTTCTATTCTGTATCAGTCCTAAACAAAGATGCCCACATAATAATATGCTTAGGTGATCATTTCATCAACCCTCAAATGGCAAGTCATAACTACTTTCTATGCTGATTTTAGCAAGTTAAAATATATATTTGAGAAAACTTAGATGTTTATCCATGATATAGAAGGTTAAAGATGGTTTTTACAATGATACATTCTCTATTCTGCATTTATTCTTTTTTTTTTTTTTTTTTAAAGATTTTATTTATTTATTTGAAGAGAGAGACACAGCGAGAGAGGGAACACAAGCAGGGGGAGTGGCAGAGGGAGAAGCAGGCCTCCCGCCGAGCAGGGAGCCCGATGCGGGGCTCGATCCCAGGACCCTGGGATAACGACCTGAGCCGAAGGCAGACGCTTAACGACTGAGCCACCCAGGCGCCCCTATTCTGCATTTATTCTTATATTACCAGCAAATATTGAGGAAGAAGAGATTTTACAAGATTAAAAAAAAAAATCCAAGTCAGGCTAGCTTGAGTTTTAAGTAACTAGGTTTCTAGAGTTGAATGTATTTAGTGAAATAATTTCTTAGAAATCTACAACCAAAGGGCATTCCTCTATATATATGGTAGTTATATCCTGTTGGAATTGACTATTTTTCCAGATTTGGTCTAATGGTAAAATTGTTTTCATTTCATTATTTAAGGAGATCTAATTGACATTCCATGAGAGACATTCATAGAACTCAAATGATATCATAAGAAAAAGGAAAGCACAGAGATTTACAAGCTGTAGAACATTAATGTGTTTACTATATGACTTTCTCTCCAATTAATCCTGCATAATACCAAAATGTTAATTTTTATTTTCCTCACATAAATCTCCTAAACCTCAAAGGACCAGATTTGGACTGGAGCTCATTTAACCTTAATTTTCTACAATTGAGAAAACAGATATAAAAATCCTTAGTAAAGTGCTTGGTAAATGCTGGGCAGGAATAAATATCAACTGAAAAATGTGAGGCACATGCTTTCTGCCAAATCGAGTGGATTCAGTTCAACTTCCTGCCTTTCTCTGACCAAAGGCGATGAAGCAACTTATAAATTTGATAAAATTACATTTGACATGGTGGGCTCAGCCTTCTCTTCTTCCCTCTTGGAACTGAGCTGCCCTCAGGGCCTAACCTGGGGAAGCTCGGCTGTGAATAGTGGGAAAATCCGCCTACTTCTGGATTTCCTTTGCAGCCTACACTACACTAAGCTTCATCACTCAGTTATCCTTTTTGAGTAGTAACAAGGATATTTTGGCTTCTATCTAACAGCTCTTATTAATCTCTCAATTTGATCGGAATTGGGGTGAGGATTTTATTGGATTACAGGTTTGTTCCTGGTGATCTAAGGCCGATCGAGTCAGAACAACTTGTAACCACCAAATCCTAACACTAGGAAGTAGGGAAAATGAACAAAACGGTGAAGGAAAACTTGAAGGAATATATGATGAGGATGTTAACTCCACTGTATATTTATAAATATAGAGCCTAAAGCTGTAAGTGGGCTACCTAAACATAACTGCAATGTACAAGATTTATAGCAATTTATAAATAACAAGACGACCAATTTTTCTTTAAAACAAACTGAGAAAAATAACAGAAAATGAACTAAGAGCCTCTTTACATAATCAGTTTAGTATGCCAAATTTTAATCTGTGGTACCTTGACTAGTTTTAAATTCAATCAAATTCTGAATGAAAGTACATAAATACAAACATTTTATTAGGACAACTAATAACATACCTCAGGACAGCTGTGTGACTCCCTGGTTCTGTGTTCAAGGCTTAAATAATTAAAAAAAAAAAGTTTAAATGCAATCAGATAATGTACTTAAAGATAATTGCAGTAATTAAAGATATTTTAATGGTTAGTATCCTTAATATTACTCACACTACATTAACTCTGCATATAAGAATAAACTGAAATGCCAGATAAATTAAAGATAGAACATCTATAGTCTCAAAAGTTTCAAAACCCAACTGTTCAACTTCAGTATGAATAAAAACAATTCACCACTCTAAACTAACTCTGACAGTCCGTTAAGCGTCTGCCTTGGGCTCAGGTCATGATCTCAGGGGTCCTGGGATCCAGTCCTGCATGGGGCTCCCTGCTTGGCGGGGAGTCTGCTTCTCCCTCTCCTTCTGCCCCTCCCCTTGCTCGTGCTCTCAAATAAAATCTTAAAAAAAAAAAAAAAAAAAGCCTAAAACACAAAAGTTTAATTACAAAGAAAAGACATTTTCCAAAATCTTTGGTTAGTTCCCAGGTTTTACTTTGCATGTGATGTGTGTGCAAAGGACATGTGATATCCAATTTAAGAAATGTATAGGTTGGGCTCTTCATTTTAATTAATAAAGTACCTGGATTGTTTTCTACCATATTTTCTTTTTTTTAAGATTTTATTTGTCAGAGAGAGAGAGAACATGTGCACAAGCGGGGGGGAGCGGCAGGCAGAAGGAGAAGCAGGCTCCTCGCTGAGCAAGAAGCCGGATGCCAGACTGGATCCCAGGACCCTGGGATCATGACCTGAGCCAAAGGCAGTTGTTCAACTGACTGAGCCACCCAGGCGTCTCTTCTACCATATTCTTTATATTGTGGATATGTTCTCTCCCTATGATTTCAAGACACAAATGTAAGTTTTACATAAAAAAAAAAAAAATCACACACAAATTCATTTCTGAAAGTTTAAAGTTTACCCACATAGATACACAAGTAATTAGAACCTAGGACTATATTTTCTAAGTAATTACTATAATATAAAATATTAATGGCTAAAATAAAAATTATTTAAATCATTCTGCTTTTCAGAAATAAATTTCTTATTACAAACACTAAAATTACTTCCAAATTCTGTATAAAAGTTTAACTTACCAAAATACTCCTGAACAACCATCACATACAAATGGAAGAAAATCTAAAATTGAGGGAAAAATGTTATATGCACTGGTCAGTATCTGATTTTGATTTAGTTTTCTTAAACAAAAAGATTCTTAAAGTACTGAACTACATCTATAGGAGAACTCTTCTTTTTGACCAATATCCTAGTGTAGGAATTAGTGGTTAAACAAAAGCTATCACAACCTCAAGCACTCTGGGAATGACTGGATTATCAGGAGAAATGTTCCTTGTAGTAGCGTGCTAAATCAGGAAAAAAAAAAAAAAAGTACTGGGATTTTTTGGATGTCCAGATTTATTATGTGTTGTTTCTGAGTACTGTATGCTGCAAAAATCCTGCATTTGAAGTGAAAATCCTGGGTTTCAATTCTGATTCTACAGTTACTAATCTAGCAATGCTAAGCAAACTGTTTAATAGTAAAGTTTTGTGGGGGATAAGAGGAAGATGTCAGCATAGGAGGATCCTGAGCTCATCTCCCACAGACACACCAAGATAACAGCTACATCTGAAAAACACCTGAAAACATGAAACAGACCTTCCCACTTAATCCTAGAGAGGGAGGACACACTGGAAGGGTAGGAGGGGTGGAGACACAGGAACCAAGCCTGTGGTAAGACTAACCATAAATAGGAGGAACACAAGCACAGAGAAGCTAGAGGATCAGAGAGCCCAAACCAGGCACCCCAGCTACTGGAAACCTGCACTGGGAAGAGGAGTCCTCATAATATCGGGCTGTGAAAACCAGAGGGGCTAAACTTCAAACTTTTAAAATCAGCGGGGCTCACCTCCAGGTATTTTAAAAATCTGAGAGCTGGAGGCAATAGTAAACGGAGTCCCCATCCTTAAAAAGCTAGAATAACTGCTGGCAACTAGCACAGAAACAGCAGTTTGAAAAACACCTGGGATATTCATGAAGGCAATTTATTTACTAATCTCAGAACGTGCGCTAGAGGGACAGGATCTTCAGACTTCTCCAAGAACAGAAGTGCTAGAGGGCGCCATTTCTCTTTTCCTCTCCCAGGTTAGATAGCTGGACACTTGGAGGAACCAGCACTAACACTTTCCAACTACCTTGCTAGCATGGTGTGTCTGCCCATGCATTCACCTGCGTTCCCACCCCATCCAATCTGCTCACCTCAGCAGACTCCCTCCAAAGTGGCTCCTCTCCTGCCATACCTGCAAGCAGTCCCAGCAGGGACCAGTGCCACTCCAAAGTGACTCCTGCCCTGGGGAGAGGGGGATAACCCCACACACCAGCACACCCAAAGTTCCAGCAACTTTTAGCAGGCCACACGGGGAGAAAGCCCTGCCATTCAGTGGGGCCACAGAGGCTGACTGCACACACCTAGTCTGATTGCTGGCTCACCCACTTACAAGCCCACCAAGGCCTCTCAACAGTGCAGGAGCCAAACTCTGCCCAGTGTGCCCATAGCAAGCAAAGTAGGTCACTGCAGCCAATGGGGCTGAAGGCAAATGAGGCTCAACCACAACAGCAGTGTGCATGCAGCCCACAGAGAAGACACCCCTGGAGCACCGGATTCTGGTGACCAAGCGGCATTGTACTACAAGGCACCACAGGACCTCTTCAACACAAGTACACTAACTTTCAAGACCAAGATACATAGCTGATCTCCCAAATTCATGGAAGCAGAGTTACACAATATGAGACAGAGTAATATGTCCCAAATTAAAGAACAAGACAAAAATCACAGCAAAAGAGTTAAAAGAAACTGCGATAAGCAATATGCCCAATAAAGAAAACAAGTAATAGTCACAAAGATACTCACTGGACCTGAGAAAAGAGTGGATGAATTCAGTGAGAACTTCAATGTTGACATAGAAAATGTAAAACAGAACCAGTCAGAGATGAAGAATTCAATAGATGAAATAAACACACTAGACAGAACAGATAAGGGGAGGCAGAGGAACAGATCAACACTCTAGAAGACAGGATAATGAAAAGCAACCAAGCTGGAGTAAAAGAAGAAAAAATAATAGGATAAGGGAACTCAGCATCATCAAGTGTACTAACATTCATATTACAGGGATCCCAGAAGAAGAGAGAAGGGGGCAGAAAACTTATCTCAGGAAGGAAACAGACATCCATATCCAAGAAGCAAAGAGAACCTCCAACAAGATGAACCCAAGGAGGTCCATACCAAGACACATCATAATTAACATGACAAAAAGTAATAATAGATAATTTTAGGGGCACCTGGGTGGCTCAGTTAAGCATCTGACTCTTGATTTCAGCTCAGGTCATGATCTCAGGGTTGTGAGATCTAGCTCTGCATTGGGCTCCGTGCTGGGCATGGAGGCTGCTTAATATTCCCTCTCTTCTTCTCCCTTTGCCCCCTCCACCTGTCCCCTCTAAAAAGGGTAATTTTAAAAGCAGAAAAAAACAAAACAGGTATATACAAGGAAAACCCCATGAGGCTATTAGCTGACTTTTCAGTAGAAACTTTAGAGGCCACAAGATAGTGGCATGATGGGGCACCTGGGTGGCTCAGTCGTTAAGTGTCTGCCTTCAGCTCAGGTCATGATCCCAGGGTCCCGGGATCAAGCCTCACATCAAGCTCTCTGCTTGGCGGGAAGCCTGCTTCTCCCTCTCCCACTCCCCCTGCTTGTGTTCCCTTTCTCGCTGTCTTTCTCTGTCAAATAAATAAAATCTTTAAAAAAAAAAAATAGTGGCATGATATATTTGAAGTATTGAAAAGAAAAAACCTGCAACCAAAAATACTTTACCCAGCAAGGTTATCATTCAGAGTAGAAGGAGGGATCCAGTCTCCCAGATAAATAAAACTTAAAGGAGTTCGTCACCACTACATGAGCTTTACACAAAACACTGAAGAGGGGACGCCTGGGTGGCTCAGTTGGTTAGGCGACTGCCTTCGGCTCAGGTCATGATCCTGGAGTCCCGGGATCGAGTCCCGCATCGGGCTCTCTGCTCGGCAGGGAGTCTGCTTCTCCCTCTGACCCTCCCCCCTCTCATGCTCTATCTCATTCTCTCTCAAATAAATAAATAAAGAGAAAAAAAAATCTTTAAAACACTGAAGAGAACTGTGAGTGGAAAGAAAAGGCCCTAACTAGAAGAAACTTATGAAAGGAAAATATTTCACAGGTAAGAGTAAACATAATAAAGTAGTAGATAAATCACTTACAAAACCAGCATGGCGGTTAAAAAGCAGTAAAATGAATTATATCTACAAAAATAAGTCAAGAGATACACAAAATGATGTAAAACAGGACATATACATAAAATGTCAGTGGGGGAGTAAAAATATAATGCTTTCAGAATGTGTTCAAGTGTAAGCAACTACATCAATATAAACTGCCATATGTATGTTATATATGAACCTCATAATAACCACGAATCAAAAACCTATTAAGAGATACACAAATACATAATAAAGAGAAAGGAATCCAAGCCTAACACTAAAGAAAGTCATCAAGCCACAAGAGGGCAAGAGAAGAGGAAAAGAACAGGAGAACTACAAAAACAACCATAAAATAAGTAACAAAATGGCCATAAGTACATACTTATCAATAATTACTTTAAATGTAAATGGACTACATGCTCCAATCAAAAGATATAGGGCGACCAAATGGATTAAAAACAAGACCCATCTATACGCTGTCTACAAGGGACTCTCTTCAGACCTAAGGGACACACATACAAACTGAAAGTGAAGGGCTGGAAAAACATACCATGCAAATGGAAGCCAAAATACTTAGAGCAAACAAAATAGACTTCAAAACAAGCACTGTAACAAGAAACAAAGAATGGCACTATATAATGATAAAAGGAACAATCCAACAAGAAGATATAACAAGTATCTATATACCCAACATAGGAGCACTCAAATACATAAAGCAATTACTAACAAAGGGGGAAATTGACAGCAATACAATACCAGTGGGGCATTTTAACAACTCACTTGTATCAATGGGTAGAGCATCCAAACAGAAAATCAGTATGGAAACAGTGACTTTGAACAAAGCATTAGACCAGTGGGACCTAATACATACACAGAATATTCTATCTAAAACAGCAGGATACATTCTTTTCAAGCACACATGCATCTATATATCTCTAAGATAGATAACCTCTTAGGCCACAAAACTAGTCTCAATAAATTTAGGAAGACTGAAATCATTATCAAGCATCTTTTTTAACCACAAAGGTATGAAACTAGAAATCAATTACAAGAAAAAATCTGGAAAGAACATAAATACTTGGAGGCTAAATAACATGCTACCAAACAATGAATGGATAACCAAGAAATCAAAAAGGAAATCAAAAAATACATGGAGACAAATGAAAATGAAAACACAGTGGTCTAAAATCTTATATGGTCAAGTAACCTACAACAAAGGAGGCAAGAATATACAATGGAAAAAGACAGTCTCTTCAACAAATGGTGTTGGGGAAAGCTAGACAACTACCTGTAAAATAATGAAACTGAAAAAATTTCTTGTGCCAGACACAAAAATAAACTGAAAATGTATTAAGACCTACATGTGAGACCTAAAACCATAAAACTCCTAGGAGAAAATATTGGCAGTAATTTCTTTGACTTTCATCAGCATTAGCAACATTTTCTAAGTAGGTCTCCTAAGGCAAGGGTAACAAAAAAATAAACTTGGAATTATAATAAAAAGTTTTTGTGAATTGAAGGAAACCATTAACAAAAAGGCAACCTACTGAATGGGAGAAGATATTTGCAAATGATACATCTGATAAGGAGTTAATATCCAAGATATATAAAGAGCTTATACAACTCAAAATAAAAAAAAAAATAACCTGATTTTAAAAAAATGGGCAGAGGCCCTGAATAGACCTTTCTCCAAAGAAGACACAGAAATGGCCAACAGACACATGAAAAGATGCTTAAGTCACTAAGCCTCAGGAAAATGCAAATGAGATATCACCTTATACCCGTTACAAAGGCTCTTTAAAAAATTTGAAGTAGAAATACCATACGATCCAATCATTCCACTACTGGCTATGGATCTAAAAAAAATAAAAACACTAATTCGAATAGATATATGCACCCCTATGTTTACTGCAGCATTATTTTCAATAGCCAAGATATGGAAGCAACCCAAATGTCTAATGACAGATGAATGGATAAGAAGATGTGGTACATAAATATACTATGGAATATTACTCAACCATAAAAAAAGGAGATCTTGCCATTTGTGACAACATGCATGGACTAGAGGGTATCATGCTAAATGGAATAAGACAGAACAGACCATATGATTTCACTTACATGTGGAACTTAACAAAACAAACAAATCAAAAAACTGCTTCTTAAATACACAAACTGCTGGTTGCCAGAGGAGGCGTGGGTGCGGAAATGGGTGAAATAGATAAAGGGGATTAAGAGGTACAAACTTCCAGTTGTAAAATAATTAAGTCACAGAAATGAAAAGCATAGGGAATATAGTCAGTAATATAACAACATTGGATGATGACAACGGTGAATTGCTGAATCTATAGATTGTGCACCTGAAACTAATATAACATTGTATGTTGATTATGTCAATTAAAAAGTTATAGAAAAATAAGATGACTCCTCTATATTACTCAGTAAAAAATTTAGTAGAGCTTTGGATATATATGTATATATATATATTTGATATAGAATGTAGTGTATGTCTGTGTATGCATACAAAACCAAAGCTCTATTAGGGGATATAGATATAAGCATATCAGGTCTGTGTACATATATGTGTATATGTATATTTCTAGACTGTATGTCACACCTACTTCATAGAGTAACCGCAAAAACCAAACGAGATATATGTAAAAGAACAGTAAGTAACTAATTAAGAATCATTGCAACAGTTAACTTGTTTTGAATATACTGAACTCTGAGAAAAATCCTGTGGTGACTTGGGGGAAATGTGTTTAAAGAAATTTCAGAAATTCAATAGATAAATTGATTGATACTGCCAAATTTAATCCTGAGTTGTTTCCTTCCTTTCTGTTGAGGAACAACAGGTAGTTGTTAGGAAATGAATTTTTGAAAAGCAGACAAAAAGTATCCACTCTTCCACTAGATACAATCACTCTCTAAATTGTTTTGCTTGTACCTCATACTACAGTATATAGTCAAGTGAAGCTGGATGTGTCCAATCGTGCAACTTTTACAAAGTGAAAACAAAAGGCACTACACTTTAGAGTACAATTGCCCCCCAAAAGGTCTCATGCTACAGGGTACCTTAACCAAAACAGAAAGAGGTCCTATCATAACCCAAAGGGATCCCTAGATAATTGTGCTTGTGGGACAAGGGGGACTGAATACAGTTCTTCCTCTACTGCAGAAGTAGGCCAAGTGAATGGACACTGTTGTTCTGAAGGTATGATACCGTGAGCATGTTTCATACCAAAAAACTATGTATTCATTTGTCAGCGGGAGGAAACTGAAGCATATAATACTCTAACTCTTATGTCTCTTTCAAATTAGAAAAAATGTACATGCTTGCTATTTTGAGCCTTCTGGTGATTAGGTATTAAATACAAACCAAGAGGACCTAGAGGGAAGAGTCAAGATCAAGATAGAAAGAAAACTATCCATCCAGAAGCTAAACGAAATTTAGGATACTGAATACCCTCTAAATCCTAACCCCCTCTCCACGACTCCAAAAGAGCTAAGCCCTGGCCTCATTTCATATATATTTGTATTTTAAGAGATCCCTGAAGTTGGCAGATACCATGGATGTAGTAATCAGGTATACCAGAGATAAACATTACAGTCAAAACCCAATTGGCTGAGCTTCTCTATGAAAGATCTACAAGGAAATATAGGTTTCCTGAATGGCTAGCCATGACAGCGGGTGGTAAAATATACACAGACTGTAAGTGACAAGAACCTAGAAGGGATTGTGCCCTTTTGCCCACAGCAGGTATCACTAATCAATCGTGGCATTCTCACTAAAACTGGGCTAAATCTCGAGAGTTCTCCTTTCACCGGGTACCTACAACCAATAACTGAAGCTGCAATGAGAGATGAAACCTATTTGCCACCCTATGTAGTAACAGTCCAATGTGACAGCACACATTTGGAGCAAAACCCAGGTACCAAAGACTGAGCATTCTGTATCGCTCTAATGCTTTGGAAACTTGCCTGTCCAGATGTAGGACATCCTAAAGCTTGTTGCCACATTACCACTAGCTATTAGATTGGGCTAGGTGTATCACAGTCTCTCAGTTCACTGTAGAGAGAAGTGCGCCTTATTAATGCTCCAAAATACAGATTATTCTGAAAGCTTTTCTATGGAAAAGACTGTATTTTATACCTTCCTATGTAGTTCCAGCACCAGAATTGATGCTTGGTAAATGTTTGTTGAGTCAGTAATATTCAATCAAAGAATGACAGAACTGAGTGAGCATAATGATCATCTAGCAGGATGGTCTGAGGATGAGAATCTGCTAAAAGCTAAGCGCATTCGCACGAGAAGCCGCGAAGACCAGGTGAAAAACTGATCTCGCCCAACTCCATCTGACAAGTAAGTACAGAAAATTTGGAAAGAAAAGTGGCTTGCCCAAGGTCGTAGTGGCGGGATCAGAGGGGAACACAAGTCTCCCGACAAAAGAAAGGAGTGGGAGGGACAAAACAAGTTCTTGGCCAGGCACACTCGAAAAACAAAGGGAACATGCAAAGCATGTTTTCGGAAATTGCATGGTTCGCTTCTAAAGAGACCACAAGTCTCTTCCAAAGACCCAGGAGCAAGAAAAAAATACCAACACATCCCACTGCAGACCCAAGAGGGACGAACTCACCCTGCCTCCTCAGACTTCACCGCGCCCCACCACCTCCCCTCACCCGCCACCACTCTCCGTGAAGGCATAGTGGGATCCAGGTCTACCACGCCCGTGGCTAAGGACTGCTAGGTCACCTCGCTGCCGGCAATGCTCCACCTGACAGTGCTGCCCTACGTCCAACTCCGCCATCACAGCGCCGCAAGAGGCAGGGCTACGGCGCACGCGCGGCGCCTCCTGGGAGTGTGGCGGACCTCGGGGCGGAGCCTGCCGCCTGGCTGGCGCGTCCACCGGAAGAAGTCCAGCTGTTGGGAGTGCGTTGAGTTGTGAGTGTATATGCGATCTAGGCGTCTAGCGAGGCAGCGTGAAGAAAAGGGAGTTGGTCTGTTTGTCTTTTTCCTGGGCGGAAGTCTTCGCGGCCAGTCCTTAAGGGGAAATACCGAGTTACCCTTCTGGAAGGCTGCGTGCTGAAGTTCCCTCCGTGCTGCAACCCAAATTGGGGACGACCTCGCAAAGATGGTGTTTTTTTTAATTGATGTAAATCTCCGAACCGGCACAGTGCCTGGCACAAGTATTTGCAATAATCAAGTGAAGGACCTTATTCAATTCCTATTTGTCCTGCACCAGTGTTAGTTACTTAATAATATAAAGTAAATCCCTCTTGCAAGGGATTCATTAGGCTTGTTGAAAAGTAAGGGTTTTTTTCTTTATTTGTATTTTTTTTTAAATGGGGGGGGGTTGTAGCTTTTGAGGTCCCAAGTGTGTACTGAACCGCATTGAGTTCCTCAGTTTAGAGAGCCCCGTCTAATTTAACACAACTCCCTGAAGAAAGCTTGTGATGCCATTGGGAAGAAGGGGAATCTCGTGTATTTGATGAGCCACTTCAAAGGCACCAAGTAGAGGCTCTTCTAGGTGGGGTACAAATGGATGCCATTCCATTGATGTGACACCAGACACGACTCAGAGTGGGATGAGCGGCAATCAAAAATGTACTCATGACAGGAACTGGAAAAAATATTCAATGCCTTGTATATAACAGGGTCTATCCAAATCAATATTCATTGAGAAGGGGAAAGGCTGAGATTGAGAAATGGTTATTACTTCAAGATTTGCTCTTGCATAAATCTGTTTAAGATTTCCATCAAAGACTTGCTTGGGTCTCGAGAAACTGTAGATTTTAGAGCTAGAAGCAACCGATCATTTAGTTATCCCAGCATCAGTTTTGTTTTTGTTTTAAGATGAGAAAACATGTTCATAGCATTCAAATGATTTGCCCAAATTAGTGGAAGAGCCAGGACTAAAATTCAAGTATCAAAGACTTCTGGTATTCTTGAAGAATCAGCAGGTTACCTGATTTTTATGTTTCTTTTAGCTGGTTGGGTCAATCAACAGCAGGTTTTCTAGAGTTTTACTAAGTGTTTAGAATGTCCTAAATAGGTGGCAAATATTTTATCAGTCCAATCATAAAATTAAAACACTCTTTATTTTTTCAGTTCACTTACCCTGGGAATATAAGGAGCATCAGATAGAGTAGCCAAGGTTGCAGTTGCTAGCTCTTTCATCTCTAGTCTCCTTTGCCAGTTTCTCCTCTAGGTGCTACTTCAACATGTGTTTCCCCTTAATTTTGTGCTTGGTCCATTTATCAATTTACATACTCATAGAAGTGAAATTCCCCTGGTTCCAAACGACTCCCATAACCATATTCTTTATCTTGAGAACTTTCTCCCAGACTGAAGGTCTCTTTCTGTCTGTAGACATATTCACTTAGTGTCATCTCTCATATAAAACTTAAACCAGGGGCGCCTGGGTGGCTCAGTCGTTAAGCGTCTACCTTCGGCTCAGGTCATGATCCCAGGGTCCTGGGATCAAGTCCTACATTGGCTCCCTGCTCAGCCGGAAGCCTGCTTCTCCCTCTCCCACTCCCCCTGCTTGTGTTCCCTCTCCCACTCCCCCTGCTTGTGTTCCCTCTCCCACTCCCCCTGCTTGTGTTCCCTCTCCCACTCCCCCTGCTTGTGTTCCCTCTCCCACTTCGTCAAATAAGTAAGATCTTTAAGCAAAAACAAAAACAAAACTTAAAACAAAATGGGATGCTTTCTTACCACTAACAAAGTCTACCACATTGGAACAGTCTACCACATTGGAAACCCTGAATTTATTCTTCACCACTCAGTTCTTATTTCTCTCATGGAAGTAGCCCTAAAACTATCAATTATGCCTCAGAAAGTTCTCAAATGTATACTCTTCAACTGCTCAGGTTATTTCCTCCCCAAAAAACTCACTCTCTTACCTAAGATCTTCTGATGGTTCTCCATTATTCACAAGAGATTAATTTAGTAAGGAAAAGCTTTATTGGTAAAGCTTTTCACAATCTCAGCCTCAGCAATAACTACTTCCCCTCAAGCGCCCTACTCTCCAATAATTTCCTAAATGTATCTTCTGCTTCTTTCATACGTACATGCCTTTCCTTTTCCCTTGAATGTGCTCTATACCAGTCTTCCAAACTCTGAGAATAAGAATCAGGTGGGGTGCTTGTTAGTAAGTACAGCTGTCCATACCCCTCCCTGGGTCTAATTTAGAGGGTCTGGGATGGGTCCTGGGAAGCTAGATCTTTAACAAGTGCTCTCACATTCATTCTTATCAGATCAGTTTAAAAAACAGTTTTCTCTTTTACTCCACCTTCAGAATATAATTCTGTTATCCTTTCAACTGGGAAAGTTTTGAGTGCTCAAACAAAATTCAGTCCTCCAGGACATCAGGCACCTGCTATGGTAGCAATCGCTACGTACTAGCACTAGCCAGCAATACTGTAATTCACCTGACCAAAAAAACTTTCAGTGGATTCTATTAGCTAGCAAATAAAATCTGCACTCAATTTAGCAAACCTATCCTAGATTTGATACAAAATTGAATAAGACATGGTCTCTGACCTCAAGGAGCTCACAAAGTCTAGGGAAGAATATCTCTGCTTGGCATTTAAAGTCTTTCAAATTTTTGCCCAACCTACCTTTCTCATTATCGCTCAAAGGCCTCTCCATAGTCTGTGCTCACCATAGCCTCAGACCCTTAAAGGTGCTGTTCCTTCTATTTGGAATGCTCTTTTGCTTTCCCATTTGAGCTGGTTTGTTTCTGCTTTTCCTTTAGCGGTTACCTCAAGTATCTTTTTCTTAGGAAATTCTTTGTTCTCCTGACTAGGACAAATCCTGCTGTTACTACATTCACTCTGTATCTCCTTCAAAGCATTTGCCCCAGATTTGATTTTGTATTTGTATGATTATTTGATTAGCGTTTGTCTCCCTATCTAAGCTGTAAGCTCCATGAGGACAGGGGCCTGGTTTGGTGATTATATAGATATTCACCGTAGAACTCTTTGTTAATCTGTCTCCCTATGTTTATGCAGTCTTCTGCAGATTTTTTCTACCTCTGAATAACAGTTTATTTTGCATACCATATTCTACATTAAATCTTTGAACATCCTAAGTTCAAACCTTAACAGTTATAACAGCTAAAATTCTGAGTACTTTATTATTGTACCAGGCACTTAAATTGATCATTTAATCTTAACACTTTTAGATATTATTGTTCTCATTTCATAGAATTTCTTAGAAAAATTATTCAACTCCTGCCTCCTTGTCTCCAGCATCAGAAACTGCTCTCCCTCTTCATCTCCTCACTGACTTAATTGATTACACTTACCAGCTATCTTCCTGGTGAACCTCATAAACTAATCTCTTAGTCTGGAATTCTTTCTCCTTTCCCCAGTTTACCTATCTCCTCCTCATCTTTCAGCTCTCAAAAGAGGCTTTTAAGACTTGTTTCCCCCCCCCACCCCCGCCGGTTTCCTATTGTTGCTGTAACAAATTACCACAAATTTAGTAACTTTAAACACTGTAAATTTTTTACCTTACCTTACTGGAGGTCAGAAGTCCTAAAACCCGTGTGTTGGCACGGCTGTGTTCCTTCTGAGAGTTCAAAGGGAGAATCCAATTTCTTGTCTTTTTCAGCTTCTAAAAACTACCTGTGTTCCTTGGCTCATGACAACGCCTTCCTCCATCTTCAAGGACAAAATGGCATCCTTGAACGTCTCTCTTCCTGCCCTTCATGCTTCCCCGCTTACATCAGTCTCCTCTTACTCTGACCCTTCTGCCTTCCTCTCTTAAAAAGCCTTGTGGTTACATTGGGCCCACCTGGATATTTCAGGCTACTCTCCCCATCTCAAGAGCCTTAACTCAATCACATCTGCAAAGTCCCTTTTGACATATAAAGAAATAGTTACAGGTTTCGGGCAATGATGTTGGCTAATTGAATTTAAATAAAAAATAAATAAAATGCTTTTGGAGGGGTTGTATGTCAATGTTGACTTGTTCATTCACTGATTCAGTAGACATTTTTTGAGGCCTTACCATGTTTCAATTCTGGGAAGTATGAGAACGTATATTGGAGTAGGTAAAATAATGGTCCCATAAATTTGTCCACATTCTAATCCCTGAAATCTGTAACTGTTTTTTCACCTTGCTCACCTGTTCTCTCTCTCACTCTCAAATAAATAGATAAATCTTTTTTAAAAAAATAAAGGAAGGCAAAAGGATAGTGAAGAATGAGAAACAGTATTATGTAAAAAGGCTAATGCTTAGGGCTTAATCAGCAGAATTGAGGAAAGATGTGAGGCAAGGAAAACCCCCATCATCAAGACTACCAAAACCACTATTATTATAGCAGCCAATGTGCATGTGTGTGTTTTGGAAAGCATCATCTTTTTTTAGCATCAGTTTGTTTCAGAAGGAAACTTTGTAACATTTTCATAAGTGATTACTTTTTAGAGGGGTAATTTAGTTGTCCTGATAAACATACATAAAATTATTTTGAAATGATGACTTAAATTGTGTTTGGGCACAAATTGGATATTCACATGTAATTAATTAACTGTAAAGTTTTCTTTGTTTTTTTACATTCATGAAGCTTTATTTTTCCCCCAAAACAAGTCTGGACTTCCAAGCCTGGCACATCAACATCTTTGCCCCTCAGACCCAGATGGGGAGTCATTTCTTTTTTTTTTTTACCTTTATTTTTTTTTTCCGAAGGCTCCACGCCCAACATGAAGCCCAACATGGGGCTTGAACTCACAACCCTGAGATCAAGACCTGAGCTGAGACCAAGAGTAAGACACTTAACTGACTGAACCACCCAGGCACCCCAGGAATCATTTCTTAATATTAACACCTGTACCCCTTAGGCAGAGATAGTGGGGAAGGGAAAAGCCCCTCTACATTGGCCTGCAGGGTGCTAATGATAAGATTTTTTTTGACGTGTAGGGGCACCTGGGTGGCTCAATTAGTTAAGTGTCTGCCTTTGGCTAAGATCATGATCTCAGGGTCCTGGGATCAAGCCCCTGAACCCAGCTCCACGCTCAGTGGGAAGTTTGCTTTCTCCTCTTCCTCTGCCCTTCCCCCCTCTCGTGCTCTCTCTCTCTCAAATAAATAAATAATATTTAAAATCTTTAAAAAAGGATTTTTTGATGTGTAATAACAGCTATTATTAACTTTACTCCTGGAAATTCTCACCAATAAAAAGGAATCAAATATTTTAAGATGTGAGTTAGTTTCTAGAGTGTACATTTTTAAAATATGAGAAAGTGATTACCTCCTTCTCAAGTGCTAAGTGCAACATCTGTCCAGAGTTTTTCCATTGCCCCAATTAATAAGGCCAGAAATTTTGTGAGAACCTTTGCATACTGGCCTCAGAGATTTAAAGCAAAATATAGGTTTCTCTTCTGTATCAGAATGATAACACAGATTACTGGATCTAGAGAATGTGCTTCCCAATATTTTCATATTTTATACCACCATTTGAATATTTTCTCACTTATGTTGTATTTCTTCATTCACTTATTCAACAAATACTGATATAGAGCCTTTGATGTGCCGGGATCTGTTCTAGAAACTGGGAATACACTGGTAAACAAAACAAAGATCCCTGCTCTCATGGGGAGCATTCTCATGGGGAGGGGCATGAAAAATAAACAATAACAAAACCAATGCAGCATATGATGGATGGTGGTAAGTGCTATGAGAAAAATAAAGCTGGGAAAGTGAGTAGGAGTTCTGTAGGAGTAGGAGGGTGAGGGGAGAGGCCTGCGATTTTAAAGAGGGTGGAGCGAGAAGGTGGGACATAAATCAAGACCTATAGAACATGAAGGAGTGAACAACATGGGTGTCTGGGACAGGTTTCAAGGCAGAAGAGCTGTGCAAAGGCTCTGCAGTGAGAATGTGCCTGGTGAATTCCAGTCAGACTGGGGAGGCCAGTGTGACTGGAGCAGAGTGGACAGGGTTGGGGTTGGGGGAGTGTAGAATGGCTGGATATGTGGGCAGGGAGGTCCTGGTGATTTGACAGTGATGTGACAGTAGCACTCCCTACGGGGACTTGCAGATACTGTGAAGGGCTTGGCTTTTTAATGAAATGAGATGGGAAGTCAGTTGGGGGTGGAGAGGTCTGACCCAGGCTCACTCTGGCTGCTTTATAGGGAAATAGCAGCAAGGTCAAGATGATCACAGGGAAGTCAGTTAGAAGTCCGTGATGTCTAGCTGAGAGATGAGAGTGGCTGGGAGCAGGATGTTAGCAGGGTTAGTGGTGGTGGAGTGATCAGGTTTCTGTAGGAGTTTCAGCACGTAGGGCTTGCTGATGGATTAGATGGAGTGAGAGAAAGAGAGGTGTGAAGGATGACTCCAGAGCTTTTGGACTGAGCAAAAGGAAGGCATCATTATTTGAGAAGGGAAGGAGCTGAATTAGAAACAGTTTGTGTAAAAATGAAGGGGGGAAATCAGAGGGGGAGACGAACCATGAGAGACTACGGACTCTGAGAAACAAACTGAGGGTTCTAGAGGGGAGAGGGTGGGGGATGGGTTAGCCTGGTGATGGGTATTGAAGAGGGCACGTATTGAATGGAGCACTAGGTGTCATACGCAAACAATGAATCATGGAACGCTACATCAAGAACGAATGATGTAATGTATGGTGATTAACATAACATAATAAAAAAAAATAAATAAAAATATTTAGAAAAAAAGAAACAATTTGTGTGTTCCTCGATGAGGTACAAAATCTCATGTGATTGCACTCAGGTATAAGGAAATTCTGGAGGTAAAGGAAAGTGCAAGAATCAGCTTTGGGTAGATTGTGCAATAAGGGTGATATTGAGGTAGAGGGCTACATCTCATTTTATATTCATTAAGCGGTTGGTATAGAAAACATTCTACAGCCAAATCTGATAACTCTTAGATTCTGTAACTTCTTTCTGATCAGGAATAGGCAGAGATATGGGAAAACATGGATAAAGAGCTATGCAGGCAAAACTGAGTCACAGGCACCGTATATCTTCATTATGAATGAGGGCAATAAAAGTTATTTTTGCAAAGTTATTATTTTTTCACAAGGGCTACCTTTGTACTCATTATTGTGATTATTATATACAATGAATATTTGGTTCTAAGAAACAAAAGGAACTGCTGATGAAAAGAATGTGTACATGCTTGTTGAGCTGCTTAACAAATAACTATTTGATGATGATTCTGCAGTGTGTTTAAAGGGTAATTCTTCTTCTGTTGCTTTAGAGAATTCATTTGGCATTCTAAAAATGGATGTAATTTCAAGCAGTGGCCAAAATGTATCAATTAGCCTGACATCTAGGTCTTTTTAACAGATCTATAAATTTCCAATTTCCTTTGCCATCTTAACCATGGTAAATCATCCTGAACAAGATCATTCTTTTGAACAACAGCCTCCTTATTGACTGAGATCAATTGAGATTAGAAAATGAAAAATACACTAGATGCTGAGAACTCTTTATGAAACCACAGTTGTAGAATGAGTATTGAATGATGATAAATGTGTTATTTTCAGCTTCTACATCATTGGTTTAAAAATGTATTCTCTATATCCCATTGCTGGATTAAACACTAATATATATTTGGATGGTTTACTTGCTTACAAGAATTATCTTTTCCCTATTGAGGTTATGTATTAATTGAAGGGAATGATTTTTAATTCAAATGTATCTTGCTTTGCACACCACATGCATTTCTACACATTAAATTGGTTAAAACTGATTTTTTATTGAATTATAAATTAATGACTAAATCCTTTGTTTTAATTTCTGATTGATTTTCATTTGCTCTTTGGATAAAATACATGATGCTTCATCCATCATGTGGCCCCTATGTGATCAGGACTCTGCCTACCTTTAAAGGCAATCTTACAGCACTGTCCTCTTCTGTCTCCAAACCCCAGCCACCCTGGCCTTCTTTCAAATCCTAATATTTCACACTCAAGATATTTGCACATATTGTCTAAAATTTTAGTTCTTTAGCCCTGCCTGCTTTATTACTTTCTTAATTAATTAATTGCCTGTCTTCTCCTAATTCGAAAGTAGACTCCAAAAAATACATGGCTTTTAGTCTTTCTTTTTCACTGCTGAATCTCTAGCATCTAGAATTGTGTTGGGTATATAGTATGTACTCAGAAAAAATGATGAATGAATGAATGATTCCTTATCCTGGAATACCAACTTTCCTTCTCTACATCTAGGAAACTTCTATTCATCATCCACATTCCAGCTTAAATGTCACTTCTTCAGGCCACCTTTTTAAAAAATTTATTTTATCATGTTTAGTTAGCCAAAATATAGTGCATCATGAGTTTAGAACTAACAATTCATTAGTTGAGTGTAACGCTCAGTGCTCATCACAGCACGTGCCCTCCTTAATACCCATCACCTGGTTACCCCATCCTCCCACCCGCCTTCCCTTCTGTAACCCTCAGTTTGTTTCCCAGAGTCCAGAGTCTCTCATGGTTTGTCTCCCTCTTTGATTTCTTCCCATTCAGTTTTCCCTCCCTTCCCCTGTGGTCCCCCGAGCTATGCCTTATGTTCCACATGAGGGAAACCATATGATAATTGTCTTTCTCTCCTTGACTTATTTCACTTAGCATAATTCCCTCCAGTTCCATCCATGTCAATGCAAATGGTAGATATTCATCCTTTTTGATGGCTGAGTAATATTCCATTGCATATATGAACCACATCTTCTTTATCCATTCATCTGTTGAAGGACATCTTGACTCCTTCCACAGTTTGGCTCTTGTGGATCCCTAAGACAAGATCAGCTTTCTCTATTATTCGTTCTTACAGTTCTCTGTATTTCTAAGTTCTCCATAGAACTTATTAGAATTTTAGCTTATAAAGTGTACTTTTTGTGAGATAATTTGCTTAACTCCTATCTTCCCCCCTAAACTATAAAATATCTCTTTTTCTTTAAAAAAAAGATTTTATTTATTTATTTGAGAGAGAGAGAGAGAGAAAGCACAAGAGCATGGTGAGGGGTAGAGGGAGAAGCAGACTCCCTGTTTAGCAGGGATCCCAGGACCCTGGGATCATGACCTGAGCTGAAGGCAGCCGTTTAACCAACTGAGCCACCCAGGTGCCCCTCTGTCTTGTTCTTAATAGTCTTTCCAACATCTAACATAATGCCTGGAACAAAGGGATGCTCAATGCTCAATAAATATCTGTTAAATGAAAACATGGAGGGAAGGATGAGTAAGCAACTCCTCATTATAACTTTCCACTTTTTCAATGTTCTCCCAACAAAAAGCAGTTGTTAGTGAACTACAAAAGAATATTTTGCTATACTGGAGAAGTTCTTTTCAAATATGCCCCTCAGTGAATTCAATAATGCTTGGAGGATCCCTTAATGTTAATGCATCATACCAGCCTCTTCATCCCCCATTTTATTTAATTAAGTAAGTACTTAATGGGTTTCTCCTCTGGACCAAGCCACATAGAGGGAAAGAAGATCATGTAAATAATGAGAAGACCATAAGCTTAAAATAGAAAGATCTCTTACCCTCTAACTGCCTGTGTGAGCTTGGCAAAGTTACCAGTTGAGCCTTTGGTTCCTTATCTGTCAAATAGAAATAGCAATATCTATTTCTTGTGGTTTATGTAGGGGTTATTAATGATCCATGTAGTGTGCCTGCCACATAGTAAGTGCTCAAAAGATGGCAGTTGTTACTACTCTCACTAGAAGGTAAGCTCCTAGAAGGCAGATTATACTTGCATTTCTAGTACCTTATATATAGAATACTTTTAATAAAGATTGGTTAAACTAACCAGCAATGGGAACCATAGCAGAATATGTGCTCCTTCTGAACTCTCAAGAAAATAAGTTGCGAGACAGATTCATGAAATATTTAGATAATAATGAAATACAATACTTACTACAGTTTATGACACATATGAGATTATAGTAACATATGTGTCTCAGGCCATAAGCGCCTTACAAGGCCAGGCAGGAAATGATCAGAGGTGGCTGGCTAGAGTTATTGGGAAATGATAAGTTCACATGTTTGTGTGTGTAAGATCTCTACCAGTGAGCCTTCTGTGAAAATGTTCTATTTCTTTGTCAAATTTGATGCTGGCTACACCAATGTTGGATAAAATGGATCAACCTGGGCGCCTGGGTGGCTCAGTTGGTTAAGCGACTGCCTTCGGCTCGGGTCATGATCCTGGAGTCCCGGGATCGAGTCCCGCATCGGGCTCCCTGCTCGGCGGGGAGTCTGCTTCTCCCTCTGACCCTCTTCCCTCTTGTGCTGTCTCTCATTCTCTCTCTCAAATAAATAAATAAAATCTTTAAAAAAAAATGGATCAACCTGCTGCTTCTGTGTTACTATAATGGCAGACAAAATTGGGTTATTGATCGTGGGTATCACGGTGTCTTTGTTATAGTAATGGAGGCTTTGTTCCCCTTTAACAATCAGTGGTTAGCTAACATCACAAATAGGTTCTGATGATGTTGGGTAATGTTGCTCAAATAGGGGTGTATTATGTGGGAGTATCTACTAGCCCTTCAAAACTAGAACATAGGCTCAATTCCATATTCCATGTCTTTGTAGCATGCTCAGCACAGGTTTTCAGTTGTATTACAGCATCCATAATCATTATCTGCTGCTGTCCTTTCATCTTACCAAACTCTCTGCCTGCAGCTCTAATAAACAGGACTGAGATAGTGAGCATGAACAGAATGTTTCTTTTTTCTAGGATGCTCTCTCCTTTTTGTTCTTAGGTGTCTTTGTGAAGATATTTACAAACACAAGGGCACTCCATTAAAGGTTTTTGATACACCAACATCCACACTGAAAGCTTCAGATGCTTAATTACAGAATTGAATGTAGCAATCACACTCAGTCCTGACATTAGGAAAAGAGAGGAATACCATCTTTCACCCACTTCAAGCCATGTGAGGATGATCTAGAATCGATCCATGCCAGCTGGCAGCCAGGCACACATCTACCTGCCCGGAGTCTACATCTGCAGAGACAAGCCCAGTCAGACCAGTTGCTCCTAGAGTAAACCGCTTGCCCACAGACCTGCTTCCGAGCGGCAGACAAATGGCCTGGAAGCCCTTGCCTCACACACAATATACACCTGCACGAACATACCTGAATATTCTTATTCACAAGGACAGAGACCTGAATACAGAAACACTGTGCTCATACACACTCGCAAGCAAAAACACATGTGTGGAATCAAGTTTCGTTTGTTGTTTAATTTAATCTGGGTCGGTAAAGCACACTTTCAGGACTCAGAGGAGACCCCTGGGAAATTGGTTCGCTTTTCTCTGAGCCATTCGCCAACTAGGCAGTCCTTCAACCCTGGGTGTGTCCTCAGTGCGGATCGAAGGGCAACTTAGTTGCAGTCTTGTCAATCTTTTCGACTCTCTCTTTCCCCCTGCTCTCCTTTAACTCCCAGAGGGCCGGGTGGCGCCGGCCGGGACGCGCACCTCCGACTCCAGGGCCCTCCCCGCCCCAGCCGCGCCGAGGGGCGGGGCCCAGCCGGCCGCCAGGAAATGCCCGGGAGTCTGTGTCACCTGCCCCCGAAGACTTGTTGATTCCCAGGAGCGCTGCCTTTTAGTTCGGCCTCCCTCCCCTCCCCCCCCGGAGGCCAGAGGACGATCTCGCTTACCTGCTACCCCGACGCGGCCCGGGGAGCTCCTGAGACACTCCCGGGACCGCTCGCCCCTCAAATCCACAGCCATGAGCAAGTTGGGCAAGTTCTTTAAAGGGGGAGGCTCTTCTAAAAGCCGAGCTGCTCCAAGCCCCCAGGAGGCCCTGGCCCGACTTCGGGAGACCGAGGAGATGCTGAGCAAGAAACAAGAGTACCTGGAAAATCGAATCCAGAGGGAACTCACCCTGGCCAAGAAGCACGGCAGGCAGAATAAGCGAGGTAGGCTTGGGGTCTGGCCGCAGGAGTGAGCTCTCACCCTTCTCCTCCAGCGCTTTCCTTGGGGACAATCCGGCCCACAGCACCTGTTCCCCAGGAGGCCAGATTTACTCCCACGGCCTTTCTTTATAGAGAATAGATGTAAACAGCGCAGTGACACGTATAAAAACCCAGGGAGAGGTTGAAATGATTTGGTCTTGTAACACTAGAAATAAAAGTGGTTTTGTAATGGCAGACTCAGAAATAGAAGCTGCAGTCCAGGACTCTGCCCACCACCTAACCCTGAACTCGCATCCACAAGTCAGGCTTCATTAGTCATAACAAAGCCCTGGGAAGATTTACTTAGCCCTAAATGATGCTGCCATTGTTTAATGCAGGAAAGGAATAATGTCGTCTGGAGCTGACCTTGAAAACCCTGCTGCTTCCCATAAAAAATGTGCCTGATACATTTGTGTCCACTTACCACCAACGATAAAAAGGCCACGTTTCATTTTTCTCTGCCGCTGCTCTGCTCCAGCATGCTGGCCTGTTTTACAGTTAAATGCTGGTTTCTATTTTTACTTTCTGTCCGAAAATGTTTTGGGGAGCTATTTAATGGCAATTTCTAAAGAGATACCATGCCATTATGGCCTGCTAAAAAGTCATGGGCAGCTCTGCTTCCCTGTTCTTTCTCTTCAGTTTGATATGCACTCTGAAATTTGCATGTCTCTCAAGGGATGTCTGTCTGTCATCCTTTCGGGTCTGTATATTGCTTTATCTACAGTAAATGCTGGTTTTAAAAAAATCTTAAAAATTGAACATCTGCTTCTAGGAAGTGGTGAAAATGTAGATTTGCTTTTGGAAGACAAAAATATAAGGTAATATACATTTTACTGATTTTTTTCAAAAATGTTCTTCAATTGGCAGTGCACTAAAGTATATATTGCAAATTGGCTTTATTAAGACCCCCCAAAATTAAAGACAACATTAATTTAAGAACATCAGTCTAACTTCCTTAAATCAGAGAAGTAACAGATGCAGGTATCATGTGCAAATAACCAATTGAGGTTAGAAAAGCCACTTATTCTTTATCATTTATCCTTGGGAACTCCACTGCTGTTAGCCCAGGCCTGGTTCTACAGTGGTTCTGGGAGTAGAAAGAGGCTAGTTAGCATGAGTTCATCTGTATCCTAAGCTATGGAAAGAATTCATTTACAGGCCCATGTATTAGAAACCCTGTCAATATCAGCATTTTCCAAATAAATCAGATAACTTCATATACACATAGTTTCTGTTTTCCACTAGCTACCAAGAAATATTTTCTTTCACATTCATAGTGTTATCAGGCCCAATATAGTTAGTACAAAATGGGCCTTGTGTTATACAAGGCTGTATATTATACAGGACTGTATATTGTGCTATAAGGGCTGTAATTTATAATCTGAGTGACATAATATATGTGCAGTTAAAGTTTTACTTTTAGACATGGTTGCTCAGCTAGCATGCTGCCAAGAATAGTAGGTTGACTGGTCAAGTAGCATTGTATCAGAAAGGGCCACACTCCTGGCCACTACAAATTCTTCAGTGATCTATTTTTCTACAGCAGAAGCTTTGACAGCATTCTGAATGTCAAAAATGGGTTTTATTGGTAAAGCAAGTAACTTCTAAATTAGCATAATAAATGTTAGAAATGAAATCTCATTGGTGAAATTACAGATATTCTAAATATGTGGATTGGCTAAAATAGTTTAGAGACACCTCCTTGCTTCCCATTGTAAGAACAGGTGATAAAAATCTACTAGGTGTATAACTAACTTAACATTAGAAGGGAAGGGTACCTGACGCTTGATCTTAGATCAGTGCCACGTCCAGTTCTTGGTTCAAGTGCATTTTTGACAGAGTGCACCTCCCACAGGGCTCAGCACCCTATCAGGGCATGTTGCTGCCTTCAGTGAGCCTTTCATATGGGGTGTATTGGAGCTCCCGGAAGGATGTCCAGTCAGGACTTCATTGAGCTAATGGAACAAGCTAACAAACTGTTTTTGCTTGCCAGTGTATGTTTGTTTATGCAGAATTTAGTCTGAAACTTGCTCTTATTGTATCTCATACCAAGTTGGGCAGGCATAGCTAATTCTTACCTTAAACTTCTTTGGTAGTTACCGTAATCTACCAAAAAGAACCTGAGTGTGCACCACCAAATTGGCTTTGCAACACCCATGATATTCAAGGCCCTGTTGATCTAAAAGGTTAACACTTGGAATGAGATTTATAATTTGGTTAACAATTTTGGAGGTGGGGGGATGGGGTAACTGGGTGATGGGCATTAAGGAAGGCACTTGATGGAATGAGCACGGGGTATTATATGCAACTGATGAATCACTACATTCTATCTTTGAAACTAATAAAAAAAAATTTCTAGTAGCCATATTAGAAAAAGAAGAAAGAAAAAAAAAATTGGAGGTCAGAGATTCTTTAAATGCAGTTTACATAGATTACCCTTCGTTTATAACTGGTCATCTGCTTTGTGGAAAAGCAAACTTTTTGTAAACCACTTAATCTTTTTCTTTTGAGCACTGTCATCAAGAGCAGTTTTCAATCCTGGCTGTATATTAAGTCACCCTGATGCCCAGGCCCCAACCCCATAGATTCTGATATAATTGACTGGGGTGGGGCTCAGGCACCAGTATTTTTTTTTGTTGTTGTTGTTATTTATTTTTTATTTTTTTTTATTTTTTATTTTTTTTTTAATTTTTTTTTTATTCTTATGTTAATCCCCATACATTACATCATTAGTTCTAGATGAAGTGTTCCATGATTCATTGTTCGTGCACAACACCCAGTGCTCCATGCAGAACGTGCCCTCCTCAACACCCACCACCAGGCCAACCCATCCTCCCACCCCCCTCCCCTCTAGAACCCTCAGTTTGTTTTTCAG
>NC_138372.1:123620958-123638462 GCF_054177405.1 Leptonychotes weddellii
TCTGACTTGGGTTTCCACTCAGGTCAAGATATTGGGGTCGTGGGATCCAGCCCCTCCTTGGGCTCCGTGCTCGGTGTGGAGTCTGCTTCAGATTCTTTCTCCCTCTCCCTCCCCCTCTGCTCCTCCCTGCTCACACATACTCTCGCTCTCTCAATCAATCAATCTTAAAAAAAAAAAATGCCCCCAGGCGATTCTTCCCTGTGGCCAGGGTTAAGGATGAGGAACTTAAATCCATAGTAATGTTAACAAGTTAGGAATACATGGTCTTTTCGTCCTGAAGCGCTTCCTAACTTGTTTTCACATCATGGCATCTGTGGCGCTGATTTGTGTACTTCCCTGGGATAACCGGGGACTAGCAGCTGGGGGACCCTTGATACCCCGGGCGGAAGGAATCAGTACCTCAGCGTACTGCAAACTCTTCCTGCCACACTGGTTTGGTGGAACACCTTCGGGGGATCACTATTCTAGCCTCCCTTATGAGGTCTTTTTAAAAAATAACATCACTAAGAGATGGCCATAGGTTATACTTTGCTTAAAAATAACGTCCTGATCCAGTTTTTACACACTTGATAGAAAGTAACTCAGTGTTGTAGTTAGGAACCTCAGCTTCAAAGCAGACAAACCTGGGTTTGATTCCTAGCCCTGCCCTGTCACTTAGACATTGTGTGGCTTTAGACCGTTTACTAGGCCTAATTCTCAATTCCTTCATCTGCATAATTGTGAGGATAAGGTTGATCCTCAGAGTTGTTTGGATTAATGGAATTATTGTGTAAAGCTCTTAATTCAGTGCTCTCTAAGTGTCAGCCATTGTAATAACAGTAATTTTTTTTTCAGCTGAAATTGGCTTCCTACTAAGTTCCACTTACTGGTCCAAATTTTGTTGTCTTCTGGAATAACATAGAATAAATCTACTCCATCTGTCATGTGAAGACCCTTCACATATTTGAGGACAGCAGTCATTTCTCTGTATCTCCTGTTCTGTGACCTCAACTGCCTCTGGCACTTCTCAGTTACCCCTTACTGTGCTGAGCTTTGCCTCCCAGGGCCCCGTCTAGGGGGAGGCGAGAGAGACCCCTAGCACACACTTGTGTGACCCTGAGAGTTATTGTCCTCTTAAATTTCCATCCTAGGTGCCTCTGTTACTTACCTTGTCCTAGGCTGAGCAGGAACGTCAAATATGTAATTATGTGGAGAGGCTGGATCCAGTCTGGGTTACCCATAGGCCTCAGGCTGTAGGAAGTGGGCTCAGAGAGAGATGAAAGGTTGAGACTAGGAAGGAGTGAATTTGGCCACAACCCTCCTCAGTATCATTACACATGATTCTGGTGAAACCTGGCAGCTGAGGCCCTTCCAACTCTTCATCAGGTAGCTGATGAATGAGACCCTAGGGCAGAGAGGCTTTTATTTGAGTAAGCCAGCTCACTTTGAAGCCTGGGATCTTTTATTTTTATTTTTATTTTTTAGCAAGGCTAAGTTTGTTTTCAGAGTCATGATGAAGACTTGGTCTTCCTTGGAGTTCGGGGTGTGAGCATGATCGCATTGTTTTAGCCTAGTGCACAAACCTCCTTGTGCTCTTAAGTTTGCTTTTTATTATAGTCATCATGGAGTTGAATTCTGCAATCTCAGACACAGGATCAGAAGGACTTCTGTATAAAAAGAATCACATCTGTGTCAGCTGGGTTTCAGCTTTGTTGCCAAAGTAGTCGGGGCAAAGCATGCATGGCTCAGGTAATAAGAGACTGATGCAGAGTGCAGAAGGCCCTGATGGATGGAAGCTCCCTTGGGAGATATCTCTTACCTGGTGACCTTCTTTCTTAAGAGAGTTCTCAAAATGTGGCCCTCAGATCACCTGCATCAGAATTCCTTGAGGGTGTTTGTTAAAATGTGCACTCACAAGGACCCCCTCAAAGTTCTAACATAGTAGGTTGAGTGTAGGGGCCAGAAATCTGAACTTTGAACAGATAACGCAGTGATTCTGATGCCCACTAAAGATTGGGAACTGAGGAGGCATTTAGTATTTGGTGAGGTGCTAAACTGGAAACATCTACCCTCTACTGTTTTCTCCCCTCACCGTGCCTGTTGTTGCTTCCTTCCTCCTCCATGGAACCCAGGGACCCAGATGAGAAATAGCTACCCATGTCCCTCTGTTTCCTGCTGAAGACACATTTCTGAAGCTTCTGACAGATCCTCATTAGCCAGCCTGAATTAGTTTTCTTGAGGGAAGTTCACGTGGTACTGTGACTCCGTAGTCCTTTTGAAGAGTCTCAGAGTTCTCCAGTATTCAAATTACAACCAAGCATCATCATAGAGTGTTTGCTTGCCTCTGATTATCTGATTTTTTTAAAAGATTTTATTTATTTATTTAAGAGAAAGAGAGAGTGTGTGTGTGTGAGAGAGAGAGAGAGAGAGAGCACGTGAGCACGAGCAGGGGGGAGGGGCAGAGGGAGAGGGAGAAGCAGACTCCCCACCGAGCAGGGAGCCTGACATGGGTCTGGATCCAGGGACTCTGGGATCATGACCTGATCCAAAGGCAAACGCTTAACAAACTGAGCCACCCAGGTGCCCCTGATTATCTGATTCTTTTGTGCCATACTCCGTGTATTCTGGGGCCAGAGAAAAGAAAGAGTTTTTTTGTTGTTAAAGATTTCATTTATTTGTCAGAGAGAGAGAGAGAGCACAAGCAGGGGGAGCGGCAGGCAGAGAGAGAAGCAGGCTCCCTGCAAGGAGCCCGATGTGGGACTCTATCCCAGGATCCTGGGATCATGACCTGAGCCGAAGGTAGCCGCTTAACTGACTGAGCCACCCAGGCATCCCGAAAACAAAGAGTTTTATTCCTGGGGCATTAACAACCCATATGCGAGTCAGGTCTTACTCTCCAGTCAACTGCTCTTCCCTCTTCTGGAAAACATAGATCAATGGAAATCTGACGCTTCCTCAGTTTTCACCCCCAGTTTCTTTCCCCCAACCTCAGGAACTCCCATGGGGCTTTTACCCCATGGTGGGGAAACCTAAAATATCTGAATGGGCCCTGGGAGTCTATTCACTTAAGCTGTAGTATTAAAACTTCTCACTTTCCTACTACCTCCCTTCCCCCTCTGAGCCCTGGCAGGGATCCTAGTAGACTTACATCCTCATGCATGCACTTCGGTACCACCAGCAGAATGCCCTGGGCTTGTTATCTTTTTTGCTCTGTTAATATGGCCTCAGTTTGCTTGTGCTTTTTCAGATGCGGATCAGTTGCTTTTCCCCAGTGGATTTGGAAAGAGTGAAAAATCCTAGCCGGATTTACCCTCTCCCCATTTAAATCAATATGTTAAGCTTGCATTCAGTATTTTACATTTATTTCTGTTAAATATCTCCTTATTTTCAGTTAAGTCTTAAAATTCTAATTTTACTATCTTATATATGAGCTATTTCTTTTTGTTGAACCAGTCACAAACTGGATCAACAGCTTTTTTTTTTTTTTTTTTTTCTGTCAAGGTCTTTGTTAAAATATATTGAATAAGACAGAACCCGAGGACAGAGCCTCATGGTATGTCTCTAGAGACTTCATTCCAGGATAACCTCTACATTATAGTAACATTTCATCTAGGATTCAAGTAAGGCATGATTACCAATTTGATAGATCAGCACTCAGTGAGTTCAGTTATTCATCTGGCTATGAAGATACCTGATCTACATTTCTAGCTGGTATCATCTTATTTCTCCAACTTTTTCTCTTTTCCCTTACAATGCTTCAGTATACCTTGTGGATTATATTCCTAAAACCAAACTATATTCACACACCTCGGCTTCACAAATGCTGATTTATGAACTGAGAGTATATTAGCTTCACCACATTCACCTGGAGAGCTTTTTAAAATGCCACACCAGGAGATTTTATTTCGAGAAATCTGGGATAAGTTCAGGATTGTGATACTCAAGCCTTTCTGGTTGATTTCAATGTGCATAATGTTAGAAGGCTAGCAGGTGGTCTATGGTTTTTTCCTTGAGTCAGCATCTAGTAATCCAAAGAAAACAGGCCAGTGAGATTAGTTTGATATTTTTCATCTTTGTGAGCTTATATTGGCTTCTAGTTATCATTGTCTTCTTTTCTAATTTCTCAGGAACTACAGTGTAGGGTGTTTCTGTTCTAGAAGTGTTCTTTCAAGTATCTGTGGCACAGATTTTGACAGTTTGCTGATGTGTTGTAGCTACTTCTAGAAGGGTAATTGGTACTGTTTCTTGTGTTATGTAACTACATCAAGTTTCGTTGTGTTTTTTTTTTTTTCCTCTTCATGAATTTGGAGCAGCATTATACATTCTGGAGTAGTCAGTATTATTGTTCTTCATTTAAGTTTCACAAAGCTGGATAATAGAGCTTTTCGCAAAATACTTACATTATACAAAGAATACAATTTTCCTTGATATATGTTATTTTGCAGTTAATTGAATTAGCCACAATAAGGTAGAAAATTTATTATTAACACCATGATTATGCCAAAGTCATATGATTTATACATTTTGAGAAACCATAGCAGGAGATCATTGTAAGCTTGCCCTCAGATGTACTTAGAATTACTTGTGTGTTTCTCAGTACTTAGAACTACTAATTTCAGATCAGATTTCATTTTCAAGAAAATGGGACAAAGGCGTGATAGTCGAATTAATGAGACATAAGGCAAGGTCTAATACTGAATTTTTTAAGTTTACAGTGCTTTACTTTGGCAATCAGGTTTGGCAAAGGCAAGAGTGACTTATTTGGGGATTCATTTTTTGTAATATGTTTAAGTACATGTGAATCTATTTGTACTTTTTTTTTTTTAAGAAAGAGAGAGAGAGCACACAGCATGGGGAGGGGCAGAGGGAGAGAATCTCAAACAGATTCCCCACTGAGCACAGAGCCTGACACAGGCCCCATCCCACGAAACTGAGATCATGACCTGAGCCGAAATCAAGAGTCCGATGCTCAACCGCCTGAGCCACCCAGGTGCCCCTCTATTTGTACTTTTAAGGAACAAAATTATCACAGGTACTTAAAATATATAGGTAATATTGAGGATTTATTTTTTAAAACTCCATTCTCAATCTTTTGTCTTAGTAAATCATAACCAGAACTTTTAGAACAAACTGGTAATTTTAGTTTCTCCTGTTTTCTTTTGACTATCATTTGATAGAAGTTCAACAAACACACAATTGGCTTAAAAGTTTGCAGAAGGAGAAGGAGCAAAAAAGCAAGAGTCTGGAATAAATATAAAGCAAATAATAATCTATTTCCTGAATAACTGACTTTTCTATACCGGAGATCTTGATTTCTTACCTCAAACAAATGGTTCTAATCGGGAATTGCTTATTGGAAATATTTAGGACTTAGTCCAAAGTTTATGCTTTAAAGCAGTGAGAGCTCCTAAACCCAAACCAATGAATCTTTGAGCCCACTGCTAAGCCCTTCTCCAAGGTATCTCTAACTTGTGGGTATTTCCAGTGAGAGGATGGGGTCTCGCTAAAGCCCCACTGTCACCTGCTCTGGGCAACCTCTATCAACTCTCCCTCAGTCTAGCGACCTAGTAACTTAAATGCCAATGCTGTGATCACTACCCTCAAAACAAAACCACCCCCCGAAAGCAAGCAAACAAGAATGGTGGTATAAAAATGACAGGAAAGGAGAAGATGATTATTCTCTGTTAAGAGTTGGGAATATTTGCAGTAGAAGTTGAAATATTTAAAAATTAAAATTTAATGTCAACCATCCAGGTTAAATGAAATAAAAGGTATACTTTTACATTTGGCTCACGTACAAATTTAGAGGAATAAAATCCTGCAACCAAATATTCGACAAACACTTTTGACATTTTATTCTCTAAATATGAATTTCTGGTGAATCTTTTTGGTTCTTTCATATAGTGTTATATGCTACATATCCATAATGGGTGTATCTTATTTGCTTTAGCAGTAATAACATTGTTGGATAGGCCTTTCTCAGTGATCAGTGCAAATTCCATGACCGATTCTTGCCATATACTTAGTACATATAAGTGAAAGTCAATATAACCTTGGAGTTTGAACCAAGATATTATCCTAACTCAAAACTTCTACTCTGTTAACTACAGCAAGAAAAGATATTATAATTATGTTAAACCAGTTTATACATATTTTAAAGATCACATATATAAGAGCCTTTGGTTTATCTTTTTGTGAGCAGTTTGAAAAATTTTATTTATATAAACTACCTTCATTTGTTGAGTATTGTTCAGCCACTTAAACTTGCGAAGTTAAAGAATAATGTAGTTCATCACCAATTGCAAGGTAAACCTATTCTTAAAGAATTTCAAATGGGAATAGTGATCTTGAGGGTAGGAGCTATATATTTTTCATGATTTGTTGATCATGGGATCTCAAGGCAATAATCACAGAATCATAGGCGGTGAGAGTTGAAGGGTGCTGTAGGGATATAGTTTGTTGGTTCTCAGGAGCACCTGTAAGCCACGGACACAGTAATAGGAAATATTGGTGCATCATATGAACAAGGAACACTTCCTATAAGTAGAAAATAGAACTATGTTGTACGTACATACATATATATATATATACGCATTTATACACACGTACATATTCATACACACATATACACACATATAAATACACACATATATGTGCACGCATACATACAGATACATATACACATGTATATATGTACACAATATAGAATTACATTTATAGGTGCATATGTCTACCCTCTAGAATTAAGCATAATTGCTATTTCTGACTTTTTCTATTTAATATTCGCTGGTTTCATACTCATACTGTTTTCCCTACATTTTAGGCAGTAGCAGGCCCTAGAGGTTACCAATGTGTGAGGTTAGTAATAATACCAGTAGCAAGTAAAAAAACTCATCCATTCAATCAGTTATATATTCTGCCTGGTCAAACATTTAATTGGGTTTTTACAAAGAGTATCAAATACATTTTAATTACTACATTGGTATGTTGTTCCAATAGCAGGTTAATTTAACTTGCCTGGCAATCGACCTTAGAAGCAATTAATTATAAGAAATAAGAATTCCAGTGGATATATAAAATGAGTCTTATGCAAGCATTCTTTCTTTTTTTGACAACTCAAGGCTGATAGCACGTTTTGGTCATGACTTCTCACTCTCAGATTTAATAATCTCTTGTGCGACGTCCTGGTGGTAAGAACTGCTTCATCTCCAAAAGTAGCTGTGAGCTTTTTATTTATTTTTTTATTTTTATTTTTATTTTTTTAAATATTTTATTTATTTATTTGACAGAGAAAGACACAGCGAGAGAGGGAACACAAGCAGGGGGAGTGGGAGAGGGAGAAGCAGGCTTCCCGCCAAGCAGGGAGCCCGATGCGGGACTCGATCCCGGGACTCCAGGATCATGACCTGAGCCGAAGGCAGTCGCTTAACCAACTGAGCCACCCAGGCGCCCCAACTGTGAGCTTTTTAGAAAAAAGAGTTGTGTCATTTCTGTTGGAAAGTCATTTAACTTCCTTTGTCCATTTCCTATCTTTCTGGAGATGGGAGAGGGTGCTAATTATCCTCTTTCTAATCTTTTATACTTTATAATATTAATCAATCACCATTTCTCTTTTTTTCTACAGATTTCAGTCCAACATCACTGGCTTGCTTACAGCACTATTCCGCTTCCAAATGTCCTTTTCCTCAGAATATCTCTTATTTACTTTCTCCAATCTCCTTCCTTTCTACTGTTTTCTCAGGTATCTGCTGTGCCATACACCACAGCATTGCTGTGTTCTAGTCGTTTAGCTTGCTCTTTGCCCTTTTTATGACATTTAATATTGGTGAGACCTCTGAAAATATGGAGGTTACTTATAAGATCCAGTCAGTGTGGCAAGCTGGTGTGATTTGCTCTATTTTGGGGTTTAAGGTTTCTGGCTTCTCCTATATCCTATATCCGGGAGGAATCCGTCCTATGACACCTTTTATCATTCGTGCTCCTTCCTGAGCGGTGTGTTTGCTGTTTGCGTCTTCGTGTAGACTGTCACCCTGGCTTCATCCACATTGCCTCCTCTGTGGCGCCTTCCCTTACCCTCCGGAGAGAGCTTGTCCATTCCCTCTGTGCATCCACCTACCTTCTACATGGCCCCTTTTATTCTCCCTCTGTGTCTCCTCAGCTACTGAAATGTAACTTATACACGTTAGTATCTGCAGTCACAGTTTCTGGAAGATAATGGATGCTTAGAATGCTTGTTCAATGATGAGTAAGTGGTTGAACACCCACTTTGTATTGACCCTCGGAGATTATAGCCTTATTTCTTTGTCCCTGCAGTACCCAACACAGTGCTGGCTGCGTGGTAGATCTTCAGTGATCTATTCCTGGGCTGGCTGACATGAATGGATGAGAATATTTTTTTAAACTGAAGAAGGCCAGGGAAATTCATGATGGGGTGGTCCAGGCCAAATGAACCTTACAATTTTCTAGTATTCTCCCATCTGTTTTCAATCTAGCCTGTGACTTTGAACAGAAACATTTTGTTTTCGTTCCATTTGTAGAATGCTTACCATGGATGATGCTTATTCAGATTGTGTTTTTCAAGAACTAAAGCAAGGTGCCATAAATAGAAGGTATTCTTTAATTAATGAAGTGATTTGTATGTGAATAAGAACAGGGCTCACCTTAAAGGTTCTCAAATAAAACAACATGGTTATGACCCTTCCCAGTTAAAAGCAAAAGACGATGTGACCAATTATGTGCGACATATGTCTCTTAAGCACTCTCTGGGATTTTTCTTCTAGGCCCCACCTTTAGGCCTTCTCTAAAGATCATCCATTCCTGGTAGAGAGAAGAGCTGTCATAATGCAGTTTCATATTTCACACACGGGTTTGTCTATCGTCACTAGATATGATGGTTTCTAAAAGGTTCTTCTTTTTTTGCCAACTAATGGATTAACAATGCCCACATGTATATGCTCTCAATGAGTGAAGAACAGACTGACCTTTAAAACCAAGATGCCCTATATGTTATATGAACAATGAAACTGTAACTTTTTTCTGCCATTTCTGGTTATTTTTCATAGATGACTGAAAGCCTTCCCCCTCTGGCCATGTAGTAGTGGAGTAAAGTTGCTTCAGGCTGGTGGAATTTTGGTTCAACTGAGTAATTCTTAAGTTTCAGCCGCCATCCTCACTGGACTGTAGTAAGGGCTCTTCATGTATCCTTAGCAGCAGTCCGTACAGGACGTTGTTCTGCGATTCCATTGCTGAAGGAACGTCACTGTGAAGCGAAGCGACAAAACCCCTGGCTGTTTCTCCACCACAAAAGAATACAGTAGATTCCTTTGTTTCAGAAAGAATGCTGTCCAGGTCTCACCCGCTGCTTAAAAGCACATACAGGAGTTTGAAGATTGAATTGCACCCTCCTACACAGGTTGAATTACATGGCTCTGAAAACATCCTTCTTTGCCAATCGGGAGCACTGCTAAATTTGCAATATTTGTCCCTTGTCTTTGAAAATAGGCAGCTGTTTTCTTTTCCCGAATTGTTTATTAGAAAACAAAATCAAAGCCCGTCTAACTCCTGGCGGGCCTGAGGCATCATCGTTTCATGTGAGAACCAGCTCACAGGAGACTCTTCACGTATATTTCTTGGTTCTTTGGAACATACGGCTCTTGTCTTTGTGTTTGGGGGAAGCATCCTGTGCCAGGCAGAAGTCACAGGAAGTGTCCGGTGTCCTGGGACCAGATCCAGCTCTGCAGAAATCACTGGGTTTGCTCACCCAAGATGATTTGAAACATGGAAATCAGATTTTAAATTTGGAGGACTTTGCATGCAAATCCAGATTTCTTGCTTCTTTTGAGCTGTGGGAGGCGGGGCATGGTGGCCATGGGCCGGGGCCTGCGGGGTTGCTTCCGTAAATCAGGTTTAATGCTTGCCTTGTTGCTAGAGTTCCTGCTTCTTCCGGTTGACTCCCTGATCCTGGGATCAAGGTCGACTGCCATTTATTATCACTCTTGTACTATTTTTTATTATAGTAGACTAATATTCCTCTGTCTTTTTCTCTCTCACAGGTGAGAAAACAAAGAAGGCCTTTCTCCCTAACCTCTCTTTGCTTCACTTACCTTTCCTTACCTGCCTGGCTCCCTCTGAGATTAGGACTCTGGTGTAGGCCCATCCGTAGTTTGTGGCATGGGAATGAACATGTAAGTTGAGATCTCAACTCTTAGTGAATTTTTAAATTTCTCCCATGTACTTTGAAGGGCAGAAACTGTATGTTAACATAGGCATTTAAAACTGTGTCCAAACCAGAGCTCATTATTATTAACAACAAACATTTGCAAGGTTGGGCATTATACCATGTGGCTCCCACCATATGGTTCTGACAATCCTGCGAAGGAGATAATGATGATGATTATAAAGATCCCTAGTATTTAGTAGTCGCTCACTATGCATCAGGCACTGCACTAAAGACTTTGCATATGTTATTTCATTTAATCCTTAACCACGGAATGAGTTACATCCTCATTTTCCAATAAACAACCTATGTAAAGTCACCCAAATATGGATAGATGGAGCCTAGGTTTGAAAGTAGGCAACTTAACTCCAGAGTACAATGGTCTATTGTCATCTGTGTATTGTTGTTGCTATTATTATTATCATTATTATCCAAGTAGGGAATGTCACTTAAGAGTTAAGGTCACACTCCAAGGTTATTATGCACAGTTAATAATTGGTAGGGGTAAGATTAAAATGTAAATCTAGTAACTCCGAAGTCTCATCCTTTATATCAAATTGCATTTTTTGATTTTTAGAAAGTAATCTAAAATTAATTCTTACCGGGAAACATGGTATATTTTTTAATAGAGAAATATAAATTTTTTCTAAAAAAAGGAAAATGTTTTTGGGTCAATGGATACCAGTTAAGTTTCACTGAACCAGCCTAACAAGATAGGGAGGAGACACACTTGGAACATTCCACTTCTGGGTATGTTGGGTGGAGATGTGTATTTGAAGTTTAGCTTCCTAAGATTTTCTAATATTTTCTAATGTTTTCTAATATTATGTTCCTGTTATGGTGAGTTACGGCAAAAAAAACAAAAAAAGCAAAAAAAACAACAACAGGTAACTTGTTGCTCATTGGCCTCAGATATAAGATACACAATTGCATAAATTAATAAATGTTACATAAATTGCTATTTTTAATAATAATATCTAATTGCTAAGTATCTACCTTGCATGGGGACTGTATAAGGTATTTTCCATAATTCCCTAATTTTCCATAATATCCCTAATTCTTAAAACAATCATACTGCATTGTGGGGATTATATCCCCATTTCCAGAACAGCAAACTGAAGCACAAAGAAGGGAAGTGACTTACCCAAGAGTACACATCTATTAAGTCATGGGAGAAGAAGTCACACTCTGGCCTCGAAGGCCATACTTTTTCTATTATACCATGCTGTCATTTCTATGTGTACAAAATTATCAGATTTATTTATTTGATATTCATTCATTTCATCTTCTGGAAAGTAGACCAATAATAGCATCTACTCTTGGAGTTTTTGTGAGAGTTAATGACAATTCACATAAAGCACTTAGCACCAGTTTGGCATATAACAAATACTCGATGTTAATTTTTGTTATGTATTTTATTGGCTGTGTGCCAGGACCTGGGCCAGGTACTGGGGAAATAGGGGAATAGGATACTACATCTTTCTTCAAAGGGCTTATAACTGGTGTAGTAGAGATGGGGTAGAATAGGTTTTACAAATAATTATAATACAGTGTGATAAATGCAGCAGTAGATACGGATCCACAGGTAGGGTGTTAGCACAGGGGGTCAATTGACCATTCTTCCCATGTTGGGGAGAAAGCCCTTGCACAGCTCTGGTCATTAATGTGATGAGCCTCTCTACAGGGGATATTGTGTGATATCATAGAAAGGCCTTTATGCAGATAATTTTTAAAAAATTGTTTTAGTTCTCTCCTAAAGGACGGGTTAAACAAAAACTCTTCTCTTTTTTTTTTTTTAATTTTTTTATTCTTATGTTAATCCCCATACATTACATCATTAGTTTTAGAGGAAGTGTTCCATGATTCATTGTTTGTGCATAACACCCAGTGCTCCATGCAGAACGTGCCCTCCTCAATACCCATCACCAGGCTAACCCATCCTCCCACCCCCCCTCCCCTCTAGAACCCTCAGTTTGTTTTTCAGAGTCCATTGTCTCTCATGCAAAAACTCTTTTCTAAATAAAGTGTCAGTGCTATTTAGCAGGGACTTCAGTTGTGATTTTGCACCTGGAGAGGGAAGCCAAGCAGAACCTGATAACCTTGGACTTCCACAGTGGGCAGGGAGGGATGGGAAGACAGTTACCACTCACCAGGGAGATAGAGAACAATTCCACACCTAAAATAAAGCCTTTCTTTGCCAAGCCTGTCTACTTGCTCCCTCCCTTGGAATACCACACCTACTTCTGCAGAGCTTCCGGGCAGCCTTGCCTTTCAAGACCTCATGGGAAAACACACTTACGTAACTACAAGTAGCCCAGCTACTTACACTAACTATTCTAGTCTTTCATTTATAAATGAAAGCTTTTAACACAGACTCAAAAGAATTTTGATGAAAGGTAATTGCAAGAAAGGGTTAAGATAAGCAAAGCAAACAACCAAACCCAAGAGATAATGTAGGAAATAAAAAATGTTAAAGACAAAACTTGTGTTGGTATCTTCAGGGAGATTCAAGAGGCTATTGAATTATAAGACAAGAATGGGCTGCCGTAAAAATGAGCAGCTAGAAGAAAAAGTTCTTAGAAATTGAAAAACATAATAAAAATAAATGAGGGTAAAAAAGTAGAATAAATGTAGTTGAAGACTAATTAGTAATTCAGAATATAGAGTTAAGGAATTATCCCAGAACATAGAACAAAAAATTATTAGATTGGAGGATAGAGCCAAGGAATCCAACATCCATCATATAAGGATTTCAAAAAAAAAAAATAAAAAATAAAAAAAATAAATAGGGATTTCAAAAGAAAGTAGGCAGGGGCACCTGGGTGGCTCTGTTAAGCATCTGGGTTTGGTTCAGGCTCGGTGGGGAGCCTGCTTCTCCCTCTGCCTCTCCCCCTGCTCATGTTCTCTCGTGTTCTCTCTTTCTCTCTCTCCCTCTTTCTCAAATACATAAATAAAATCTTAAGAAAAAAATAAGAAGAAAGTAGCGAGAAATAATGGAGGGGGAAAAAGTAATAAAAAACATTAAAGAATACAGTTTCCCCAAGCTGAAGGAAGACTTAATTCTTCAGAATAAAAAAAAAAAACCTCACCGAATATTTAGTTGGGAAAAGCAAAAAAAAAGGTACACACTTAGCCCTATGCTGGTGAAATTTCATAACTCTAAGGTAAAAAAGAAAATCTTAAACGTTTCCAAAGAGGAAATAGGCTAACAAATTTTCTACAAAGGGATGAAAATAATATTATTATCAAACTTTGGAATATTGATTACCCAATGACAATGGAATAGTTAAAATTTTTGGAATATTTTAAACCTAGAGTTCTGTAAAAAAAAAATCCAAACTATTATTCAAGTTTGAAACAAGATGACATCTTTAGATCTATAGGCATTTAGAGAATTTATATCTATGCACCTTTTCTGGAAAAAAAAAACACTTTAATATTTATTCCAGCAAAGTAAAAATAATTCATGAAAGGATGATGTAGGATACAAGAATCATTAGTAAGAAAATCTGTCAAACTTAATGCAATTGTTAAGAAAAGTTTCCTTAAAAGTTGAAAAGTTAGTGAAAACAGCTAGTAATTATCTAGAACTAATAAAATTGCAGTTATTTCAATCAAACATTGGAAGGTCTGGGGTGAGAAAGGAATCTTATTTGGGAACAGTAAATTATCAATACTGATTAATTTTCAACATGGATAGAAAACTCAATTGTATGTGTCTTTTTAAAATACAAGAGTATTCTCAGGAGAATAAATTTAGTATATATAACTATCCAACAAATTAAAGGGGGGAAAATGAACAAAGAAAATTTGATCAATATACATAAAGACAAGACAGCAGAAGTGAACAAAAAATACAACAGAAAACACAAAAAGATGATAATAAAAAGACGGTATTAGATAACATATCAGTTATCACAATAAATAAATATGAGTTAAAATCTTACATTAAAAGAGACTATCTGAATGGGTTGAAAACAGTCACACAAACTACATATTCAAGTATATGCTATCTGCAATAGGTGCAATAGAGCAAATGGAAAACAATTTTGAAGTAGAGGTCCCCATAATTATTATAGGCAAATTGTAACAAAAAGCTGAAACATTAATATAAAACAAAATGGAATTTAAGGCAAAGAGGATTAAATGGGACATAGAGTAATATTTCATATTGATGCCAGTAAAATCTGACAAACTGTAATGACTATGAGTCTTTGTGCACCAAACAAAAAGCATTAGAATAAGTAAACCAAATCTCTTGGAATTATAAGAATAAATTGACCAGAACAGAGTTCGAAGAGAACCTTCTCTCAGATCTCTGTTGCAGTAACTTACGTGCTTCGCTCTGAAACCATAAAGCTATTTGGAGTTCTTTTGCCAATTCCACTTAATCATCTTTATATTAACATTCTTCTGCTGCTCTTTTCCTGCACTCTCCTTAAATACCCTATCAAAACTCCTATTTTAAGGTCTTTTTTGGCGGGAGTGCCAGAGTCAAAAAGACTCTTAGTTTTGTGATTTTCAAATGAAGCAGGTAAAGAGCTAAACCAGGAGGGTATTTGGATATTTTGCTGAAAGCAACACTCTTTTCTATTACCAGCATGCCATCTAATCCTTGAGTATGACTCTAACAGTGTTGATTTTATGGTTGCTCATGGTTAGATGTAACCTTGCTGAACATCTCGTAATCATTTTAGACCAAGACATGAACCTCATCATCCTAGGTTTGGTTCTAGCTGCCAGTCACTGTCTACCTTCAAGAAAGTCACGTAACTTAGCTTGTCTCTGAAATAAAGAAACTGGGCTAGAATAGACAGTTACTATGATTTTTTTTCTTCCTCTAAAGTTTTATTTTTCTACTGCATGATTTTTACTCATATTTTTATCTATTCTTTTTCTAAAATCCTATACTGACAGAAATACTTCTGAGATATATTTTAATGGAATATGAAAACTGACACTTTCATCCTCTTGCCAGATCTTTGGAAGAAAAGAATAGCAAAATGTTTGAGGGAGTGGTAGTTGGTGTGGGTGATTGAAAGGACAAATGTTAGTGTTAGTTTGTCAGCTGTATTTGGCATCCTTGGTGTCTGTAGGGATCAACAATGCTGAGTCTATGGTTGGTGTTGAGCAAATGTCTCTTGAGTAAGTGGCTTGGGCTTTCTCCTTATAAATGTGGCTTCTCCCTTATTTAGCTGCATTGCAGGCACTAAAGAGAAAGAAGAGGTTGGAGAAGCAGCTCACTCAGATTGATGGCACACTTTCCACCATTGAGTTCCAGAGAGAAGCCCTGGAAAATTCACACACCAACACCGAGGTGTTAAGAAACATGGGCTTTGCGGCAAAAGCGATGAAAGCAGTTCATGAAAACATGTGAGTGACTTTGGTCTCCCTCCAAGTCATAAATTCCCTCAATGTTGAGAAGAGCCTTTGGAGCTATATGATGATTTTGGCAGGAATGGAGTTACTCATTTGAGGTTTTTTGACATGTTGGAATGGAATGCCCCCTCAAAGAAAGATTAGAAGTTAGAGTAGGAAAAAAAAAAAAAAAAAGGACCATGAGAAAATGAAGACATTCATTTCGCCCTTATGTTTCTCAGTTGTCTCAATAGTGTCTGATACTCCACCTGTAAATACTTTCATACTATAGGCTTTAAAAAAATTTTTTTAAAGATTTTATTTGAGAGAGAGAAAGTGAGAGAGAATGAGAGCGAGAGAGTGAGAGAGAGAGCATGAGAGGGGGGAGGGTCAGAGGGAGAAGCAGACTCCCCGCTGGGCAGGGACCCTGACGTGGGACTCGATCCCAGAACTCCAGGATTATGACCTGAGCCGAAGGCAGTCGTTTAACCACTGAGCCACCCAGGCGCCCTAAAAATTTTTTTAAAGATTTTATTTATTTATTTCAGAGAGAAAGAGAGAGAGCATGAGCAGGGGGAGGGGCAGAGGGAGAGAGACAAGCAGACTCCTCACTGAGCAGGGAGCCCAATGCAGGGCTCGATCCCAAGACCCTGAGATCACGACCTAAGCTGAAGTCAGATGCTTAACCAGCTGAGCCACCCAGGTGCCCTTCACACTGTATTTTTTAAAAAGGCCAAAATGTCAACATCTGTGAGAGTGTTAGAATTATCGAATAATGGTTGTCAAACTTTGGTTATCAAGCCTGGAAAACTACAAAAGAAAACACAGATGCCCAGGCTCCTTGAAGGAAGGTAGGGATTGGGCCTTTTTGTTTTTATCACCAAGTTCCCCAGGTGATTCTGATACTAACAGGTATTTGGGAAACCCTGACCTGGAATAATAGCTACGAGATGGATTTGAGGTCAGATTTTCTGAGTTATAATCCCAGTTTCATTACCAGCTGTCCTTGAGCAAATTACTTTTGCCTTTCCCTGATTCAATTTCCTTAGGTAAATTGGAGATAATAATAGTGCTTACCTTGTGTAGTCATTGTGAAAGTCAATGAGATACTAGAGACAATGCACCTAGCCTAGTTTCTGGCACAAAGTAAGCACTCATTGTCAATATTCATAGTGGTAGTGGGGCTGGTGATAATTTGCTTTACATCCACACTAGGAAATCTATGCCTGGGACCTGATGCTTTCCTGAGATTGGATGTGAGAGTGACCTCTGGGTCAAAGATGCACAAGAACAATGAGTGCCTGAGGGATATAGAGAAGTGTCCATGGATGGGAAAAGTGGGAGAGTGGGAGGCTGGGGCCAGTGAAGACATCTTTGCCAACATTTTCTTGCCTTGATAATTCACTGACAATCAGATGTCATTTTGACAGCTTCAGAAAGATCATTAGAGTCATTATCAGAGTCAAAATCCTCTCTCACTGCTGTAAGAGGGGTGCTAACTGCATCACAGAATCACAGCCTTTCACCCCAGGTAGTTGAGCAGCCGCATTCCACTGTATTCCTTTTGAGAAAAATTCAATCTCAGGCCCAGACTTTATTCCTTGTCATAAATAAGTTCCTTGTATATTTGTTATAAATGTAATTATAATAATTGGAAATAAGGGATGATAGGAGGATGCTAAAAGAAAACTTTTTATGTAAAACTACTTGGCTTTTCCCATATATAGAGTCTGGGAAACTTGCAAAGTATTTATTCCACTGGGAGTCACAATTTCAGTGTTTAGGTTGCTTAATAATAAGGAAAGTTGTCACTTCTCTGGTATTCCATCAGTTTGGCCTAGTTTCAGAGCTGGAGGAATGATTCAGAGACAGGGTGGTAGAGAAGCAGTCCAGATCCTGGCCTTCAGATCCTGACAGCTTAGGCTGGTGGTTAGGGTCCGGGGGGGGGGGG